>NC_092872.1:432678785-433006785 GCF_028372415.1 Notamacropus eugenii
TTTTTTCTATAGTGGATTAAGACAAACACATATTTAGGGACTTGCCCAGGGTCACACAGCCAATAAGTGTCTGAGGCCAGATTTGAATTTAAATCTTCCTGACTCCAGGCCCAGTACTTTATCCACTGTCACCTAGCTGCCTCTGTAATTTGTATAGTGTTTCGTAATTTTGAGTCTAATTTGAGACACACGATGGCCCAATAGGGAGGTAAGATAGGTATTGTGATCCCCACTGTACAGATAAGGTAAATGAGTAACAGACAAATAAGGTTACACAGTGAGTTGGGGATGGATATGGGACTGGAAACTAGGCTTCCTGTCTTCCAGTTTAAGACTCCATCTTCTATGATCACACATATACCTGTTTCTGTGGGCATTCTTTTTTTCTGTGAGTATTCTCCTTTTTTTAAGACAAAGTTATGTTGAGAGAAGCTGAGATCTCAGTGATTTGGAGCTAATTCTTGCATAGTAGAAAGAGCATGGAATTTGGAGTCAGAAGATCCAAGTTCAGGCTCTGTTAAGTAAATAAGTTGGTCAAATAGCTTTCCCTGTTACACCCCCAGTTTATTTCTCTCTAAAAGGAAGGGATTGCATTCAAAAGTCCTTCAAATCCATCCTAGCGCTAAAAAACATCCAATGAGCTGCAGACTGAAGGTCTTGTTCAGGAATTGTCTCCATCATGAACGGTTCTCTCTCTGGGGTGGCCTTGAGTCACTTTTCAAACTTCAAGCATGGGATGAGTCACAGTGATGTCTTTCTAGATCTAGACCTCAAAGCAAATTTATCCATCCCAGGAAATGGTAGTGGGAAGGGGGTAGGAAGGATTGAGGAGATCAGACTCAAAAAGACATATGGTATCAGGTGCAGGAGGCCAGATGGCAAACTGGCCTTTGTTGGGGGGTAGGAGGAAACAGTCAATGAACTCTTCTCAGAGCCTAAGGCCATGGGAAAAAGCCGTTTTGGCAGCACTACATCCTTACCTCCACTGAGGCTAGAGCTCAGACAGAAAGGTTGATGCTCTAACCCTGATAACTGATCAGTTATGCTATCTATGGACACAACCCATATCTCTGTGCCTTTCCTCACATCATTCCCAATTCTCAAACCATCCCATTCCCATTCCTATCTGTCAACAACATTCCAATTCCTGAAGGTCCAACTTCAATGCTACCTCCTTGGGATTATCACCATTGCCCTCAACTCACATTTCTAAAATACCCTTAGGGTTGGTAAAGCACCTACAAGTTGGAAATTCTCATTTCATAGTTAAGGAACAGAGGTTCTGAGAAGTTAAATACCTTCCCTAAGGCGAGGTGGCACAGTGGATAAAGTGCCAGGATAGAAGTCAGAAAAATCCACCTTCTTGAATTCATATCTGGTCTTAAACAGTAGATGTGTGATCCTGGGCAAGTCATTTCACCCTGTCTGTCTCAGTTTCCTCATCTGTAAAATGAGTTGGAGAAGGAAATGGCAAAGCATTCCAGTGTCTTTGCCAAGAAAACCCCAAATGGGGTTGCAAAGAGTCAGACACAACTAAAACAACAGAACAACAAAAGGTTATGTAATTGATACCAGAGCCAAGATGGAAACCAGGCTTTCTGATGAGAGGGAAGTTAGTCTGGTGATCTAGTAGTCTTTCTACTATACCCCTTAGACTGTGAGCTCACAGAAAGTAGGAATGAGGTTTTAGTTGTATTTCTATCTTTTCTGGTACTTCACAAAGTGTGCCATACACGGTAAGTGCTGGATAAATACTTGTTGAAATGAAGACAACTGCTTTCTGTTAACATCTTAGAATCTTTTATGATGCTAGGAACTAGAGAAATGCAAATTGAAGCAGCTATGAGTTTTCCCTCATACCCATCAGGTTAGCAAAGATAACAAAAAGGGGAAATGACAAATGTTGGAGGAACTCTGGGAAAACAGACACATTAATGCCCTGTTTGGTAGAGCTACAAACTGGTCTGATGGGAATTTGAATCTATGCCCCCCAAGCTATTAAGCTGTGCATACTCTTTGACCCAGAAATGTCACTTATTTTAAACTCTCAAGAAATTAAATAAAGAGGAAAAAAGCTCATATGTACAAAAAGATTTATAGTAGTTCCTTTTCCACAAAGAAGTGGAAACTAAGGGCATGTCCATCTATTGGGGAATGGCCAAACAAATGGTGGTCTATGGATGGGATGGAATACTACTGGGAAAGGGTTGGTTTCAGAGGAACCTGGAAGACATATAAACTGATGTAGAGTGAAATGAGAAAATTCCAGAGAATAATTCATGAAGAGAAACAGCTCTCAAAGATTAAGAACTCTGATCAATGACATGACCAACCACAATTACAGAGGACAAATGAAGAATCATGTTACCTACCCTGACCGGGAAGTGATGGACTCAGTGTACTAAGTGAGACATATGGGTTTTTTGGTTTGACAAATTCGGTTATTTGTTTTGCTCAGCTTTGAATACTTGTTACCAGCATTTTCTTTTGTCTTTTTATTCTAAGGGAGGAGGTAAAAAAAAGGTAAGAAAAGAAATTTTTGCTAATTAAAAAATTAAAAGAAATATTTTAAAAATATGTAGGGATGACCTGAGGGGCAAACGGTCAAAATAAGAGAGTATTTTATATGTTAAAATAAGAAATATCCCACCTCTCTTTTCTGAGCCCCACTAAGCTATGCTTATCAGGTATCCAGGCCCTTCATGCTGTCTCAGGACCTTTCCTGCAGAATCTAAAAGACTTACATGTATTAATGCATAGGGGAGAGAGAAGAACCGAGAGAACACCGTACACTGTAACAACATTACGTGATATTCATCTGTGAATGACAGCTATTCTCAGCAATACCATGATCCAAGACAATTTCAAAGGACTCATGATGAAGAATGTTATCTGTCACCAGAGAAAGAATTGATGGCATCTGAATACAGACAGAAACATACTGTTTTTCCTTCCTTCCTTCCTTCTTTCTTTCTTCCTTCCTCTCTTTCTTTTTCTTCTTTCTCCCTCTCTTCCTAGGCGTGCTCTCTCTCTCTCTCTCTCTCTCTCTCCCTCTCTCTCTCTCTCTCTCTCTCTCTCTCTCTCTCTCTCTCTCTCTCTCTCTCTCTCTCTCTCTCCAAAATGACTAATATGGAAATGCTTTACATGATTACACATATTTAACCTGTATTATATTGCTTACTATATCAGGGAGAGGGGAAGAGAAAGAGGAAGGGATAGAATCTGGAACTCAAAACAAAAACTCCTCAACAAATATTTAAAATGTTTTTACATGCAATTGGGGAAAAATAAAATATTATTTTAAAAAAGATGGTCTGAGCTATTAATAGTATTACTTCATGAGGATACTTATAGTATTGTTTACTGTTTTCTTTCAATAAGATCAAAAATTGTTTTTAAAAAAACTAAATAAATAAGGCCTTTTAAAATCTTAGCCTCATCCTGGGCCCTGACTCTATCCTGTGTCCTATTTAACTGGACTTCAGTTGGCTATCCTCCTTAAGGGGAATCTTCTTCTACTCTTCTCTACTCTTGCCCATTATTTGGACCTTTCTAGAAAGGTAAGAACTCGTGAATCCAGTTATGAGCATGCAGTCAAATAGCTAATACCTTAGATGATACATTCAGGATCCAAAAAGCTCTCACCAGGTTAGAACTTTGGGCTGAATCTAATGAGATTATATTTAACAGCAATAAATGCAGTCTTATGTTGAGTTAAAAAATTAATCCCACAAATCTAAGAAGAAGACAGAGGAGGAGGAAAAGGAGGATGACAATGATAAGGAGAATGAGGAAGAGGATGAATAGGTAGGTAGTGGTTTGTCTATAAAGATCAGGGGTTTCTAATGGAATGTAAACTCAATATGAGTTAGCAGTGTGATAGGGTAATCAATCAAAGCTAACCTAAAATCCAAGGCTGCATTAGGAAGAATGTAGAGTTTAGGACTAGGTAGCTGAGAGTTCCACTGCACCCTTTGGCCAAACTATCTCTAGAATAGCCTATTCAGTCCCTGTTCAGGCTATTAGGAAGACCATAGATCAGCTAGGAAGCACCCAAAGATGGGTAGTGAGGATGGTAGGAGACCTTGAGGTCATGATATATCAGGACAGATTAAAAAGGGGAAAGGCTGGGGAGAACACATATTAAGCCCCTCCTGTATACCAGGCACTGTGTTTAGCATTTTACAAATATTATCTCATTTGATAAAGGAACTGGGAATGTTTATCCTGAAGAAGAAAACACTCTATGTTCAAGTGTTTGAAGGGCTGTCATGTGAAAAAGGGATTAGAACTTCCCAAGCAGTTCAAATTTGGCCTCAGACATTTACTAACTGTGTGACTCTGGGCAAGTCAGTTTGCCCTCAGTCTCCTCATATGTAAAATGAGCCGGAGAAGGAAATGGCAAACCACTCCAGTATCTTTGCCAAGAATCCCCCACAAATGCACATGCAGTTTCCACTGAGACCTTTAGTGTGTAAGGGAGCTCACTACTTATCGAGTAGGAAAGCTGCCTTTTGGGGACAGGTCTACCTATTTCCTCAGTGTTTAGCTGAGGTTGATCTTCCATGGCTCCTACATCTTGTTGTTCATCCTTCATTCTCAAAAAGAACCAGTGACATCACAAGGGTGGTGTCTTGACATGCAAGTGAATTGGATTTAAATGAGGCCGAGACGCACCACGTTGTCAGCCTCCCTCTCTTCTCCAGAGCCATAGGAATCTATTAGCAAGACAAAGGTCAAGAGAAATGGCAATGACCCATGAGTGGGGATAACTACTGGGAAGGATAAACCTTCTTGTGTTCCTAGTACAGCATACATTTGTAGTTTCTTTAAAAAAAAAATAGATCAGGGAAGTCTTTAATTTGGTGCTTGAAGGGACTTAAGCCCTTGAAGATCAAACTGGAGATGATTCTGCCTAAAGAGCAGTTCATTATCAAGTCCAACTTCCTCATTTTACAGTTGAGGAAACTAAGGCTGTGAGAGATTAAGTGACTTGCCAGCTAGTTAGTGGTTGAGGCAGGATTCTAACTCAGGTCTTCTTGAATCCATGTCTAGTGATTTCCCAATTGTTGACTGATTGCTCAAAGTTTCACAAAGTGAGTTGACAGCCAAGGTAGGATTTATCTCTAGGTTCTCATACCTCTGTCCTGTGTCCATATGGCTTAGGTTTCTGCTTGTGGAGAGTTGGGACCCACTGGGATAATGTTTATGACCTCTGTGAAGAAACTCCTGTGGAGTCATCTCCTATACCCTTGAGTATGAGCCAGACTTACCAAAGAAGTGTGTGATTTCAAGAGTACTTGGAAAGCCCTAATGCTTCCATAATTTCCCTTTAACCATCCCTTATGTTGCGTTTTTGTTTCCTCATTGCTTCAGCTAAAGGCTTCTTCTTCTTCTCCTTCTCCTCCTTCTCCTTCTCCTTTTTCTTCTCCTTTTTCTTCTTCTCCTCCTCCTCTTCCTTCTTCTTCTTCTTCCTCTTCCTCTTCCTCTTCTTCTCCTCTTTCTCCTCCTCTTCTTATTTTCTATTTAAAGGAAGATTCTTCAAGAGAAGTCATTCTTGGTCACTGCCACCTGAGTGTGAATGAGGGACCCAAGAGCAAGTCTGAAAGTTGTCTTGGGAAGGTAGAGAAAGAAGGCCATTTCTTTCTATGAAATAGAAATGAGGAGACTGGTGAAGAAGTAGTGTGGTAGGATTTAGAATTGGAACTTTAGAGCTAGACGGGATGTTAGAAATTATCTAATCCAACACCTTCATTTTATAGAGCAAGAAACTAAGGTCTCAGTAGGGAAAGAAACTTACACCTCGGTAATCTAGAGGGCAGAACTAGGATTCTAACCCATAGTGCTTTTCAATTTCTATAGCACTGAATAGCTTAAAAAGTACATTCCTCATGATAGCCTTGTAAGGCAGATGATGCAAGTATTTCTATTTTCCAGGGAAGGAAACTAAGGTAGACAGAGGAAATAACTTGTGCCATGAGTTAGCAACCAAGCCAGCACTCAGACCCAGGTGTCCTGCTTCCTAATCCAGGTCTTTTTCTATACAAATTGAGGGCCTGGAGGCCATTTCTGAGCCTCTTGGCTTTCTTTTGGATTAATCCTTCAAGGGGGACAGAGGGCAAAGGACGGTCAAAATGGTCCAGATGTTACTAGAATGGTCACTTGATATCCTTCCTGGAACATTTTTCATCAAGGGGAGGGAGTGGGGAAATGGGCTGGGCATGACTGGTCAGTGGAAAGAGAAAGGGCCATGAACCCACCATGACTTCAGTGTCAAGAGTGATTTAGAGAGAATAAGAGCCTTGGTCAACTGATGCCTCCCAGGCAGCCTTGTCCCAACTATAAAAATGACTCACTGGATAAGCCTGGGTTGCTGAGAAGAGCAGAGCAATGGTATGCATGGGAGACCAGTGGTGGGAGTTCTGATCCTGACTCTGCTTCTCATTCACTGTATCGCCTTGGACAAATGACTTTCCCTCTCTGGACTCTAGTGTCTTTTTATGGAAAATGAAGGGATAAGGGGCTGAACCAGATGATCTCCAAGACTCCAAGGGTGTGTGATTCTAAGATGTGAACCCAGTTTTCATGTGCTGTTTTTCATCCTTTGTTCTCTAAAAGGACCAATGAAATCATGAGGGTGATGTCTTGACTTGCATGTGAACTGGATTTAAGTGAGTCAGAGCTGCACAGAGTCATTAGAGTCCAGTGGCAAGACAAAAGTCAAGATGACTGGCAACAACCCAGGATGCAGTGGGTGACCTTGACCTTTTTAAACTAAGGTCTTTCCCAGATCTCAGTTTGTCTGAGGCAACACCCATTCAGTGAATAAGGGCTAGGTAAGGATTGAGACAAAAGATGGCCTCATTTGTCATTGAACAAAAAAATCAGTCTAGGAGGGGAAGTACCTCAGAGTTTCTGGCCAGAACAAGTCTGTCATAGGGAAGACAGATTAGACTTGTAAAGTTTGGCTCCACAGGAGAAAAGCACGATCAATGTGGAGGAAGTTCTGGGAAGCCAATTTCAACTCAATATAATAGGAAGAACTTCCTCTCTCTTCAAGTGGTCTGGTCATGGAATAGAATGTCTCAACAAGTAGTCAGTTTTCTATCACTAAGAGTCTTCAAGTAAAAGTCTATCACTAAGAATCTTCAAGTAAAAGTTATCAAGGATGTTGCAGAGGGGAATTCCTTCTCAGAGAGGTGTTGAACCAGATGCTTTCTGAGTTCCTTTCCAACATTAAGGTTTTATGGCAACAGTGGTGTCAGCATAGACTTACTACCAACAGTGCTGCTGCCCTTCTCCCAGATTGTCAGGATAATTTATCAGGTCCAGCAGAATATGACAGAGATTCATCAATTCACAGAATGTGAATTCCAGACTTAAAAAAGAGACTTTAGAATGCAGGGCATAGGATGTCACAGAGCTAGAAAGGACCTCGGAACATTTGTAAGGCATGTATTAAAATGAGTTAGTATTTGATAAAGAGAATTTAGCATGTCAGGGGTGGAAGGGAGCTTAGAAGAACATCAGAGACAAATGGTACCATGGTATATAGAAAGACAGGGCCCCTGGGTCCAAGTCCACCTTTGATACTTTTACTAGTTATATGACCAGGAGTAAGTCATATGATCATAGATTCATAGCTGGAAAGGACCTTAGAGATCCTTAAATCTAACCCCATCTTTTTATAGGTGAGGAAACTGAAACACATAGATTCTAAGTGACCTGATCAAGGTAACATAGCTAGTATTTGAGGTGGGATTTGGGACTTGAACTCCAGGTCTTCTTGACCCCAAGCCCAGTGCCCTATTATGCCATGCTGCCTCTAGACAAGTCACTTAATGTTTCTGAAACTCAGTTTCCTCTTCTGTAAGATGGAGGCAATAATAATTGTAATACCTACCTAACACGGTGGTTGTAAGAACCAGTGAGGTAATATATGTAAAGCATTATCAAGTCTTATAAAGCTATAGAAATCTCTTCTCCTCCTTCTTCTCCTCTTCTTCCTTTTCTCCTTTTCTTCTTCCTTCTTTTTATTCTTATCTAGTGCTCATTTTTCAAGAGATTCTTATTGTTATCTAGTGTTCACCTTTCAAGAAACTTAGGATCTTTCTGGATATTATTCTTTTATATTATGCAAATTATTTCACAGGTAAATACAATGATTGCTTTTTTAATTTATCAAAAGTATTAAGGTATAACATCATTTGGTATAAGTTCGCCAAAAAAATCAAATTCAGGACAATCTAATAATAAACAGAATAGCTATCATTTACATGGGTTTTTAAGGTTTGCAAAGTGCTTTAAAAATATGATCTCATTTTATCCTCACAACAATCCTGGGAGGTAGGTGCTATTATAGTCCCTATTTCACAGATGATGGAACTGAAATAGAAAGAGGTTAAGTTACTTGCCCATCGTCACATAGCTAGTTAAGTGTCTGAGGCCAGATTTGAACTTAGTTTTTCCTTAGTTTTCTAAGCCCTGTGCTCTATCCACTGCATCACCAGCTGCCTAGATGACAGCAAAGATGTGTGCCTTCTCATCCAATTTTTACATGATTTTGATTTCCTCCATTATCTTGAACGCTTTTCTTTCCATCTAGTTTGAAGATAGTGTACATTCATCATGGTGACATCAATTAAAATGTTTTTAAATTTTTGTGGATCCATGTTATGTTCAGGCAATTATAAGCAACAGTTGTGTTTATAATAACCCTTCGTTTCCAGTCCAGTTTATTTGTTGAATTTTTAATGATATTTTGGGATCTGCATATGTAGTATAGGGATTTATGCATCTGTTAGTTTATGAAAGATAAAAAAGCTTCTGCTGGCCACCTGAATGGGTCTTTCTAGTTACTTGATGTATGTTAATGTTTTTTATAGCCTGCAGTGATAAGTTGCACAGTTTTTCCCTTTCCTTGCATAATCTGCACCAATAAATAAGTCTGGGCTCCTTAATGATAACATTGCTGTAATCTCTGATGGCAATGACCAGATCCTTAATCACTATCATAAACCCCTTCCTTTCTATAAACAAGTCTGCATGATTCAGCCATTCATTCAAGGCCCCTTTGTCCATTTAAGGTGGATGCTGCTCAAAGAATTGATTCTACTGTTGGATGTTGATCACTTAATAAGCTCCATCCTGGTAGATTACTTTGGGTTCCGTTAAACAAATCCAATGGTTTGTACTGATTACAATTACTTGATGAATTGTATGTTAGTTCCAGAAGTATTATGTAAATTATTCATTGATTTGTCAGGTGCTCTGAGAGCAGAGAATCAGAGATTTAGAGCTGGAAGGGACCTTAGAAGCCATTGAGTTAAACCTCCTCATTTCACAGATGAGGAAATTGAGTCACAGAGTTGTTAAGTGACTTGACCAGGATCACACAGCTAGTAATTTTCTGAGGCAGAATTTTACTCTGGGTCCTCTTGACTCCAAGTCAAAGTATTCCTGCTATAATATCAATTCTCTTCCTCCTTTTTAATGGAGAAGTGTTCATCTTTCTATAGCTGCCTTAGGGATAACAGTTCATTAATACTGTGGGTTTTTTGGTCATTACTGTTAATAAATGTTAGAGGTGGAAGGACTTTCAAACACAAGCATCAGAGCTAGTAGAGGCATTAGAAAAGAGAATACTGAAACTAGCAAAGATGCAGAGATTACTCACCTAATTCACACCTGGTCCTATTTTACAGAGGACTGAGACCCAGAGAGGGAAAGTGAGTTGCTGTAGATCACACAGATAATAACAAGTGGCAAAGCTGGGATGAAAGCATGTATGCCCTGACTTCTAGTCCAGCACATTTCCTATGCCACCACATTCCCAGAAACCTCTGCTTTAAAAGAAATTAGGCAGCGATGGTCATGGAAATGTTAGGAGTCTGGAAAAGATTCTCTGGGAGAAGATAATAGGAATCAAGGAGTTTTACTCTGGACAGAAAGTGGAAAGGTGGATTTGATGAGGGCCATCCCAGGTATGAAAGCTTATTCCATCTGGAAGAAGAAAATGAAGTAGTTTCTGGCTTCTAAACCTCACAGAACAACAATAACAAATAACATCACATTTCTTTATCTTTTTAAAGCTTACAAAGTGGTCTATTCACCACATCCATGTAAAGTAGACAATACAATTATTCCTTTTTTGGGGAGGCAATAGGGATAAGTGATTTGCTCAAGGTTACATAACTAGTAAATGTCTGAAGGCAGGTTTGAATTCAGCTCCTCTTGACTCTAGGACTAGTGCTCTACCCACTGTGCCACCCAGCTGCCCCTAATTGTTCCCTTTTTGTAGATGAGAAACCTGTGCATTAAAAAGATTAAATAACTTGTCCATGGTAACAAGAATACTTAGAGTCAGAAATTGAGCCCATTTCCCTAACTCCAGGACCAGCAATCCTTTTATCAGATCACCGCATTAACAGGAGGGACCACAGACAGAGACCATTAGCTAGAGATAGATTCAAGGGCAAATCTAGTCTGGAGAAGACCATTTTATCATGTTCCAGGAGCCAGTTAGGTCCATATCTCTTCCTAAAAGGGAGATCATAGGATCCCAGAGTTATTGATATAGAGGTGAAAGGGACAACAAAAGTTGTCTTCTCATCCCTCACCTCTACAACACAGGAGAAAAAGCCAAATGAGAGATCTGAGTTTTAAGTTCTATAGTTTGACATGTGTCACCTTGGACAAGTCATTTCCTCCTCTTAACCTCAGTTTTCCCAATCCATAAAATGAAAGGGTTGAGCTAGATGATCTCTAAGGTCTATTCCACATCTAAATTCTATGTCTTTGTGATCCTTTCAAATTCCACAAACATCCATTGTGCCTACTGTTTGTTGAGGACTGTTTTAGATACAAATCAGCATGGAAGGAATACAGAGACAGTGTGGTACATTGGAAAGAGCATTAACTCTTTTGTTAGAAACCTTGGGTTCATAAGCCAGATCTCTTGCTGCTTCTATGACTTGTGGAATTGTGGATACAGTGGAGTTGGGAAGATTTGGGATCAAATGCTG
This sequence comes from Notamacropus eugenii, assembly GCF_028372415.1. Classification (NCBI taxonomy): domain Eukaryota; kingdom Metazoa; phylum Chordata; class Mammalia; order Diprotodontia; family Macropodidae; genus Notamacropus; species Notamacropus eugenii. Next base: position 432,689,810 of record NC_092872.1, read on the forward strand.
CCTCCCGACAACTTACTAGCTACATGATCCTGGGCAAGTCACTTAGCATTTTATTTCATTTTCTTCATCTATAAAATAAGTGGGGTGGCCTGCAAGCTCTTTTCCATATTTAAGTTTTGTGATCTGATGATTTATGGCTTCTGGTCCCCAACCTGACGGGGAGTCAAGACATCTAGGTGTTTATTTTGGGCTTGCCATATAATTCACTCATGTGACCTTAGGCAAGTCATTTCCCTTCCCTAGGACTCATTTCCACATCAAGAAAAAAAAAGCATGATCCCTTTTCTTTCCTACCCTACAGGGCTGTGGTGAGATGTGATGAGATTCGGAAACCCTCTGGAGTATTTCAAGTCGACCGACACAGGAGGGACCACTCCAATCACCGCCAAATCCCCTTTCCCAGATGCTATTCCCTTGCGACAATGTTGGCTCTGCCCCAGGGCTTGGGGGGAAACCCCAGCTGGGGCTCTTCCAGTCCCCTCAATTAGCCTTCAAACAATCAGGTTCGAAAGCAAACAAGACCCCATTTTACACCCAGGCCTGACTTCCCATCCCTGGGAAGCCCCAGCATATTTCAAGGGAAATGGATCCATCTGCTTCTCATTAACTCACACTTAAGTCATCAAAATGTTGTTTTGTAAGAGACACTTGAGTTCCAAGCAGCCTTTCTCAAGTCTTTTTGTCTTCGAAACAGAAAATTGCATTTTGCCAGTTACTAATGATTCCTGAGCCGAGGAGTCTCACGTCTGACCCGGGACCAGGGACCCAGGAGGCTTCTATGGGTATGGGCTTGGCGTCATCCTAGTCTCTTGCATAAGGCACACACAAGTCATTTCTTCCGAATTCAGGTTGGTTTCTGACCAGATCAAACCACAGTGACATTTGGGGGCTAATGCTCGTGTGATTAAGGGGAGGGGAGAAACGAGAGAGTGGAAAAAGCCCTGGATTCAGAATCAGGAGACCTGTATTCAAGTTCTAATGCTACTATTAACTTAGCTACTTGAACTTCAGCTAGTGACTGAACCTCTGTGTGCCACAATTTCCCCACTGTGACAAAAAGGGGGCTGGGGTTAGATGATACTGACATGGTGTAGGAGGAAGGGCACTGAGTTTGGGGTCAAAGAGTCTGGATTTATAATCCCAACTCTGCTTTTCTGGGTGTCCATTTCTTAACTATTAAATGAGAAAGTTGGGTTAGATCATAACTAAGAATTCTCATAGCCTTAAATCCTGTGATCTGAAAGTCCCTCCCAGCTCTGACGTTCTATCAGACGACCAGACCATAAAACTTACAGAGGTAACACACCTAATGAGTTCCCTCCACAACCAAATCCTTTTGTTAGAGGTAGGTAGGTGATGGAATAGATAGAACTCTTGCTGGACCTCCAGTTGGGAAGATCGAAGCTCAAATCTAACCTCAGATATTTACTAACTGTGTAACCCTGGGCAGGTCACTTAACCTCTGTGTGCCTCAGTTTTCCATTTCTGTATAATGGGAGAATAATAGTATCTAACCCTTAGGGTTGTTGTGAGGATAAAATGACAAAACGTTTGGAAAAGTGCTTAGCACAATGCCTGGCACAATAGTAGATGCTTAAAAATGCTTGTTTTCTTCCTTAGGATTAATGGAATCTGGGTATTCTGTGTGTTTGTGTGTATATGTGTGTGGGGGAGATTCTTGAAACATTCTTGAGGACAATATGCCAGTCAAATGAAAGACAGCTTAACTCTCCCTCCCAAAGGATGAGACAAGAAATATTGACAACTCTAAGGAAAGTGGAATGAGAATTCTTTAATTCTTATTGCTATATTTCAGAGATAGAAGAGATCTTAGAGTACAGAACACATCAGAGCTGAAAAGAATCTTAGAGATAATCCAATGAATCCTCATTTTATAGATGGGAAAATGGAGGTCAAAAGGGAAAATGACTTGTTCAAGCTTACACAAGTCAGTGAGAGAGGCAGAACTAAAATGTAGTCTCCTGTCTCTCAGTCCCTGGCTCTTTACCCTGGGTCTTGCAAAGTTGTCAGTTGTAACACCAACCTAATTTGCCATCCCTTATAATACCCTTGCCTTCTCTAGGCTGCCTATGCTACTATATCCATATCTATATGTATCTATATCTATCTCTCTATCTCTCCCTATTTCTATCTATCTCTCTATCTCTCTCTATATATCTGTATTTATCTCTCTATCTCTGTCTCTATCTCCACATCTTTCTCCATATATCTATATATCTCTATCTCCACCCATAAATTTATATCTATCTCCATACATCTATATATCCATTTCTATCTCTATCTCTGTATCTATATAATTCCAGGCTTAGGTCCATTTGGTTCCAACCTACAAACCTCATCTGTTCAAAACACCCCCTTTGTTGCAGGCAGACAGATCTCTGAACAGTCCTTCCCATGTACAATACCAAACTGATGACTTCCCTGTTGTTAGAATAATCCAACTCCATTATCTCCCTTGCAGGGCTGTCTGAGGAAATCAATCAACAAATTTTTATTAGACACTTGCTGTTTGCCAAACACTGTGCTAGGCAGTGGGGATACAAGGACAAAGGATGAGGTAATCACTAGTACTTTATAAAACTAAGAGTGCTAAAGAATATGGATTATTATTCTTATGCCAGTCCACCTTGATCTCTCTCTTTTTCTCTCCCATCCTGTTCCATCACTCTGATAATAAGTACTGCCATTTCTATAGCACACTAAGGCCTATAGACTCCAATTGCTCCCAGCAGTCTTGCACAGTGGGTAGTACAAGTATTAGTTTACAAAGAGTAAATTGGGCTTGAAGAAAAATAGTGACTTGTCCAAGGTCACACTGCTCATAAGTATCAGAATCAGGATATGAACCCAAGTCTTCTGACTCCAAGTCCAAGGCTACAGCTACTGCATGATACAGTGGAAAAGAGCAAAATTGGGTTTGGAGTTAAATCACAATCACAGACCTGGGTTCAAAGCTTGTGTCTATCAATAGAACTGATGACTTCTGAGGTCCCTTTAAGTTCTAATCCATGATTCTATGATCATGCTGCTTCTCAAGGTACAGCTCATGCCTCATCTCCAGGAGGTTTTCTGTGACCACTCACTCTCTTTCCCAATGACCACTCTCTCTATTCAGTTTCTATGGCCCTGCAAAATCCACAAGATAAGTCAACAACAAGAGTTTGCTAAGGACCTACCATGTACTAGGAACTGTTGGGCATGGCTCATACATGTCTTTGGATGGTTTCTGACTATTTTTGAGTGTTAGTCTTATCTTTTCAAGTAGATTGTAGGCTTCATGAGAGTAGGGATCATATAAACTTTGTCTTATCCATCAGATAAAGTTATGAGAAAGACAACTCCCATGATACCTTGTGCATAACAGGTGCTTAGTTATTATTAATAATTACTTTCATTTCTATAAGTACTTTTAAAATTCCAGATCAATTTCCTCACACCAGCCATGTGAAGGAAACAATGCCAGGATTGTTACCCCATTGTACAGATGAAGAAACTGAGTCATAGAGATTTGAAGGTCTAATGGAAAGAATGCTGAATCTGGAAAGGCTGAGTTCACATCCTAGCCCTGCTATTTATTACTTGCATGACTTTGGGCAAGTCATTTAACCTCAATGGGCCTCCTCTATACGATAAAAAAGTTGAACTAGTTGATCTCTGAAGCCTTTTATAGCATCAAATCTATGGCCCTCCGATTTCACCAGTCACCCAGTGAGTAGATAGAGGGATGACTGAATCTAGGTCTAGCATTGTAAATGGTCTTGACCTTAAGTGCCAACACACTCTATATTACACCATGATGCTATATTATAACACATTAATTAATCTCCCACCCCCATGTGACAGGCACTTGTGATGCAGCAGGTTCACAATCCTTTGATCTGTTTTCTTGAAATAAGGCTGCCACATTATACATAATGGCATCTTATATATGTATCCAAACTTCCACACCTGATTCTAATTAAATTCAGACATACCAAGTATTTTCTCCTGTCCTAGGCACGTTGGCAACTCTATTCCCCTGCTGATCACAGATTCTCGTATAGAAAATACAAAAACAGGAACCACCTTCTTCATTTCTTTCAGCAGTCATTCTTGAAGTCAGTAATGTATGTCCCAATTACCTCTCCTCAATTCAGCCCAGTCAACATAGTGGAAAGAGTGCTGATCGTGGACTCAGAAAACCCAGGTTCCAGACCTGGTTCCACTATTTCATGGACTTAAAAGTGATTTTAGCCAATTCCCCTCTTTAGCCCTCAGTTTTTTCCCCTATAAAAGGGAAACAATTGTCCCTGTCTTGCGCATCTCAGGAGAAGTAAAGAGAATGATGAATTTAAGAATATTTTATAACTAGAAAATGCTATACAAATGTGAAGAATTATTACTAACCTCCAACTCATCTGCAACATTTAGAATCCCCATTCATAGAATGTAGAATGTCAGAGCCTGAAGGGCCCTTAGAACATAGAATATTAATGCCATACGGACCTTAGAATACAGAATCTTAGAACTGTAAGTGGCCTTAAAGATCTGGTTTAGTACAACTCCCTCCTTTTCCATATGAGAAAATTGAGGCCCAGAGAGGGGGAGGCACTCACCCAAGATCACTCAGTGAATTAGCAGCTAACCTGGTACAAGAACTAGGGCTCCTAACTCCCAACTTAGGGCTCTCTCCCTTGAGCTACCCTGCTTATCTCTTCCTTATGCTGGATGCTAGGGACCAGCTCCCTTGACTCTGGGCCTGCTTATAGCAGATAATCTTCAGCAAATTTGTGTTCCATGTTTCCCTGATGGACTGGAGGAAGGGATGAGGAGGGTTGAGGTGAGGGAAGAAATAAGGATGTGAAAAGAGAGAACAGGTCCTGGATCCCCTTCCCAGTTGTCCCCAAGACCAGGGACCATACCTTGTTTCTTGCTGTGGTTTAGGGCGAACATCTCCACAGCGTCCCCGAATAGCAGCAGTGTGAGCAGGATCCAGGGCATCTGGACAGCAATCGTGGTGGGCAGGGGAAGAGTCAGATCATCCAGTCGGCGGGTGGAATGGGGGGAGGCTCTTACCAGATGCCGACAGAGAGCCAGAGGGAGGGAGAGGTGGCGGTAGAGAAGGGGGCCTCTAATGTGAGGGGCTCACCCAGGGGGCTCTCACCATGCCCTCAGTACCAGCGGGCAAGTCTGACTCTGGAGGGGACTCTGAAGGGACCCAGAACTCAAGGTGGCATGGAGGGTGGGGTAGCCACAGGCAGCTGGCTATCAAGCGCCTCTGGGGGGCATGGCCTGGAGGGCCGTAGAGAGGCTATGGTCAGCCTGTTCTCCACATCCCCTGGCTTTATAAGCCAAGCCTTCCTCCAGTCCACTTCCCAAGGGGAGAAGTTGAGCCACCCACCCGGCTCCCAGCCACCCCTCAGGAGGGCAAACCTGGGACCAGACTGGCTGCTGTTGGCTGTTCTTCAGTCAGGCTTGGCCTGAGCCCCCCGTCCTGCTGCCTGCCCGCCTGAGGCGGGAGCCAGGTTAACAGTAGGAGTGTAAGAGACCACTGAACTCAGATGATGGGGTGGAGTCAAGGAATTGGGGATTTAACTCTCTCTCAACTGAATTAGAAGAGTCTCCTCCCCAGCTCCCTGCCTTGGCTCCAGAGCAGTGTGTCTGTTAGTCACAGTCTAGCTGTGGGTGCTCCCTCCCTACCCCTTCTCTCTGTCTCTCTCTGTCTCTCTGCCTCTCTCTCTGTCTCTTTGTCTCTCTCTCTCTCTCTCTCTCTCTCTCTCTCTCTCTCTCTCTCTCTCTCTCTCTCTCTCTCTCTCTCTCTCTCTCTCTCTCTCTCTCTCTCTCTCTGTCTCTCTGTCTCCCCCTCTCTGTCTCTGTCTCTCCCTCTTCCTCTCCGTGTCTGTCTCTCTCTGTCTCTCTCTCTTCTCTCCATCTCTACTGTTTCTCTTCTCTCTGTCTCTCTCTTCTCTCTTTTGTCCATTGAAGCTCATCCGTCTCTTCTATTTCTGCCTGTGCCTTTGTCTCTTCTGCCTCTCAGACTCATAGACCATTTGATTACCGTCCCCCCACACACTTTATTTTGACAGAGGAGGAATCATTATGTAGAGGAAGGAAATGACTTTCCCAAAGTCCCACAAATAACTGGTGACAGAGCTAGGACTCCTGCTCAAATCTGACTCCCAGGCCAGTGCTCTACTCCATGGGTAGGCTGCTCCCTCTCTGTTTTCTCTATCTGCTTCTCAGTCTGCTTGTCTCTCTCTCTCTGGCTCTGTGCCTATGTCTGTCTCTGTTTCTCACTTGTCTATCCTTGATCTGTTTCTCTTTCTCAGGTTCTCTCCCACCTGTCTGTTTCTATTTCTGCTTCTCTCCTACCTTTCCATCCCTCTGTCCATTTGCTTCTGTTTTGCTCTGTGTATCTCTCTCCTCCTGTGTATCTATATCTGTTTCACTTTGCATATGTCTGTCTCTCTTTTAGCCTTCCTGCCTTTTGTGTTCATCTATACCTCTGGTTTTCTTTGTGTGCGTATCCCTCTGTGCACCTGCTCTGTGTGTGTGTGTGTATGTGTGTGTGTGTGTGTTCATCCCTGTCTCTCTCACTGTCCCTCTGTCTATTCCTTTCCCATTAAGAGGAAGGATGAAGCAAGCCATTTGGACTTCCTAGCCCTATATTTCCTGGGTACTTTGGTCTCAAAATGGAGGACCCAAGTGGGGCAGGGAGAACAAAATGGCAGACTGCACCAAAGTAACTTCTCTCAGCCTCTTGTGAATCAGTCTGTGATCCCTGCCAAGCTGGTATTTGTCTTTTCCAACTTTATCTTCAGAGGGGCTTATTTTCTTTATTTCTTTTTTATTTGCTCTTTAAGAGTCAGATTCTCGCTTATCCAACTTACTGTTCTCAGCCCAGTAGATCATTAGGGCTTCACCCGGGATAGGAAACTGTCCTCTTTGACAAGTAACTCAAACTCCTGAGCTCTGGATTGCAAAGCCACCAAGGTTCTTGTCAGAATGGCATAGTGAGAAGAGTCACAAGACTTGCGTGACCTTGAGCAAGTCCCTTAACCTCCCTGGTCCTCAGTGTCCTCATCTGTAAAATGATGGAGCAGAACTAAATGATGTGGAAGGTCCCTTGTGGCCCCAGATTTGTGTCATTATCCAGTCCTGGTCCGGTTTCTTCTCAGCTCCATGACTTTAGGCAAGCCTGAAAAATGAGAAAATGTCTAAGCTTCTGATATTGCCACTGTCAAGGAGTCTGTAATAATAAGGACCTCACTGTCAAGGAAGGCTCCTCTAGAACACAGTAGATAATTCAGGCCCAGTCACAATAAGTCCCAGTCTCTGATTCTCCAGTCTAATGTTCTATGCTCCCTCTCTCTCTCTTCCTCCCTCCCTCTCTCTCTCTCTCTCTCTCCCCCTTTCATTTCCTCTCTTCTCTTCTTCCTTTCTGTCTTTCTCAGTCTGTCTCTGTCACTTTCTCTTCTGCTCTCCTTCCCTCTCTCTCTCTCATTCCCCTTCTCTCTCTCCCTTGTTCCCCTTCTCTCTTTCCCTCCCCAACCCCCCTTTCTCTCTAGTCTGTCTCTCTCTGTCTTTCCCTCTATCTCTCTGTCTCCGTCTGTCTATCTCTGTCTCTCCCTCTATCTCTCTCTGTCTCTGTCTCTGTCTCTGTCTCTGTCTTTCTCTCACACACAATCAGATCTCCCTCTCTGGCCCAGTCCCAGTACTGATCAGCCTGGGAGCTTAGACCTGTTCTATTTCTGACTTGGACAGGTTTATGCCTCTTTAGCCAGCCTGGTGCAGTCACCCCTAAAAGGACTCATCATTTTGATGCTAGACTAATATGGACACCTGAGCCCATTGCAGCTCAGAACTCTGGAGCTCCAGGGATCCACTCAGCCTCCCTGGTGGCCAAGATTACAGGAAGGGCAACATTTTGTTCTAAGGCTCTTTACAGCTCTAAAAGTGCATGTTCTATGTCCTAAGTTCCTTTTGAAGTCTAATTTTCTATGATTCTACAGACTAAAATATTACATGTTCTAATGTTGGAATGTTAAAGCTAGAAAAAACCTTAAATAACACAATATGGAATATCAGACATGGAAGAGGTCTTAGAATACAGAACACAGAATATTCCAGCTCAGAAACCCTAGCACTCATGAAGTTCAGCGCTTTTATTTTAAGAGGTAGAAAGTGGACCCTCCAATTGAATTTTCTAATATGGATACATATCAAACAACACTTTGAGGAGGATAATAATCATAACAAAAACAGCAACAGCAGCCCCATTTTTACAGAGATTTAGAGCTTGTGGCTGTGTCTGGCAAATTACATTGTTTCATTTGCTCCTTAAGCTCTGGAAGGTAGTCAGGACAGTAATTATTATCTTCCTTTGACAGATGAGGAAACTGAGGTTTAAAGAGAGGAAATGACATGCTTAAGGCCATGAAGCTAGTAACAGGAGTGATGACACAAAAAAGAAAACAAAAACAAAAAATGAGGCAGTTGGGTCATAGTTTCTGAAAAAGTGACAGTGGGATATAGTGGAAACTGCAATTGAATAGGAGGTAGGAGATTGGATTTATATTTCTCCTCTACTTCTAACTCTCTATAACCTTGGCCAAGTCCCCTAACTTTTCTGGGGCTCCGTTGCCTTGTCTATAAAATGGGGATAATAATCTCTCACTTGCCTAAAGAGATTTCCAGTCCTAGAATTTATGATTTTATGAGACACTGAGGTCAAATATTCTCTGAAAAAGAGAAAAATAGCCATAGTCAGCCTCTGCAGGGACATTGCATTTGGAGTTAATTTAAAGAAATGTGTTTTCTTCATCCCACGATAGAAAGGAAGACAGTCCAGTACAATGGAGAGAACCCAGAAATGGGAGTCTAGAGATCTGGGCTCTAGGCCTGACTCTACAATGACTCTTCATGTGACACCAGCTTATCTTCTCTTGGTCTCAATTTCCTCCTCTGTAAAAAGAGGGGGTTTAGACTTAGATGGTCTCAAAGGGCCTTCCCAGTTATAACCTTTTCTCATCTCACAAATTGGATGATAGAGTCAGCATCCAAACGAGGATAAAATGATGGCCCAAATCTAATTAGATGAAATTTAATTGAGATAAATGTGAAGTGTCCTTAGGATCAAAATGTCGGGTGCACAAGTACAAAATAAACAAGGTATAGTGAAGGTGATGGTGGATGTAAAAATCATCTAGGAATTTTAATGAACTTCAAGCTTGATATGAGTCAACAATATGACCTGGCAGTCAAAAAAGAGCTAATGTCATTTTAGGCTATATTAAGAGAAGCATGACGTCCAGAATGAGAAGGGCATTGGCAGTTGATAGTTAGTAGATCATCTAAGGACCAGATCTATCACTTGCTACTGTGTAATCAGAGCCAAATCATTTTACTTTTCTGGGTCTCAGTTTCCCTATCTGTTAAAATGGAGAGACATTTTAGCTTCTGACATCGTCCCTATCTGACCACATCTGGAATTCTGTTTTCAGTCCTAGGTGCCACACTTTACAAAGGACATTGACAAATGGAGAGCATGATGAGGAGAGAATGATGAGGAGTCTCAAATCCATGCCAAACCAAGAGCGGGTGAAGGAAATGGGAGTGGTTAGCTTAGATAAGACTTGAGAAGAATAGGAGAGCTCTCTTTGAATATCTGAAAGGCTCTAGAAGTATTTGACTTTTCCATGTTTGGTCCTGGTGGACAAAAGCAGAAGCAGGAGATCAAAGTTACAAAGATGCATATTTAGACTTGATGTATGGAAAAATTTGCTATTAGTAGTCAAAGCTCTCCAAAAGTAGAATGGAGATAGTGAGTTCTCCTTCCCTGAAGGGGGATGACCACTTGTTGGATATGTTGGAGAAGGGATTCTTGGTCAGGTATGAGTTGGACAACTTGGTCCTTCCAACGCTAAGGTTCTGTATCAGATCCAACACTCCACGTTCTACACTAGTAGGGACCTTCTAGACTTAATGTTTTTACACTTTCCCCATCTTTCTCCTTCTATTCTCCCTTTCTTGTTTGAGTTCTCCCTCTGGCCATTCTATTCTCCTCATTTTTTCACCTCATTTGATCTTCTCTAGAAACAATCCTTCAACTTCTCTCCAGAAAGTTTAATCTGGGCAAGAGAACTGCTTCCAAGCAGTCAGCACTACACACACACACACACACACACACACACACACACACACACACACACACACACACACACACACACACACAATCCCTCTTTGGAATAATGGCGGGTGTTTTTTTTTCTTTTTAATACCAGTGTGAAATAAATTGAAAAATTACCCGTAAAATGCAGGTTTTCAGCGGCTGGCTTGAAACTTCTTTCCATAAACAAACAAGTTTAAAGAAATGCCTTAATATGCTTTCATCCCCCAGTCATTCACATCCCTGTGTGGGCGGAGAGGGAAGGAATGGGCTTGGAGGGCATTTCTTTTTTGGGAGGGGAGAGGGGGAAGAAATCAGAGACGCCTGGAGCAGGAGCAGACTCCTGTAGGTCAGTGAGTGCATCCCTCTGTCATGGACCAACCAGATCTCTCTGGTCTTCGGAGTTCTCCCACAGCTTAAGGCCATAGGGTCAGAGATGACTATTAAGACTGAAAGGGGACCGTGGGGAGCATAAGAGGTTCTTAAGCTGGGATCCATGGGGTCGATGGAGAGATTGCAAGGAATCCATGAACTTGGATGGATAACAAAATATATATACATTATTTTTTTCATGAACTTCTAACTAAATTAGCATTCCCTTCAATTATTTAAACACATCTTTCTGGGAAAGGGGTCTATAGATTCCACCATATCATCAAAGGGGTTCATGACTTTAAAAAAGCTTAAAAACCCTAGATCTAGATCATCTTACTCATTTTATGCAAGAGGACTGAGGCCTAAGGCCTGGCCCAACATCACAATGTGTGTTTCCATAAAGTAGGCATAAGAGAGTAAAACAAAGGAAGGTAGTGAGTAGCCTAGAATTGTAATAGGAGACATTTAGGGTTAATATTTGGAAAAATTTCTCAAGATTGAGAGTTCTAATCATAAAAAATTGTAGAGAAATCTCTCATAGGCAGTATTCTTTCTGGGAAGAAAGGGCCTAGAGGCAGTGGTATGGACCAGATGATCTCCTTGGGCTTCTAATGTCTCTAATGTAAGAGGCTCCTAGTAGGCATCTTTTTGGCTCTTCTTAGGCTGATCTAGTCATTATTCCTTGGTTCTTCACTGAGCCCCAACCCTAGCCTTAGACTAGACCCAGACCCTGGTCCCAAACTGACCTTGACAATAACCAAAAGCTGAGCTCTGATACCAAAGTTCCATCCTTGAAGTTACCTTTAACTAGCTATATGACAGAAATTCCATTTTAGAATCCCCCTGGGCCTCAGTACATCCATCCATTAAATGGATAGAAAGGGAATGAATCACTGCATTAAGGCTGCTTAAACATTTGGAACCTCTGGGAGCAAGAGGATTTGTACACAAGTATGAAAATGGAGACCCCAGGCCAACATCCTATGAAACTGAGGCATGTTTGGAGCCAGGATATGTCAATGGGCCTAGAGTTGGCTGCCCAAGTCCCTTGCCTGTGCCAGGCCTCTGAGGTCCTCAAACTGTGGCAGGATGCTTTCCAACTCTGATGACCAAGTCCGGCCATTTCTGCATTTACGTTTATAATTCTGATTTTTTTTCTTGCTTTCTTTCCTTTTTTTTTCTTTTTGTGGTCAACATTGTAACACTCTTTCAAACAAAGGAAAAAATTTAAAAACAACAGTGAAAATATTTCCAAAATATGTTCATAATCAAGCCAATCCCTCAGTAATTGACTAGGGGAAGGGCTGGAAAGATGAATGGCACAGACTGAGGCTGGGGTATTGAAAATTCCCCAAAGGGCTACGAGGCCAACCTCACCACCTCATGGCTGACAGAAAGGCTGTGTGTGTGTGTGTGTGTGTGTGTGTGTGTGTGTGTGTGTGCGCGTGTGTGTGCGCGTGTGTGTAGGGAGGACTTATGAGGAGAACATGGAGGGAAATGAAACTGAATTCCATGCAGTTCGAAGGGTACCGGGCAGAGAAGGAGATCCCTTCTTGTCTTAGCTCTCCCATAATTCAACCTTGTGACCTTGAGCAAATTATTTTCTCTTGCTGGACCTCAGTTTCTTCACCTGCAAAATTAGGAAGTTGTATCATTTCAATCAATCAACAAATATTTGTCAAGCACCTAGGTTCAGGCAGGCACTGTTTTAGGCTCCTTGGATACAGATACAATCAGTGAGACAATCCCTACTCACAAGTAGCTTACATTCAAAGGGAAGAGACAACAAAGACATGAGTTATACGTAAAGAAAATAATATAAAGTAGTTAAAATAAGTTAAATATAAAAATAGTATGAAGTAGGTAAATATAAGTAGTTAAATATAATAATTTGAGAGGGAGTGATCTCAGAGGTCCCTTCCACCTCTGACCTTCTGTCTAAGATCTTTTTCAGCTTTGACATTCTGTATTGTAATATCCCTTCCAGCTCAGGAACTCTATTATATTCTGGGCTCTGCGGTTCCTTCCAGGGTTATCATTCTATGTTCTATATTTTAATGTTTTTTCTAGTTCTAAAATTCTATCATCTGTGTTCTAAAGTCTCTTCTAGCTCTGAAATTCTATATATCTAAGGCACTGGGATACAGAGGCAAGAAGATGACTCTGGAGTCAGAGGATTTGAGTTTGAATCTCTCCTCTGATTGCTTACATGGGTGACCTTGAACAAGTCACTTAATCTCCATGAACCTTAGTTTCCTTATCTATAAAACGAGTGGGCAGGAATGGAAAGTCTTTGGGGTCCTTTCCAACTCTAGGTCTGTGACAGGCATAGGAAACCTTTGGCCTCGAGGCCACATGTGGCCCTCCAGGTCCTCAAGAGCAGTCCTTTGACTGAATCCAAACTTCACAGAACAAATCCCCTTAATTAAAGGATTTGTTCTGCAAAACTTGAATTCAGCCAAAAGGCCACACCCAAGGACCTAGAAGGTCACATGTGACCTCATGCGGTCTCAAGGCTGCAGGTTGCCCACCCCTGGATTCTATGATCTCTTCCAGCTCTGACAATCTACAATTCTATGATGACAAAGGGACAGACACTTCCTTAGCACCTTCTCCAGAGGGTGCTCTTTTCTCTTTTCTCTCATCATCAGTGATTTCAACATTCTCATTGAGGACCCACTGAGCTCTCTGCTTCTCAGTTCCTCTCCCTCATATTTCTGTGGCACTTTAAGGCTTACAAAAGTAAATCTCTTCACAGTAATCCTGTCGGGTGGGTAATACAAGCATCATTTCCATTTTCCAGATGAACACACTAAAGCATTAGGTGCTGTGGCCAAGGTAATACAGCAGGCAAGTGTCTGAATCAAGACACAGTTCCTTGAAGCCCCAAGACCAGGGCACTTTTAACTGCATCATATTAGTTCCTTCTTATTCTGCTCCTAAGATTATGATGGGTTTGCATTTTCTGAGCGCACATCCCTTAACCTCCAAGACAAAGGACTCTTAACATTCTAATTTCTAAGATCTTTTATTTTCTTCTCTCTCCAGTCCCTAACATTGCTTCCTGCCCCAGTCCAGTGGCTTCCATAACTTTAATTGGAACTGACATCCCAGGCTCAGAGATCAGGCCCAATGTATACGATGCATATGTCTGTATATGCCATCCAGAGAATGTCCACACTGTGTTTGATCTCCACAGGGACTCCCACTGACACATCTCTCTGTTCTTCTTGAAATAGCTGCCATATGCACAGTGGTCTCATCCCCCAGACTGGGGTGTTGACAAGCTCTCTCCTTCCTCTTCATGATTTAAGAGCCAAAATACGTCCCCTAAGATCTGCATTTCTCTGTTATCTTGTAGACACAGAGTCATAAACCACCAGGGGAGAGACAAGAGAGAGACCTGCATTTTATAGAGGAAGAAATCAAGAGACATAAAGCAAAAAGATCTCTCTCTCTCTCTTTTTTTCTCTCTCTCTGTCTCTTTCTCTCTCTTCTCTTCTCTCTCCTCTCATTTATCTCTCTCTCTCTGTCTCTATATGTGTAGGTGTGTATATATATATATATATATACATATATATACTCACATATATACATATATAAGTATACATACATATATGGATATATATCACAGGAACTACCAGAGTCAAAACTGGCATCAGAGCCAAGCCTGACTCTACACCTTCTACTATCTGCTCCTAGTTTTGTCCCCTGGAGCCAAACACAACAGGGTTAAACCTCCCATTAGCATCCTATCAAATACTTGAAGACAGAAATCAGGTTCTCTTCCCATATCTTTCCTTCTCTAGGCAAAGCATCCCCAGTTTCTACATATACCTGTAAATTTGTTGGGGAAACTACTGGCAAGGTGGAAAGGTTCTCAAATGTGAGATGACCAGCAGTGAGAAAACATATTTCAAACACATAAAAGAGATTGGGCAGTGGTTTAGTGATTCCTCACCACCATTCAAAATACAAAGCACTGGCTGAACTCTCCTGTCTTTCTCACTTGTGATCGTACATGTTGATGAATCAGAAGGCATAGGAATACTTTCCTTAGACTGGAAGGTTTGAGGAAACAAAGGCAGTGAGCAACAGGAGGGCAAAGAAAATGGACACAGCAATGACTTGAGTCACTCCAAACCCCAAAGGACAGGGGAAAGCAGGAGTTGGATTGGAGAAGGGATTTGAGCTTTTTAATGAGATTCATCTAGAAGACAAGCTCCTCAACTCTGAGATTCTAGAATTCTAGGATTCTAAGGTTTTATAATTTTATTATTCTATGATTCTAAGATTTTAAGACTGTTTCCATTATTCTAGGATTCAAATATTGTCTGACTAAGATTTTTAAGATTCTGTCAGGCTAAGATTCCAGAATTCTCGGGGTCTTTAAGGCTAAGATTCCAGAATTCTGGGGATCTATGAAGCTAAGATTCTAGAATTCAGGGGGTCTGTGAGGTTAAGATTCCCAAATTCTGGGGGTCTGTGAGGCTAAGATTCCAGAATTCTGGCAGTCTGTAAGGTTAAGATTCCAGATTTCTGGTGATCTATGAGGCTAAGATCCAAGAATTCAGGGGGTCTGTGAGGCTGAGATCCCAGAGCTCTGGGGATCTATGAAGCTAAGATTCTAGAATTCAGGAGGTCTATGAGGTTAACATTCCCAAATTCAGGGGGTCTGTGAGGCTGAGATCCCAGAATTCTGGGGGTCTATGAGGCTAAGATTCCATAATTCTAATATTTCATGTTTCTCTGATTCCATGGAAGGAACAACAGGAGAGGCAATTTGCCAAAGAGCAGACAGAGGCGACAGAAAAGCCAGGCCAACAAAACCCCCTGTCCCCTCTCTTCCCTTCCTGCCAGTCTTCCTCCCTCCCTGCCTGGGCTCATGCAGGTCCAGGGACTGCTTTGTTCCAGGACCAGGGTCTGCTGAAATTCCTTGCCCCAGCGCTTTCTAATCGCAGACCAGCTTGATGAGCTCTAATCGCTACCATTCTGACCAGCCAGCCCAGGACTCCCCAAAGAAAGGGACCTTTGTGCTTGTTCCTGCTTGGGGCAGGGTGGGGGTGTTCCAGAGGTTGGGTTGGCCGGACAACTAGTCCGGCTGCTTGTCTCATATGCATCGCTAGAGTTAAGCCACAGGGCCCCCAGGGAATACATCTGAGCTAACTAATTCACAGAGTAGTTGAGTAGCCAGGGAACATTGTAGCCTGAATCATGATGAGACTTCACAGAGCCAAGTAACATCTAAGATGGGGTAGTAAAGGTCATTGAAACTGGCCTCCAGTCTCCACATAGAGCTACAAACTACATTGTCATAGGTAAAAATCTAGAACATACAATGTGGAACATCATAATTAGAAAGCTGCTCAGTTGTTTCAGTCATGTCTGACTCTTCATGACCCATTTGGGGTTTTCTTGGCAAAGATAATGGAGTGGTTTGCCATTTCCTTTTCCAGCTTATTTTATAGATGAGGAAACTGCCGCACCCAGGGTTAAGTGACTTGCCCAAGGTCACAGCGGCTAGGAAGTATCTGACGTCGGATGGGAACTCAGGGCTTCCTGACTTCATGCCCTAGCTGCCCCAATTAGAAAATACCTTCAACATTATCTAGTCCAGTGCTTTTATTTTACAGATGAAGAAACTGAGGACCAAACAAGTTAAATAACTTACCTAAGATTACACAGCAAATAAGTAGCAGAACAAGAATTCAAGACAAGTTTCTCCTGTTCCAAATTCATTACCTTTACCACTCTATCATGCTGCTGGTCATTCAAGTTGTTTTACAGACAGGGAAACTGAGGTACAGAAAGAGAAGGTGATTTGTCCAAGGTCACACAGTGATGGTACTCAACCCACACCTTGAATCCTAGTTCAGGAATCTTTCTAATGTGCCAAGTTGCCTCATGCCCTATTTCTAGCGCCTAGAGGAATTTAAAATTCCTAGAGGGAGGGGGTGTTTCTCTTGTGCCAGAAACTTTGCTTGATGTGATCAGGGAGAGTTTGCTCTGTCCCTAGACTAGGAAATCTGCTGTTTTCTCAGTGCTAGAATGAAGCTTCTAGGCAGTAAAAGAGAGGGCAGAGGGAGAGTAGAAGAGAGAGCAGGGGAGGTCTTTTCTACATTCTATGAATCATTAAAAGTTCATGTCACCACATCTGAAGCCTCTGTCCTGATCTCTTCAGCATATGTTGCTTTTATTGGGATGCTTGGGTGCTATTCAAGAGCCAGAGGGAGAGGAGATTTGCCTTCCTGTTTCCACAAATGTGACAGTGACCCCCCACCTCTGCCCCACTGTCCTGGTAAAACTCAGAGCACTTATTTGGCACCCTTTCTGGGCCTCTGTAGTGGAAAAAGCAATAGACTGGTAGTGAGGAGGCTTGGGGTCCCAGTTCTTGCAATGATCTGTTGTGGGACTTGAGAGAGTCCTACGTAGAGAGCACTGAGTGCCAGTGCTAGAAGGAACCTGCGAACATAAAGTATAAAATATTGGAGATGGGAGAGACTTTGTAATAGAGCTGGACCTCTAAAGAAAGCTTAGAAGTGAAATGGCACTTAGAGTGGGAGAGGGATTGAGAACAGCTGGGTTGCAAAGAACCTTATTTAGAGCACGGCATGAGAGAGCCAGAAGGAACCTCAGAGACTGCTCTGCTCAGGGTTTTTTCCTCTTGATTCTTTAGGCAGTTTGGTGAAGGCAAATGAAGGTTTCAAAGAATAATAAAAAATTTTTAAATGCAAAAAATAAAACATTATTACTAAGGAAACCAATTATTTTGAAATATGGTTATCAATATCAAGGCTGTAGAATCAAATAAAAAATGGATGTGAATGCACTTGATAACTTAAAAAAGGCTATGTAGCTAAGAAGCCATTGTTATTATTATAATTTTATCCTGGTTATAGATGAAGATGGGCTTTTTTTTTTTTTTTTGGAGAAAGGAGGGGCTTTCTAGGGAATAAATTGTCTTTGCTCTCCATCCTAAGAGAAGGCCCTTTGGCTGCAATTCAGCCCAGAGGCAGCACTCAGGGACTGAACACAAACTCTCCCTCCTTCTCTCAGGCCACTCAGTCCCCCAGCTTGGTCCAGCCCAAGGCACCTGAGGCATGTTCTTCCCAACGTCCAGAGGATGGCCAGGAAAGTTCCACAAATCTACCTAATGATAAAATACCAATTCTGTGCCAAGTAGCTAACAGGGAAGGGCAGTTTTGGGAAGTGAGAAGCAAATGTTTTCACCCAGGATCAGTAAGTCAACAAGCATTTATTAAGTGATTACTATGTGCAAGTGATTGTACTAAGTACTAGAGATACAATGAAAGGCAAAAACAGTCCCTGATGTTGAGTAGCTCACTTTTTAATGACAGAGTTGTTGTTCAGTCATTTTCAGTCATGTTCAACTCTTCTTGATCCCGTTTGGGATTTTCTTGGCAAAGATATTAGAATGATTTGCCATTTCCTTCTCCAGCTCATTTTATGGATGAGGAAACTAAGGCAAATGAGGTTAAATGACTTGCCCAGGTTCACCCACACAGTAAGTGTCCCAGGACAGATTTGAACTCAAGGTCCTCTGACTCCAGGGCCAGTAGCCCTCTATCCACTTCGTCACCTAGCTGCCCCACTTAATGAGGGAGATAACACCTAAATAGATACGTACAAGATACACATAGAGTACATGGAAGTTAATGTCAGAGTTTGAAGGAAACTTCAAGGTCATCTTGTCTAATCCCTGTGACCCAATAAATGAATCTCCTCCTTAGCATCATGAAAAGTGATTGCCAGTCTTTATTAGAAGATGTTGAGTGATGGGGTATTCGTTGTCTTATGAGATATAGCCTGTTCTATTTTTGGACAACTCTCCTGTGTCTGATTAACCTCTGTATTCCATGAACACCATAGGGTTGAGGAAGCCTTCAATGGACAGACTCCACTGAGCAGGCTGGGCGAATGTCTAAAGCCAAAACGTCTTCATTAATAAAGAGAGCTGGTGGCCCTGCTAATGGGGAGGGGAGCAATTCATAAAGCTCAGAAAAGCTCATGGGGAGTCTTGTTTATATTCCTTGCACAGAGAGGAAGCTCTGGGCTCAGGGCTAGGGGCTGGGAAAATGCCTCACCTTCCCCCTGCCAGGCTCAGCCGGACGCCACGTTCCTGCTGGCATTTTTTAATAATTGAGAACTTAATGAAAACGACAGAGAAACAGCCACTGCCGCCAGCAATGGAGCCTGGCCACTGTCTGGTGACCCAGCGACGCCTGGCAGGGTGGTGGATGGGAGGCCGCAGGCATGGATGGAGCACTGGCAGAAACCAGTGAAGGCAGAAGAGGAAGAGGAAGATGAGGAGGCAGAAGGGTACTGGGATGGAAACACAGTTGTGTGTGGCCCTGGCCTGGACCTGCACTCTGGTCCTAGTTTTGCCACTGGCTGTTGGATCTTAGACAAGTTACTTTCACCATCTTCATCTCAAATTCCTTCTTTTTAATGGAGAGGGTTTGACTCTGAGGTCCCTTCAGGTTCTAACATTCTGTTATTTATTCTAAGGTCCCTTCTGGTTCTGATATCCTATGATTCTATGATCCAAGGTGGAATGCTTCTTAGAAATAGAGAGGGCCTCTCCTAAAGGACAGTGAGTCATGTACCCAAGGCTAACATGGAAAGCAAGCTGCCTTGTTTTCCCAGAGAGCAGCAGTGGCCCAAGTCCCTTTGCACTAGTACTCAGGGTATATGCTCAGTCTGCTTAGTGAGGGTTGTCTACACATAGATCCTTTGACTTTCTAAGGTCTCTGTGGATTACAGTGATAAATCCAATGCTGAGAGATATTTTTAAAAATGAAACAGTCTACCTCATGAAGTAGTAAATTCTTCATCATTTGAAGTATTTAGGCAAAATGGAATAGCTACTTACTGGATTCATATATATAATTGAGAAGTAAGGTTATTGTAAGATCTCCAAGTTCTTTTCCAACTTTTATATTCGTTCTATGACCTAAGTCTAAGATTTTACCATTTTATGAGTCTATGAATCCACAGGTCTAAGATTCAAGGGTACTAAGGTTCTATGATTCTCTGAATCTCTAATTCTAAGACTCCATGAGTCTAAGACTCTAGCATTCTTTGGCTATTCAAAGGATACAGTTGCTTGAGAAAAGGAGTCAAACTATATCCTTATTTCTTAAGAAGGGGGAACCTAGATAGGATCTGAGGAAAGCTCGAGAAGCCCCAGGTCACAGTCATGGGACTTTAACCCAAAACAGCAGAGTGGGCTGGACCTGTGCTGTGAAGATGGAGAATGCAAGGCTAATGGGATGACATAGCATCTTGAACTGATGTTTCCCATATCTCCCAAAATTACAATCCAATCCTCTCATTTTAAAGACAGAGAAAGTGAAGCCTACAGAAAAGTGGCTTTCCCAGGATCACCCACTAAGAAAAGACAGACGGAATCTTGGCTAACATTTGGAGGTATCTTTAAAAAAAGATAATAAGAATAATAATACATTTATTTATATAGTACTTTTGGGCATAAAAAGCATTCTTTGCGTAACAGCCCAATGAGGTAGATAATGTCAACTTGAATATCTCCATTTTATAAATGAGTGACTCAGAGTGTTTGATTGTCCAAGATGACTCAGTTAATAAATAACTGAGTCTTTTGAACTTAGAACATAAGGGATGGACAAGACATTAAAGATCTATAGGTTCATAGATTTAGACTTGGAAAAGACCTTAGAGATCATCTAGTCCAACCTTCTTATTTTGCAGGCCCAAGGAAATTATGAGACCAGCTCAAGGTCCCATAGGATTTAAACTCAGGTGACTCCCAAGTTCAGGGCTCTTTCTGCTGTTCTAAGCTGCTCCTCAATCATAGAGTCCAATTGCTTCATTTTATTGATGGAGAAACCAAGACCCAGACAAGGGAAGGAATTGCTCAATGTCATGGAGAGTTAGTGGAGGAGCAGAATGGATGTCAGTCTTTGGAGAGAGAAATGAAATTTAAGAGAGCAGGCAAGCGAGCCAGTGAGCCTCGGCAAGGGGCAATGGGATCTGGATGTGATTAGTAGTGGGTTTTCAGGCCGGGGAGGAATGTGCAGCCACATTCTCCCTACAGGTTGCTGTTCCCTTTTTTCCTTGCTTTCAAACGTTCCCCTTGGAGCCTGTTCTTGCCCGGCTTTGTATCCTGTTTATGTGGCCGACAAATTGAATTTTCAGAATTGGCCGTCAAACAAAGTCAGCCTAATACATTGGAGGGTTTCTTTTACTCAATGTTATTTCTTGGTGGGAAGCCCAGGCTCTGGGTGCCCAGAGGAAGCTTGTGGTGGCTTCCAAATGCTGAGCCACCAGGCCATTGAGGAGAAGGGCACAGGCAAGTATGAAGGGGTGACCATGGTGGATGAGGCTGTCGGACAATGGCCTTTGGTCGCTGTCTCTTGGTTTTCCTATTTCTCATCTTCTCTCTTGGATCACTTGTCTTATGTCTCAGCTTCTCTTTTCTTGTTTCTCAGCTGATAATGTCCTTAGTCCTCTACTCCCCTCAACTATATCTTTTCGCTTAAAGATCTAATTTATTCCCATGGCTTCATTTCTGCTTCTTTCCATCCCAATATCTTCATAATCTCTATATTCATCCCTGATCTCTCACCCAGACCCCAGATCCATATCAATTAACCAATCAATGAGCCAATATACAAGCAACAAGACTGAGGGAATAACTAAACAAATTGTGGTACATTAATGTAATAGAATATTGTTGCACAATAAATTTGCAAAATACAAAGAATCATGAGAAAATTACAGGACCTGACATAGAACAGAGTTGTTGTTCATTTTATGTTTCAAAGAGGACCAATGACATCACATCTTGACTTGCTCGAGAATTGGATTTAAGTGAGGCAGGGTTGCACAAAGTCATCAGCCTCACTCTTTCTTCCAGAGTCAGCAAGGTCCGGTGGCAGGACAAAAGCCAAGATGGCCAATGATGGCCCCAGATGCGATGGATGACCTTGTCATCCTCAATGTCTAACCAAGCTCTAAGCACTCTACAGCACCTGCTTCAGCCACCTTCATAGGCAAGCAAACAAACTGTCCTCCTACAACCATTCCACTCGGGAGTCTTCACATGTTTGACGTAGACATCCCCCTAACTAACCAACAGTTTTGAGGCTTGTCCATTACTCTCAACTTGGTTGAACCAAGATGGTTTACTGGAATGTGGCCACTGCACATGCTACAACTTCTTGGAGCCACAGGTGAGAGCTGGGCAATTGGAGGGGGGGGACACAGAATAAGCAGAACCTGAAAAACAAAATACACCATGACTGCGATGATGTAAATTGAAAGAATTTAAAAAAGAAAATCTAACCGAATGCTATATAATTATGATGATGAAGCTTAGTCCCAAGAAAGAGGGATAAAAATGTACTCCCATTCTTTGCAGATCTGGGAACTACAGGTACGGTACATTACACTGTCATACTGCCAGTGTAATGGTCAAAATTTTGCTGAACTTTTTTATCCCTCTCTTCTTTCTTTGTTATAAGTAATGCCTCTCTTGATTAGAGGATGGAGATATGCTTCGAAATTAAAGTGGTATGAAAATAAAATATATAAGTGAATTTTTCAAAGAAAAACAATGGGAATTTTTTAATTTAATAAATCAATAAGTATTTGTTAAGTATATACATAGTACGCCTAGAATTTTCCAGGCACTGGGGAGACAAGATAAAAATGAAGCAATCCCTGACCTCAAGGAGCTTAACAGTCTATGAAGGGAGACAACAGGTATATGTGTACATAAAATATACTCTATGAATACAAGCTAATTTTGGTGGGGAAAGCACCAGTAACTGGGGGTGGGGGTGGAGTTAAGGAATGACCTCATGTAGAAGATCACACTAGAGTTGAACTTTGAAGGAAATAAAAGATTTCAGGAGATGGAAGAAAGGATGGAGGGAGGGTATTTCAGATGTGAGGGACAGCCAGTGCAAAGGCACAGAGATGGGAGGCCAGGGTTGTGTGTGAGGAACAACAAAATACACCAAGGGGCATCCTATATACAAAACTAGAAAGGCAAGTGGGTGTTAGGTTGTAATGGGCTTTAAATGACAGATAGAGGAGTTGGCTTTTAATCCTAGTAGAAATACTAGAAGTGGAGTTTGCAGAGCAACTTGTCTGTGGGACATGCAGGTATCCAGCTGGAACAGGGTTCCAAGGCTACTTCCTCAGGGAATAAAAAAATGCACTATTTTTAATATACTTTCTTTTTTCCCCTTTTTTCAAGTTTATTTTTAAAAATATTCTTTTCTTTTTAAATTTTAAGTTCAAGATTCTCTCCCTCCCTTCACCTACTGAGAAAAAAAATATATCAATTGTACATATGAAATAATTTCATATACTTTCACAGGGAAAGTCCTTTTTCCTCATGGGCATAATTTTCCATAAAATTATTTCTATAAAAAGTACTTATGAAGTACCTACTATGCATCAGGATGGTGCTGGCTCTAGTGATAAAATACAAAGATAAAATAGTTCTTGAACTCCAGGTTGCTGTATTTGTCTTTTGTTCTTGAAGACATCAAGATGATGGCATGACTTTGACTTTGGTTTGATTGAGGGCGGGCTGTACAAGGTCACCAACTTCATTTTTTCTCCTGAGCCATCTGAGTCCAGTGGCCTGATATCAGGATGGTTGGAGATGACCCAGGATATAATGTGAGACCCTGGCCCTCTCAGGCTAAGGTCTTAGAACCTTCTCACTTTGAGTGAGATACACTCGTTCAATGAATAAGCTTTTTAAAATAGTTGCTCAAAGGATGGCCCCTTTAATAAAAAAAAAAATCAAACTGGGAGATGAAGAGCCTCAGGGTTCCTGGGTAAAAGAGAAACTTACAGTCTAGTGATGATAATGGCATTTATGTATGTAAATACATATAAGTTATAAATGCAAAATAAATGTAAAAACATAACATAATTTTGGGGGAAAGGGAGACACCAGCAACTAAGGGTATCAGGAAAAGTCTCATTTAGGAGCTAGTTGAGCTAAGTTTGAAGGAAACCAGAGATTCTAAGAGGCTGAGATGAGGAAGGACTGCATTCAAGGGATGAGGAACAGTCTGTCCAAAGCCATGGAGATGAAAAATAGAATGTTGTATGAAAAATAACAAGAAAGTAAGTTTGGTCAGATGTAGAGTACATGAAGGAGAATAGTATATGATGAGACTGGAAAGGCAGGTTTGGGGACAAGTTGTGAAGGAATTTAAATGCAAAATAGAAGACTTTCTCTTTGACCCTACACATGATAGGGAACCACTAGAGTTTATTGAGGAGGGGAGTGATAAGGTCAAACCCGTGTTTTAGGAAAATCACTGGCAGCTAGGTGGAAGATGGATTGGAAGGAGGAGACACATGAGGTAGAAAGATCAATTAAGAGGCAATTGCAATAGTCTGGACAAGAGATGATCAGAGCCTGAAGTAAGTTAGAAATGACAAGATTTGGCAACTGATTATGTCAGGTAAGAGAGTTAAGCGTAACTCTGAGGTTGGAAATCTTATATACAGGAAGAATGGTGATACCCTAGACAGACATGAGACAGAAGTCCCATCTACAAAATAAACACTTTGGAATAATTCAGCCCCAAGATCTCTTCCAGCTCTCACACCTTGGACTTCGTGTTCTAAGGCCCATTCCTGCTCTGTCATTCAAATCATTTCAATTTGATTCAATTCAAAAGACACATAAGTGATGACTATAGTCATGGCACACTGCTAGTTGCTGGAGACCCTGACCTCAATGAACTCACCTTCCATTTGGGGTAGGGGAAATATAACATGTATACAAATAAGGAAATGCAAGATAATTTAGAGAAATATTAGAGAAAACATTTACTAAGTGCTTTCTATGTGCCAAGCACTGGGTTAAGCACAGGAAATTCAAAGCCAAGAAAAAAGAAAGAGTCCCTGTCCTTCAGGAGTTTACATCCTAATGGGAACAGACTGCACATAAAAGGGAATTAGAAGGGGCAAAGGAGGTACCCACTGGGGTCAAAGTAGAAAACTAGTCTGGAGAGTTGGGGCTAGATCAAAAGTCAGAATAGCTTCTTTTGAAAATGAGAAGAGCTCTAGTTACCTAGGGGAAATAGGAGAACTGATCTGAACAAATTCTGAAATAAGCTAGGGATTATAAGAACCAGAGGAGAGGGAGGGATGGCATACTAAGTATAAGGTTGATTGGTTTGTTCTCAAAGAGGACCAAAAGGAAAGCTGAGAAGGAAATTAACAGTCTAGGAGTACTGGACTTAGTGGTTAGATGACTCTGCTGGTGTTTGACTTGGATGGTCATTCTCACCTTATTCATGGCTTTTCTGCTTTACTGGTCTATGATCCAAAGTTACAACCTCTCTAAACCTCTCTAAACTCATCTCCCCCTCCTCTTTTCTAAGGCCTCACCTGACTCAGCCTGTTTCTTCAATGTCCAGAAACATGTTATACTCATTCTCACCTTTTTGGCCTGAACCATGCCATTCCTCTGTACTTAGGAGCCCTTTTCTCTCTTTCTACAAGTTCTCTAAATTCCACCCTCGAAGTTGAGCCTTAAAGGCTCAACTCATAATCTTATATAATGTCAGAGCTAAGACAGACTTTAAAGGAGGCAGACTAGAAAACTTTGGAGTCTGAGGACCTGAGTTCACATCCTCTGATGCCTACTGCCTTTGCAACCATGGGCAAGTTACTTAAACTACCTGGACCTCAGTTCCCTCCCCTGAAAATGAGGGTAATGGACCACAAGGGGTCTGATAATCCTTCCAACTTTAGACATTGATCCTAGGTCACATAGCCCAATCCTCTTATTCTACAGAAAAAGAAAGTGGTTTGCCCAGTGTCATCAAGGAGCAAAGTCAGGCTTTTGTAACACCTAAGTTAGAGCTCAGTTCCTTACATCAAATAACCCTTAATAAGAAGCCTTATCATTCCTTAGTAGGCTAAGGGTCTCTGTGTGCCTTCCCCCAGCAGTGATCTGAACTGGGGATGGGAATTCAGAGTTGATTGGTCACAAATAGGAGGAGGTCCTCTCTCATTCATGACAAAAATTTCCTCTAACCTTTGGAAGATGATTTTCGAACTGCACGTTGATGATAGAACAGTGAGAGGGGACATTGGTGGGGAGGTAAGGAGAGGAGATTATTCTTAACCAGGCTGAGGGAATGGAAGAACCTCCTCTGAGATGGCTAGACAAATCCCCACAAGATCTACTTTGGCCACTAAGTACAATGTCTAGGGATTCAAGCCTCTGGGACAGGAGCAGTGGAAATATCTCTACATTGAGTCAAAAGACCAGGGATCCAGTTCCAATTGTGTCACTAACTCAGTGTGTGACCTTGTTGATTTGAAGCCTACATCTCTCCCTCCCATCCCATTCTCTACATTCACATAGTCATTATGCTGGCTCAGACTCTTGGCACCTTTCACCAGGAGTACCACAATAGCCTCCTAAGTGGCTCACTACAACAGGTCTCCTTCTCCAACTCATCTTCCACCCAGCTCCCCAAGTGATTTTCCCAAAGCACAGCTCTAACCATGTCACTCCCCTGCTGTATAAGCCCTATTGGGCCTCTATTGCCTTCAGAGCCAGATGCAAATTCCTCTGTTTGACACCCAAAGCCTTTCACAACCTGTCTTCAGCCTAATTTCCTAGTCACAATCATTTTGCAATCTATGGGCCTGCCAAAGGGAGCATCTTGCTTTCCTCTGCCCAGATGAAACCTCATTCTTGGAATGCACTCTCTCCTTGCCTCTTCCTCTTAGAATGCCACCTTCTCCATGAGACCTTTCCTCAACACCTGATCTGCTAGCACTTTTCTTCCTTCTCAAAATTACCTTGCATTAGGTTTCTATACGCTACCATTATACATGTTCTCTCCTGCTATAGAATTTAGACTTCTTTAGGCACAGACTACCTCATTTTTGACTTTGTATCTTCAAAACCTAGTACAGTGCGTAGCACATAGTACTTAATACATGCTTGTTTATCAATTGACTTGAGCAACTCACTTCTAATCTTTGTGCCTTGGTTTCCCAATTTGTAGAATGAGATTGTGGTTCTTAGAAGACTTTTGTAGCTCTGACTTTCAATTCTATAAATAACTATTAGGCACATGATATGTGAGGCCCTGAAAATAGGAAGACAAAAATAAATATATTCCCTTCCTTCAAAGAGTTTATTTTCTCTTGTCTGTGTTCTAAGGTCCACACCAATTGTGACATGCTATGTTTTAGGTGACAGTGTTTCTTCCAGCTCTGATTGTCCATGTTCCATGGTTTAAGCTTGTGTGGTGTTATGGAAAGACCCCTGGACTTGGAGTCAGAGACCTGGATTCTGGCCCAACTTGGCCACATCCCACTTGTTTGGGCTTAGGCTGCTCTCTGAACCTCAGTCTCCTTATTTATAAAATGGTGATTAATGAGGATCATATTCCCTACCTGCCATAGTTGCTATATGGAAAGCACTTTGTAAACTTCAAAGTTCTATAAAAATGAGAGTTCTTGAGTTCTCTTCTCAATTTGACATTCTATGTTTCAGGTTCTAAAATCCTCAGTTCTGTTTATGTTCTGTGTTCTAAGATCCTTTCCAGCTCTGCCATTCCATATTCTAAGGCCCTTTCCAGCTCTGACATTCCATGTTCTAAGGTTCCTTCCAGCTCTGCCATTCCATATTCTAAGGCCCTTTCCAGCTCTAACATTCCATGTTCTAAGGCCTCTTCCAGCTCTGACATTCCATGTTCTAAGGTTCTTTTCAGCTCTGACATTCCATGTTCTAAGGTCCCTTCCAGCTCTGACATTCCATGTTCTAAGGTCCCTCCCAGCTCTGATATCCTATAATTACATGATCCAAATCTCTTTTCTACTACTCCTAAGAAAAGAAGAATGGAACGCATTTTCTCCTAAGTTCTCAATTTCCCCTTTGCCCTGGGATCTCATGTAATAGACCTGGTACACTTTCCTTGAATTGTCTTTGAGAAAGTGGATATAAATCTAATGAACATAAAACTTCTCTTTTTTCCAGCCACTGACCTTTGGTTGAGATTGGCCCCATCCTCTGTACTCCCCCTCTCTCTCCTTAATGTGACTTAATGAGGGACTGGTTCATGGTCTGCTCCCTCACTAGCCACCAAGACATACATACCTACCTCTGAGGGAAGCAGGACTAATGATAGGGTCCTGGTTGGGGTGGGGGAGACTCCTTGCAATATTCTCTGGTCTCTTTGAGCCTCCATTACAAGACCACACAGCAAACTCTCACTGGCACTGAAGGGAGCCCTTGATTTACATTTTCCACTGAGGAAGGCATGTGGTGGGAGGCAGGGTGGGCCAGGGAGGTAGGATGCACTGGCCCAACTGTGGTCATTCATTCAGTTAAACATTGAACCAACCTTCCCTATGCCCTGTGCTAGAGTACAATGTCTTTGTCTCTGCCTTTGTCTCTACCTGTCGGTCTGTCTGTCTCGCCTCACTTCAGTCTGGGCTGCACAAGCAGACATGTTAATCTTCCTTATGTAGTAGGTGCTCTGATCATTTCTTTCTCCTACTTAAGCACCTTTTAGTGACCCTCCATGACCAACATCCAAACTCTTCAGCCTGGCAATCAAATGTTTATGGGGAGCAGCAGCATGCACTGTGTAAGTCCTTATTGTAGGCACTGTACTAAGGGATATTAAAAAGAAAGACTTGGTCCCTGCCTTCAAAGAAGTTAGTCTTTTGGAAGGATAAGATGTACACAAATAATTCTAATAATATCTAGAACGTGAAGAGTACACATCAGAGGCATGAATAACATGTCCACACAATTCATCACTTCCTCTGGTTGGGGGTGGGAGGAGGAATCCAGGGAGGCCTCCTGGAGGAAAGAGTTGCACCTTGAAGAATATGTAAGATTCCAACAAGTAGACAGGGGGAGCGGGATAGGCTGAAGGGGAATTTCAGCATGAGGACCAGATTGAGCAACGACATAGAGATAGGACATGTTTGGGAGACAGTGAGTCATCTAATTGGCCCAGAGTATAAAGCATGTGAAGGGAATGACTGAATAAATGAGTGAATGGTGTTTATGAAGTATTTACTATGTGCTAATTCCTGGGAATACAGATACAAAAGCAGGGCAGTACCTGCTCTCAAAAAGCTTACATTTTGGTGGGAGAGATAAGGCATGTAGAAGGGGAGGGATGATTAGGAGAAGGAGTTAGGGTCTGGGAAACCACAGATCTGGGGAGTAGAGCCACAGATCAGTTGGGTGACATGGTCTTTCTGCGAGCTATGGTAGATTATATGTCTTGATTGTAGTTCCCAGATAAAGAAGGGGAAAGCAGGTGGAAGCAAGCTGTGCAAAGGGCAAAGGGCAAGGAGATGGTTCGAGTTGATAGTTGGGGTAAATAATTGCATGGGATGTAAAAGGAGATAGGAGGAGAGGTTGGCTGGGTAGGATGATACTAGACTGTGGAAGGCCTTGAGTGCCAGACTGAGGTCTATCATCTTTATTTGGTAGGTAGATTGGGAGCCTTTGAAAATTATTGAGCAAAGGAGAAATGGGACCAGTTCTGTGCATTAGGAAGATTAGTCTGGCAGCCTTTGCAAGATAGAAATGGGAAAAGACTGGAGAGAGGGAGACAGCTATTCCAAGCAATCCTAGAGAAAGTTGATAAGGATCCGATACCAGGCAATGACCTCAGAGATGGAAATAAGGTGCCTACAAAAGATATTTCATGGGTAGAACTGAAAAGATTTAACAACTGGATGTGAAGGATAAGAGTAGCATTAAAATGACTCTGAAAATGAAGTGAGAGGGATTTGGAGAAAAATGCAGACAATAATAAGACTGCAAAAGAGCTTTGAAAGACCTAAGAACTTTGATCAATGCAATGACCAGTGTGATACCAGGGGACCTACGATGTAGAACACTCACAGTCTTCTGACAGAGATGTCATGATGCACTCAACATGGAGAATGAAAGATGCATTTTCAGATGTGGGCATTGTGGGAGTTTGTTTTGCTTGGTTATATGTATTTGTTAAAAGGGCTTTCTTTTTCTTTTTCAGGTTTTAATTTTCTTTTTTATTCTCTTTTCCACTTCAGGGAAGGTGGGAAAGAGAGAAAATAAATGCCTGTTAATTTTTAGGTGGCACATTGGACAGAGCACAGTAACTGGAGTCAGGAAGACTCCTCTTCCTAAGTTCAAATCCAGCCTCAGACACTCACTAGCTGTGTGACCATGAGCAAGTCACTTAACCTTGTTTGCCTCAGTTTCCTCATCTGTCAAATGAGCTGGAGAAGGAAATGGCAGACCACTCCAGTATCTCTGCCAAAAGAAAACCCCAAATGGGGTCAGGGTCAGACATGACTGAACAACAGATTTTTAAAAAATTAATTTTGAATGAACAAAGTTTTGATCCTGAGTGACTAGAAGGGCAGTGAAAGTACTGACAGAAATAGGCAAATCAGGAAAATGAAAAGGCTTGGGAAGGAAGAACACAGAATCATAATATTTAGATCAGCAAAGGTGGTCTTAGACATCATGTAGGCCAGTCATGTCCAAGTCAAATAGAAACAGGCCACTAATCCATATATAAGGATCCACATATTGACCTAATTATAAAATGTGATATCTATGTTTTATGGTATTTTTATCTATTTTGTTAACTATTTCCCAATTACATTTTAATGTTGCTCAGGTTACACTTGGTAGGGTGTGGACTGCAGTCAGCCCAATCTAGTTCAACTCTGTAATTTTACAGATAAAGAAACTGAGTCTCCAGGAAGTCAAATGCCCTTCCCAACATAAGAAAACGAAGAAACATCAGAGCCGGAATCCAACCCCAGGTACTTTGACCACAAATACCATGAATATGATGGAGGAAGTACTTCTCAAGTTGGGCCCTGGAGGACAGATACAATTTGAAGAAATACAGAGTGTGTTAGGGAATGGGGAACGCAATGATGCAGAGATGGAGAAGTACAAAGTCTGTTAGGACTTCACTGAGGACCTCAGTCTGTTTGAAAGTGGGGTGCCATAATGAGAGGGCAGGGCGACAGAATGCTAGGGAAATAGACCAAGATCAGATTGTGGAGGGTCCTGAATGCCAGGCTGAGGAATATGGGCTGGATTTCCATATCTGACTTACTGGCCTACTACCCTGGGGTTCTTGTTTGAGGGCTCATAGAATTACAGGACTTAGAACTGGAGAGACTTTTAGACATTTTCTAGTTTAACCCCTTCATTTTACAATTTGGGAAACTAAGCCCAGAGAATATTTTGTATTCGCCCAAGGTCACATAGTAAGAGGCAAAACCAAGATCTGAACACAGGTCTTCTGGGTTTGGAAACTGAGGCCCAGCAAGGTGAAGCAAAACAGATGGTTTCAACCTTTCTGCGTCTGACTCCAAATCCTGGGTTCTTTACACTATGCCATGCACTGATTCTTTTAAGAGGTCAGAAGGGAGGGCTGTGAATGAACTCACCACAGCCTATTCCCGGAGGCAAAGTATTTAGCTCCAGATTTACCCAGACACAGGCTGAGACCACCAGGACCACAAACAAGTAAACACAGGGCTGCCAGTTAAGTGCAAACCCACACTTATCACGCCCACCCCAGGAATTCACCATCAGTGCAGAGGACACAGAGACTGTCTAGCATGACCAGCTCAGACAAGGAGAACAGGCAGGTCCCTGAAGTTCAGGGCCCAGGAAGAGATTTTTGAGTAGATTACACATGTTTTTTACCGGAGAATTGTGCTGAGAAATGCCTACACTGGGGATCAGGAGACCTGGAGCCCAGTCCTGGCTCCACCACTAATTCCTTGAGACCTTGGACAAGCCCAGGGTCATACAGCTAGTAAGTAAGTGTCTAAGGCTGGATCTGAACTCAGCTCTTCCTGTCTCCAGTCCTTTTGCCACCTCACTGCCTCAAATATTTAATGAACTGGACAGTGTCTAAGTCCCTTCCCGGTCTGATATTATATGTTTGGCAGTATAGAGTCTAATGAGGAGGGCCCAGAGCTGAGCATCAGGTGATCTGTATCTGAGAACCAGCTCACAGGCTGTGCAACCATGCACCAGCTGCTTGGACCTCTCTGGATCTCAGTTTTCTTCTCAGTAAAACTGGGATGACAAAATTTGCACTCACCTCATGGAGCTGTTGAGAGGAAAGTGCTTCTCAAACTGTAAAGTGATACAGAAATGTGAGCTTTTAAGATTAGGCTCAACCTTCTATGTTAGATATCCCCCAGAAAACCAGTTCAGAGCTCTCACCTATCAAATACTCTACGTGGGAGGAATTCTTTGATTGGGCCTTGATTTCCAAGTGGTGCCCCTTATTTAAAAGAGACACGCTCCCCTGGGCAGAAGACACTGTGGATGTGGATGCAAGAGAGGACAACTTGGGAGAACTGGACTCTTTCACTGGGGAACTCAAATATCCAATGCCTGGTCATTCTTTTCCCCTCTGCTGAAAGTTTATGTTTCTTCCCGATTAATTCAACAAATATCTCCTAAGTGCCTGCAGTATGCAAGGCTAAGCCCTAAGGATTCAAAGATTAAAAAAAGACTAAGAAAAGAGAGGAGAAGCAGAGAAAGAAGGAGAGGGAAAGAGAAGAAAGGGGGAGAGAGAAGAGGAGAAAAGAGACAGAGAGGAAGAGACAAAGAAAGGCAGGGGAAAAGTCAGAGACTTACAACAACTCACAGCTATAATATAAGAGAGTGTGATGACCACAAAGGAAAAACCAGACAAATGACTAGGAAAATCAAAGGAAGAAGAGATCTTGCAGTTGAAATGACAAGGAAAGTAAAGTGCCTGGGTCTCAGAGGGAAAAAGGAGAGGAAGGCAAAGATAGGAAGAGAATGCATCCCAAGCCTGTGCAAATGCATGGAGGTAAGAAACAGGCAGGATAAGATGAGGGGAAAGTGAATAGTCCAGACTGACTGGAATGAACAGGGTATGAATCCCTGGGGGACTCCAGACAAGTCACAGCCTCCCGAGGCCTCTGTCAAATGGAGGTTGTCTCTGTGTGTGTGTGTGTGTGTGTGTGTGTGTGTCTCTCTCTCTCTCTCTGTGTCTCTCCCTTTCTCTCTGTCTCTGTCTCTCTTGTTGTCTTTCCCTCTCTCCCTCTTTTTCTGTCTCTTTCTCCTCTCAGTCTCTCTGTCTCTTCTCTCTATCTGTGTCTTTTGATCTGTCTCTCTGTCTCTAGCTCTATCTCTGGCTCTCTGTTTTTGTCTCTCTGTCTGTCTGCGTCTCTCTATCTGGGTCTAGGTCTGTATCTCTCTTTCTGTTTTTCTGTCTCTCTCTCTTCCACTCTAAGTAAGTTGGGGCCACGCTATGAATGGCCTTCAATGCCAGGCCAAGAGTTTGGAAGAAGTCAGTCAGCCCTTGGAGTTACCTGATGGACAAACCTGATTCTTTGTGTCCTGGGGATAGCAGAGCCCTTGTACTTGTAATTCTTATCTGTGTGTCTGTAACTATGTAGAGGGGAGGGCTCTGGAAGAGAGCAACCACCCATGGGAAAGAGGTGATCTCAGTCTGGTTTGTGAACCGATAACAAAGCTTGTTCTGCATCAAGGAGTAGAGAAACACCCAGGTAAGATACAGAACTCTTGTATTTCATTTGAACTCATGGGGTGTAGAGGAAGAATCAAAGGACTTGGATTCAGAGGATTTGTATTCCTGGGCTAGCTTTTACACTCATTAGCTGTGTGACCATGGGCAAGTAACTTAATCTCTCTGGTCCTCCACTTCCTTATCTGAGAAATCAGGGGGTTGGACAAGAACTGGAAAATCTCTAAGATCCCTTCCCACTAGAAATCCAATGATCCTTCCCTTTCAGAGGGCCTGGACACACTTTTACTGTCTGCAACTCCAAAAAAAAGAAGTCTGTGTCTCAAACTGGTTACTTCCTCCCTCTGCCAGCGAGTCCAAATGCTTCTCAGGCCTGCTTGGATCTCCCAGGAGCCCCTGGAGGGTGGAGGTGAGCATGAGAACTGCATCAGGCCAGGGTATCCTACACGCAGGCCAGCAGGGTAGTGGGTACCATGGATGGCCACCCTGGGTTTGGCTGACTTTCCAGCATGGGTGGGGCACTCTCAGCCTTTCTCTCTCCTCCCCACTGCCCTAGTTGGGGCCAGATATTCATGCAGTACATAAATCTTCCCCTCCAGTCTTGCCCTGGCTTTCTACACTGCAGCAGCACTCGCCATGCAAGAGTTATCCACAGTGCGTGATTCCGACATCTGTCTTACTTTCCCCTTTACTCACCACCCTCACCCTCCAGATTCTTCCCCTTTTCATTATTAGTATACATAAAAAAAAAAATTAAGCCATTTTAATTATTTTCCATATTAGCAAACAGCCTGCTTCCATATGGCTGGGCTTGCCGACTGTTCCTCCTGAACCCGCCCCCCCTTTTCCAAAATAACAAACCCCAAACGAGTCCCAGTTGTTGAAAGGTCTTCTCTCCCCTCTTGTCAGGGAGTCTCAACTTCACGAGACTGGAGTCTCCCACAGCCTGCCCGTGCTAGGGTCAGATCCAGTCGTTCACGTGACCTTAGAGGAGATTCCATTGGAAACTTGTGCTTGAATCCTGCTTCTGACACTTAGTTACTAGTTATTCCTCTCTGAGCCTCAGTTTCCTCCCTTGTAGAATAACTCTCCTAACCAGGGTGGTCTTGAGGAAAGTCCTCTATACAACCTTAGATTACCATAGAATTGTGTGCTGTTGTTGTTACCATTATTTTACCCCACTAAGAGGCAGTATAATGTAGTGAATAAAGAGGACCCGAGTTCAAGTCCCCACTCTGACACCTGGGGCTATGTGACACTTTGATGATGATGACAATGATAACTAGCATTAAGCTAGTTCTTTAAGGTGTGCAAAGCACCATGTATATTATCTTGATTGATCTTCACAACTCTCTGAAGTAGGCGTTATTATTATCTCAATTTTACAGATGAGGAAATGAAGGCAAAAAGAGATTTAGTGACTTGCCCAGGATCATACAACTTATAAGTTTCTCAGGCAGGATTCAAACTCAGGTCTTCCTAACTCCAATGCTCTACCTACTGCACCACCTACCTGCCAATAAGGTATAATAGGACCATAGGATAATAGATTTAGAGCTAGAAGTTACCTTAGACATCACCAAGTACAACCCAACTCATTTTACATGTAAGGTAACTGAGTCACAACTCAGTGCTCTGGGCACATAAGACTACAAATTGTAGAGAAGGTGCCAACTTGCATTGGTAGAGGGAATTTCCTCATCTGAGAATTCCCTATATCAATGAAGTCACAAGTGCAGTCCCTATCTCATTCCTTCATCAAAGCTCTACCTTATCAAGACTCAGAGAAGAGCCTGGGTTCTCAGAAACTTGGCTAGCAGAGCACAAGATCTGACACATCCTACCAAACTAAAAAGTCTTTGAGTATGGACCTGGTAGCAGATGTTTCTATTGTCCCTAGGCCACCCCAGCAAAGTTCAGGGCAGCTCCTCATCAGAAGGAGGCTTCTTATCAGGAGGTTAGCCACCAGGTGACAAAATCTTCAGGCCACAGAAACTCACAAGGGCTACTTACTAAGGCAAAGAAAAACTTTGCTCTTTGTTGGTGGAGGAAAGACCTAAGAAATATGATATTCTGGGAGGCAAAGGAGCTAGGATCACAACCAAGAATAACCTACTTGGCAAAACTGGGTGTAATCCTACAGGGGGGAAATGGATATTTAATGAAATTCAAGCATTTCTGATAAAAAGACCAGAGCTGAACTGAAAATTTTACATTCAAACACTGGACTCAAGAGGTATATAAAAAGGTAAATATGAGTGAGAAATATATTACAAGGAACTAAAAAAAATGTTAAATTTTTTTACATTATTATATGGAGAGATGATACTTGTAACCTCTTAGAACTTTAACACCAGTAGGGATCTTAGAGGGAGTCTAATTAGAGAACTTATGATGTTTAGATGATCTCAAAAGAAGAATGGAAAGGTAGGGAAGGGCAATGCGCTAGAGGAGAGAGGAAGAAGAACAAGAATGGGGAAAATTATCTTACATAAAAGTGGCAAACAAGGGAGAGTTTATACAATGGAAGGGATAGTGGAGAGAGCCGGCAACACTTGAACTTTACATTCATCTGAACTGGCTCAAGGAAAGAAGAATATATATGCACACACAACTACGTATAGATATTCATCATATCCAATAGGGAAATAGGAGGAAAAGGAATTAAGAAAAAGATAGGTGAAGAATATTAAGAGATGATTCAGAAGCAAAATAGACTCAGAAACAAAGTTTAAAAGAGGATAAAAATAGGAAAGAGGGAAATGTACAGTTATCAGTCTCAACTGTGAATATGAATGGGATGAACTCATAATAAAATAGAAGAAAATATTAGAATGGATTAGAAATCAGAATCCAACAATAGGTTGTTTACAAAAACAAACTTGAAAAAGACACACATATATAGTTAAGATAAGGAGTTTGAGCAGGATTTATTATGTTTCGGTTGGAGTGATTAGGGTGGCAATCATGATCTTAGACAAAGCAAAAGCAAAAAGAGAGTTAGTTAAAAGAGATAAACACAAAAACCACATTTTGTTGTAAAGTACCATGGACAAAGAATTAACGTCAATACTGAGCATATATACAGCAAACAGCATAGCATCCAAATTCTTGAAGGAAAAGTTAAATGAGTTATAGAAGGAAATAGAGAGTAAAACTATTATAGTAGGGGTCCTCAGTTTATCTCACTCAGACCTACATGAATCTAACCACAAAATAAATAAGAAAGAAGTTAAACAGATGAGCAGAATTTTAGAAAAGAGATATGATAGATCTTTGGAGAATATCAAATGGGAATAGAAAGAAATATATCTATTTCCCAGTTGTGCATGGCACCTTTACAAAAATTGACCATGTATTAGGACATAAGAAACTCAAATTCAGAAAAGTAGAAATATTAAATACATATTTTTCTGATCATAATGCAATAAAAAGTATATTCAATAAAGGCCTTTGAAGCATAGCTTAATATTAGTTGGAAACCAAATAATTTAATCCAAAAGAATAGGTTGGTCAAAGAAAAGAAAATCATAAAAACAATAATTTTGTCAAAGATAATGACAATAATAAGACAACAAAATGTAATAGGGAAATAATTTAATAAAATAAAATACAGCCAAACATAGATAATATTAATATGTGGGGCTTTTTAAAAAGTCAGTATATGGCCCATAGACATCCTTAAGGACAGTTTAGTGATTCCTATTTCTGAGTTTAACACCATCAGTCTATACAACATTTAGCATATGCTACTGAAGACTGTTCATTAACTTTTTGGTGTCAGATTGGGTAAGAGTGGAGGGGAGTAAGACAGTGGTACCTTCTAACTAGATTATAAACTACTTGAGGATATGAACTGAGTATCTTTTTGAATCCCCTGCAGGGTCTCACATAATAATCAATATCAACTCAATCATACGAGTCCATCTACTATTCCTTTGAATGACCATGAGGTCTTAATAAGAACCTCCTGTCAATGTTCCCTTTCCTTTCCTCTTTCTCATATAAACATTGATCTTCTTCATCTAGATCCTCCCTACAACACCACAACTCTTTCCACTACACCACTCAGATATGAAGTCAGGCCTTGCTGATCCCTGGAAATCATCAGACCCTTCCTATTAAGCAAAACACTGGAGCAATTCGAGGCTGGAAATTGTTATAGACAGGACACAAGAACTGGGGTCCATGACATCTTGGCCAAACTCACCTTTTCCAGACCCCTATGGTCAAGAAACCATGCCTTCACCAAACATCCAAAGGACAGGTGCTCAAGATCAGGTCAGGAAGGAGAGTTAGAGCAGGAATGTGGGTTAAAGGCCGAACAGGCTTCTGAAGATCCATTCTGGCATGGTAGCAGAGAGTCCAGACTTGGGAGTTAGGGATTTGGGTGCAACTTGAAATGTGCCCTGGCCAAACACTAACTAGCTACATGACCTTGTAGAAGCCACTTCCTTTCCCTGAACCTCAGTTTCCTCCTCTGCAAAATGAGGGGAATTTGTTCATGGAATCATAGGTTTAGAGATGGAAGGGAACTTTGAAGTAAACCTGCACAGCATCCTCCTTTTACAGATGAGAAAAAAAATGAGGGGCGGACGTGTAAAGTGATTGACTCAAAATCACCCAGCTAGAAACTGAAAGAGGCAAGTTTTGGACCTAGGTCTTCTGCCTCCAAATTCACTGTTCTTTTCATTAGACCATATTGCTAACTCACAAAGATCTCTTTCCCTGCTATGACCCTGGAAGTTGGTTATCTCACACACACACACACAGACACGCACACTAAAAAATGGATCAAAATGTGAGTATTTAACCATATTCACCATTTCACCAAACTCAGTCACAACCCATCATTCCAGCCTTATTTTTCATAATTCCCCAACCCACAGACTCTAGGCCAAGTCCTCAACATCTAGCACCCCTAACAGGCTCACTTCTGCCTCTGCTTCTCTGCTCAAATCGCTCACATCCATGGAGTGTTCCTTTTCCCCTTTTTTTTCTCTTAAAACCCTTCAAGACTCAGATTAAGACTCTCCCCCTCCACCACAAAGTTTATCTTGACCACCACCAGACCAAAGAGATGTAAATTCTCCCCCAAA
The DNA here is from genome assembly GCF_028372415.1 of Notamacropus eugenii. Classification (NCBI taxonomy): domain Eukaryota; kingdom Metazoa; phylum Chordata; class Mammalia; order Diprotodontia; family Macropodidae; genus Notamacropus; species Notamacropus eugenii. The sequence goes on from NC_092872.1 coordinate 432,728,032, forward strand.
TCATCCTTTCTTTATTGCACCACCTTTGGACAATTAATACTGCCCTCTAATACTTCTTGTTTGTAGTATTATTTAAATGTTCATGTGCTATCTTGTCTCTTCAGCTGGGCTGTAAGCTTGTGAGGGCAGGAGCAGCTGTCCTTCTCTAGATAACCCACAGAGCTTGGAATGGGTCCAGGCATCAAATAAGCTCAATCTATAAGAATCACTTGGCAGAGGAGGCAGCAGGGGATAAGAGTCAGTGGACAGGGAGACTGGAGTTCAAATCCCACCTTTGTCACTTATTGCCTGTGTTATCGTAGGCAAGGCGTTTAACTTGTCTTGACCTTGGTTTCCTCACTTGTAAAGTGAGGGGATTAGAAAAGGTGGCTTCTAAGATCTCTCTATCTCTATGATCCTATGATGGATGAAAAAGATGCAAGACCTGCTATTCTGTTATTCATAGGTTCAAAATTCATAGGATGTTAGACCTGGAAAATACCTTGGAACTTAGAACACAGAATATCAGAGCTAGAAAGGACCTCAGAACATCAAATGTTAGAGTCTGAAGTGTCCTCAGAACACAGAATGATAGAGAAAAACTTAGAGATCACCTAATCCAACCTGCTCTTTTTTACAAGTGGCACAGGTGGAAGTTGCATACACCCTTAGTGGGTATATCATGGGACACATGTGGATTTGTAGCAATAGCAGCTCACACCAGCTCATGTCTTGCCTTCCTTAAACCCATAGAAAGAAAGGCTATCCATTTACTATTTTTTAATTAGAAAATGAGTATAGTGTGGTGCTATACTCAGATACCTTTCCAGTGTTCCCATCAAAGTCTCTCTGACTCGTGCATGTGGAACATCCTCTCAATATGAAGGCACAAGCTATCTGCCCCAAAGCCATGGTGCTTCAGATAACTAAAAAACAAGAAAACCTCATTGACAAGGTCCTAAATCCTAGCCTAGGATTTATTAACTATTTATTAAATATGTTAAATATTATTAAATATGTAAAAAAATACAAAATTAGTCTCTGTGGCCTCACCCACACCTGGAAAATTTCCTAGCTCAATCTCAATGGATTAAATCCACACAACTCAGTGGAACAGTATTCTGTAGCCTCTCAGCCTACTTGTACATTGAGGAGAAAATGGAAAATAAATTAATTAGATCCTCATTTGTTCCTATCACCTCTAGCAAATCCTCCCCTCTGTCTGAAGTCATAGAAAGGGAATAAGGGAAGTTTATTTGGGTATGTATGTTCTGGATCCTGATCCCAAGTGTTTAAGCTGAGAGGCCACGGGTGGCAAGAAGAAGAATCTCCCCACTCATGGCTCCTTTATACTTCACAATAGCTGGCAGGCATGGCACACTATAATCTACTTCACCAGTGATGCTCAATAAAATCACTGCTCCAGGGATGGCTCTCACATCTCCTATCTTGATGTTTTTGATCCCTCAGGCAGCACCCCCTGGTAACCCAACAAGTCCCATTCCCAGACCTGGCAGCACCTTACCTACATTTCAGATAATTATAGAGAACCCGCAAGTCTGATTCTCATGGTCAATGGCTACTTGTCTCACATGGCAAGCAAAGACCTTCATTTCTACCTACCACAGATCTTCACCCTCTTACCTAGTGACCACGTCCTGATAACGTATTGTCTTCCCCTATTAGAATATAAGCTCCTTGGGGAAAGGGATTGCCTCTTTTTAAAAAGTATTTCTATCCCCAGTGCTTAACCTAATGCCATAGCACATAGCAAGCACTTAATAAATGCTTTTTCATTCATTCATTTCATTCATTGACTCGAGGGCAAAGGAAGAAGAAAAACAAGGAAATAGAAACCTGTCTCAGGTTCTGCCATTTCCCATGTCTCCCCAAACTATTTCCTCTTGTGGGAAATTTCTAGTGAAAGGGGGAAAAGGGTTATTGTCAAAATCCCCATTATCATCATCATCATCACCCCAGAGCCAGAGGGCAGAATCATAACAATATTTTCAGTAAGTAAGATGTTAATGTGTATAGCACCAGTTCTGTATAGATAAGGAACCTGAAGTCAGAGAATTAACTTACTTCCCCAAGGTCAATTTGAAATTTTTTCCGCTAATCAATGTTTCAATCCCCTATTAGAGGAATTGTTCATTTTCCTTACTGGTCTCCTTTACAATAAAAGGCCACTTCTGCTTCTCCCTACTTCCGATTCTTGGTTCCTTTTCCATGATCCCCCTCTGCAGCCTGGTGTCTCTTTACTCCCCTTTGCACTCATAAGAGTGTGTCCCTGTTTCTCATTAATGTGATGCTGGATATTTTTGTCTCTCTGAGTACCATATTCTTTTGCCAACAAATAGTTTCAAATAGAAAAAATATGTCCAAAATTAAACTGGAAAATAGAAAATAAATATAAAAATGGGTTAAAGTGGTGCACATTCTTCTTAAAGATGGCAGAGAAAACTTTTGGTACTCTTTCTCAACATACCTCAAAGCCAGGTTGAACTATTTGCTCTTTAGATCGGGCTTGTTCGTTTTGAGGTGATTTTGCAGCCAAATCAGGTGTTCCTAGCTCTGTTCTGGACATCATTCAATCAACAAGTATTTTGCAAAGTCCAATGCCATTATTTTTCAATTACTTAACCTTGTGAGAGTCCCATGAGGTGGTTTATATCAATTCATGTTACAGTGATGGGAGAAGTTAAGGCTCAGAGATAACACTGACTCAATGAGAAAGTCATTTGTGGGAAGTGATTTCATGGGTACTATATCCCAAGCTGAAAAAATACGTCCCATAGCGCCTTGCTGATGCCTTGAATTCTACTGGTAAAGCTTCGCTTTGTTTGTCCTCACTCCCCTCTTAAATAGCAAAGCCTGGGGAGAGCAAGGTCATAACACATAGAATAGCAGAGCTAGAACGTCCTTTAGAACGTTGAACATAGACCTGCAGAACTCAAGGGTGTCATAGAACATAAAATGCAGCCTGAACTGGGAGGAACCTTAAGACATATAATTTGTTTTAAAAAAATTGTTTTATTAAAATTTAATGTGGAACATCAATACTGCCTTGCTTAGTACTTTATATTTAAATAATCTCATTTCAATACATAAAGTCTCATAACAACTTTAAAAGTCCCCATAAGAATTCACTGTTCATTCATTCTCATTCACTTTTCCTCTTATGTGGCCATACTTACAGCGTATTTGACTCTTCTTGTTTGCATTACTCTCCTTCTTTGAATTATTTTATAGGGTCATAGGATCATATAAATAGAGTTGGATGGTACCTCAGAAGCCATAGTCCAAACTCATTTGTCACGTGACAAATGAAGAAACTGACACCCACAATCACTTCCTAGAAGTCCTGGGATGGGGTTTGAATTTAAATCCTGAGTCCAGAGACAGTGCTCTTTCTTTTTCTGTATTCCTCATCCTTGCTGGTACCAAAGAAATTAGAATATTTCATTACACTCATGCAGAACAATTTATTTAACCACTGTCTTCTTTGTGGAAAGTTAGGATAGTTTCACTTTGATTGCAATTACATTTAATGCAGGTGGCTCAATGGATAGAGCCTTGGACCTGGAATCAGGAAGACAAATTCAAACCCAGCCTTGAATACTTAGTGTCTGTATGACCTTGGGTATGTCACTTAATTTGTTTGCCTTAGTTTTCTCAGCCGTTGAATGGGGTTCATAATAGTACCTGCCTCCCAGGATTGTTGTGAGAATCAGCTGAGATGATATTTATAAAGTGCCTAGCACACAATAGATGCTTAATAAATGCTTGTTTCTTTCCTTCTTATGAAGATCTTTGAAAAGGTTTTTGGTTTTGCTGCATGTTTTGACAGAATTTTAAATATAACTCCAATATATTTCCAATAATGGAAATGTTGGTCGAAGTATATGTTTATTTTTTTACTGTTACCGCATGCTGACATTGTTCTCTGAAAAAAACTCTAGAGTTTGTAATTCCACCGACAATGAATGAGTGTATTTCTCCACAATTTTGCCCATAAAGAATTTTAACACATATTTTTTGTCAGTTTTACAGGTCTGAAGTAGCACCTCCAAGTTAGAATATAACTCTTTAGGGATTTTAGAACACAGGATGTTAGAGCTGCAAAGAAGTTTAGAGATCATTTAGCCTTCATTTTCCACATAGAAACTGAGGCCTGAGCTAATGAGTATCAGAGAGAGGATTTAAACCCAAGTCTGTCCTAACTCCAAGTCCAGCACTCTATCCACTACACTACTACAGCTGCTGGATTCCATAAGCTTAAGGTTATATCTCATGTTTACAATGAGCCTCGGCACCCTGTCTAAGGCATAGTTCTAAGATGGGTAAGTCTTTCCTGAGCAGGCTCTCATCTCTTCCACGGGACACCAGCAGCCTGCTGGGACCAACAGGTGGTCCTTGGAGGGGAACCAGATAGGCACAGATGGTATCAATTAGACCACCTACCATATATCACAGCATATAAGTCGGCCTTTGAAGGTGCAAATCAATCCTCCTTCTAAACTGAGTTCAACTTATGTCTGGACGTAGGGAAACCTCCACTCTTCACAGCTTTGCTCCTTTTGTCATTGTTATTCAGTCACATTTGACTCTTTGTGACTCTGATCCATGGGGTTTTCCTGGCAAAGATACTGGAGTGGTTTGCCATTTCCTTCTCCAGTGGATCAAGGCAAACAGAGGTTCAGTGACTTGCCCAAGGTCACAAAGCTAGTAAGTGTCTAAAGCCACATCTGAACTCAGAGCTCTAGTCGCTGAGCCACCCAGTGGCCTCTTCGCTCATTTAGGGCTGCCTAATCAATGCCTGTACTTGACTCCCTGCTGCCTCTACATCTCCCTGGGTAGCCTGCATGGGGAGTATCTCAACAGCTGTCTTCAAGGAGGAGCCATTGGGGAGGGAAAAAAGGAGAAAATAAGCATTTACTTAGTGCCTCCTATGTGCCAGGCACTGTACTAAGTCCTCCTTTTTATTTTATTTTTATTTTTTACAAATATTATCTCATTTGATTTTCACAACAATCCTGGGAAGTAGATACTATTATTACCCCCATTTTACAGTTGAGGAAACTGAGGCACACAGCAGTTAAGCAATTTGTCCAGGATCACAAAGCTAGCAAATGTCTGAGGTCATATTTGAACTCCTGACTTCCTATCTCTGGGCCCAGGGTTCTATCCTCTCCATCCCCTAACATACCTTCCTCTAACATTGGCCTAGTAAAGAAAGGGGCAAAGATAAAACTGAATAGCCCACATTCGTACAGTGGTCTATAAAGGAAGAGAGGTCATGCTGATCTTTACCCATTAGCAATAACTTCAGTAATTTTAGTGTGGATCAGTTACTCTGAGCTCAACCAGGATCTGTCTGCCTCTAGGTTCCCAATCCCTGACTGCTGTGACCCCCTCACAGGGAGAGAAATCTGATAACCAGGGAAGCATGTGAGCAGGGGTCAAAGCCCTGACCTAGGAGTCGGATGCTGGTGTCTGAATCCTAGCCAAGGTCACAATGCTCTGTGTGACTGTGGCCATATCATTGTTTTTCTTCACTACAAAACAAGGATCTTAATACTTGTACTGCCTACTCCACAAAGTCATTTTGAAGGTCAAATGAGGCAATGTATGTATATGCAAGTCACTAAGCACACCTTAAAATACCTATTATTGTCAACTGGGCAGTTAGATGGCAGTCAATAGATTGCTGGGCCTTGAATCAGGAAGACCTGATTTCAACTCTGGCCTCAGACACTTGCTGGCTGTGTGACCCTGGGCAAGTCACTTGACCTCAATTGCAAAATGGGGATAATCACAGTACCTATCTTCCAGTGTAGTGAGTTAATGTCTGTAAAGTGCTTAGCACAGTGCCTGGCACTGTATCCATACTGCCTATTAGTAGTAGCTTTATTATATTATGCAATTCAGATCAACATTAACAGTCCTGTCTTCAAGGAATTTCCTTTCTATCCTAATAATCAGAAACTCTAAGCCTCCATCCTGGGTCTGCCCTGCCCCCCAAAAAAAGATTCCCTTGTCTTTGAACCCAGAAGGAGGTTACAAAGTTTAGCAGAATCATCAAATGATACACTGAGAATGGACCTTAGAAGACAGAATACCAGAACAGCAAAGCACTTCAGATATTGAAGACAGAACATCAGAGCAGAAGGAGCCCTTAAAACATAGAACAGAGGATATTAGAACTGTAAGGAACTCTAGAGATCATCACATAAGATTGAAAACCATATCAAATAAAGCTCAATGGAAAGAACAGATATTTCTACTCCCTCCCTCTCTCCCCCTGGCCCCCAAATCATCCTAAGAGCATTCTGTCCCCATCCTTTCCTATCACCCATCCTCCAGCAGGGGCCTTGCTGGAAACTACACCTATTTACTCAGCCCAGCTCCTCATGTGCTTCCAATTTGGGTGATTTGCAACACCTGGAACCTCAGCGGTAATCAACTCCAGCGTTGTTAATACCTTGTAAATCTGCCCCATTAAGCAGCAACACGTGCTCTGACTTTGCCTCTGTTGTAATTGAGGTTTCTGTTTTAATTAGAGGAAACCGCCTGAGGCCTAAATCATGAGCTACTAACAACAGTTATGAGCAGGCCCCAAATAGCCACCCTCCCCACCCTAGCCCCAGAGCCCTTCCCTCTGGGAGGTAGCTTCCTGGAGCGAAGCAGAAGGTCCAACTCTTTGAATTAGGGAAACTCAGCCTCATAGAATGATGGCATCTGAGAGCCAACGAAGATCTCTGATATCATTTGGTGCCTAACCTCTGACCCACATGGGAATCAACTTTACAGCATACCTGATGGGTGGTTACCCAGCCTGTGCTCGGAGACTTCCAGTGACAAGGAGCTCATTGCCTCAGACAGCTCGTTCCATTGTTGATAGGAAGTTAGTCCTTGGAAGGTGATATCATCGATGTCCTGGTAATTTTACCCCATTGACCCACAGTTCTGAGGCCAAATAGAATAAACCTGCTCCCTTTTCCCCTGACATCCTTTCAGATGTTTGAAGACAGCTCTTTTCAAGCAAAGGCTGAATACCTGTTTGTGAGGTTTATTGCAGAGGACTCGTGGTTCGTGGAAGGGTTGGACCTATGACTTCTGATGGACTAGATGACTTCCGAGGGTCCAAGTCTAACTCTAGGATGCTATGGGGGTTTTTAAGAGGCCATTCTCAATTATTCATGCCAGCCCCTATGAAGGAGCAGAAGAGCCCCAAACCTCAGTTTCAAAGGCACCCGAATTTCTAATTATAGTGGGTTTTAGGAGAATATCAAAATGAGTTTTTCTTACAAAGAGCCCAACTGATTCAGGTGCAAGGCAATGTAGCTGAAACGACAAGGCACCCTGAAGGAGACACAAGAGGCGGCACAGGCCAGGCAAGTGAAACCATGACTACCACCTTGATAATCACTTCCCCTCAGACCCTGGTGGAGGCAGCTGGGAGCCTGAATTTAGGAACCTCAGGTAACATGGCAGCTGAGCTTGCTTCCAGCCCTGCCCCTGTAGCTGTCATTCTGGGAATCAACCCTGGTGGCGACTCCACAGTTTTTGGGGATGCATAACACTATCCCTTCCCTCCACCTCCTCCTCAGCAGCCATAGCTACCAAAGACCCCAACAGGAAAGTCCCTGAAACGCTGTCAGATAGTTGTCCATCAGAAACAGCAATGGTTTTATCAGCGGAAATAAGATTAAATAGCATTCTCACTTGTATTGTTGCTGCGTACTAAGGTTCGTGAGGCTTTTCCATTTGACTGGACACTGAAACCTCCAATGCATGTTGTTTGCCCACAATTAGAATATGAGCTCCTTGACAACAAGGAATGTCTTTTCTACTTGTATCTCCAAAATTTAGGATAGTGTTTGGCACATAGTAAGTGAATAATAATTCACTCATTCATGATTAAGATAACTCTTTTTTCTGTACCCATCTCTCAATTTGTCTGGCTGCATTAAGATAGGGTGATCACCTTTAGCAGTTCAACAGTAGTGTGGAATACCTGTTAGTCTCATATAGATCCTCAGACCCAAGACATTCCATTTGGGATAAGTATGGAAGCCCAGGCCTCTGACAGGACAGATGTTATATTTCCTTCTCTCCTTTCCCCATCCTCTGGATCTCTTAAAGAAGCAAGGGTAGGTATAATGGAATAGCTCACTTTTTTTAGGACTTTACCATTTGTAGCATATTTCCCTCATGATGGTCTCATGAATTGGATAGTGAAAGCATTGTCTCCATCTTACAGAGTAGAATATTGGGGCTTAGAGAGGGGAATTGGCTTGCCAAAGGTTATTTTTATGTGTGTACGTGTGTTTGCATATATGCCTGTATGTGTATATATGTATATGTATATACACACACATACATATATGTATATAATATATAGCATGTGTGGGACTATAGATCTTATATGACACTATACACACTGTATATATAACCTGCTAAGTAGCAGAGATGGGACTTGAATTCAAGCCTTCTGACTCCAAGCCCAGTGGTCTTTGTGGTTCTTGGCTTTTGATAAACTAACTTTCTCTCTAGTTTAGTTGATATTTGGGTTAACAACCCTCTGATCTCATAAACCCAGGCTCTCCAATTACTGGGTATTGTAAACTCCCTATTATCCAGGTGCTCTATCAACTGGAATTCCATATTAGATTTTTACAATGCCTTTGACCCCAGTGATAGCCTCTCTGCACAATTATACCCCAAGGAAGTTAAGGACAGAAAGTTCCCACAGAGAGCATAATACTCATAGTAGTACTTTTGTGGTAGCCAAAAAAAGAACAAACCCTATAAAAGAAATAGATATCTATCAGTTGGGGAATGACTGAACAAACTGTCATATATGAATGAAATGGAATGCTATCATACTGTAAGAAATGAGAAAGTGAGAAAGTCAGATAAGAAAGGGGAACTGAGTCAGGGTAGAGGTAGTAGAATGAGGAACAACAATTATGATGACAACAGAAATGTGAATAAAAAGCACACTGAAAAACACTGAAACTCAGGTTTAGAGCATGGATAAAAAATAACTTCTTCCTGTAGGAAGAAAAGTGGGGGGAACTATGGATGCAGAATGTAGTATATGCTGTCAAATTCTATAACTATGTTGATTGATTTTGCCTAAAGGCATTTCTTTATTACAAGGGAAAGTTCGATGATGAAAGTATTTAAAGGAAATGACTAAGATTTTTTAAAAAGGGCATCAGTAAAATTTAAAATATGTTTAGAGAGAATATCAGAATTGGAAGTGATTTCAGAGATCATCTAATCAACCCTGTCATTTACCATAGGAGAAAACTTGTTCAAGGTCATGCAGAAAATCATTGAAAATTGGCACTCAGTATTTTCCCAGATTACTGCCCTTTCTTCCATACTACAGTGCTTTTCTTCATATCTCAGTTTCCTGAACATTAGTAACTTCTATACGGAATATATGGAAACTCTCTATTAACCAAGATATTGTATTAACTAGAGACCCATACCCTAGGTAGGCCAGAAAGCAGAGAATTTAACCTTTCTGGTTTTTTATGTAGGAGTTTTTAAAACATCATATTCAATTATGTTAAGTATTATGGCATTTGGTTTCACAATCAAATAATTTGATTTGGATTTACAAGTGGAACTTTTATTTCTTGATGATTTCTAGATGCTTTGGTGTATCTATACTCTCCTCCTGCCTGTCATTTCTGCCTTTACTGTTCTCCCAATGTCTGGGAACCATGGTTAAAATCCACAATCACACAGCTCCTCCAGGCTTAACTGAAGTGATCTCCAAAGTCAGTCCTTTCCATGTCTGATGTGCTTTATCAAAGATCCCTTTCAGTTCTGACATCCTAGGTTCTAAATTTCCTTTCAAAGTCATTAATCCCTTTATTGATCCAATAAACATTTCTTAAGCACTCCAATGTGCAGAATACTCAACTTCTGCTGGAGAAGCTGCAAAATGTAAACAAGACACAATCAGAATTAGAAAGTTGAACAGGGCTTCAGAGGCCACTTAGTCCAATTCATACACAAAAAAGGAATCCTTACTATTATATACCTGATTGTGGTTCTCCAGTAGAGAAAACTCACCAGCCCTTCAAGCTTCTAATTCCACCTTAGGACAGCTCTCATTGTCAGGAGAATTTTCCTGGCATCAAGACTAAATTTGCTTGTTTGCAATTTCTACCCATGCTGCTCCTGGTTCTGCTGGCATTCTGGAGCTAACCAATTAACAAGCATTTCTTAAGCACTTCCACGTGTCAAAACATTGTGCTAAGAAAAAACAAAACCAGACGCTGCCTTCAAGGAGCATACTACACTCTAATAGGGAGACAACATGTACATATAGAGGTACATACATGGCACATACAAAATAGATACAAGATGACCTTAGAGAAGAAAAGCTTCCCGAAGAAGGTAGCAGTTGTGTTTGCAAAAAGTCAGGGATACTAAGAGGTGGAGGGTGAGGAGGGAGAGCGTACCAGGCATGCTAAGAATGGCCAAAGTCAGTGCAAAGGCCCAGAGATGGGAAATGGGAAATCATGTTTGTGGAGCAGCAAGAAGGCCAAGGTAGCTGCACTCTAGATTGCACAGAAGAGAGTAATGTAAGAAGACTGGAAAGGAAGGAAAGGGCCAGAAGGTAAAGAGCTTTAAATGCCAAATGGAAGGATTCATTTTTGATCCTGGAGGTAAATTAGAGCTACAGGAGCTTACTGAGTTAGAGAGGTGATTTGGTCAAGTCACTGTTTTAGGAAGATCACTATGGCAGCTGTATTAAGGATGGATTGAACTAGAGAGAACTTTGGGCTACTGCAATAGTCCAAGTGATAAGCGATGGGGGCTGTGTGAGTGGAGACAAGAGAACACCTACAAGAAACATCACGGAGACAGAAATGACAAGATTCGGCAAAAGACTGGATATATGGGGTGAGTGAGACGAGGAGACAAGGATGATACCAAGATTGCAAACCTAGGGGGACAAAGAACAAAATTGTGCCCCCAACAGTCATAGGAACATTCCATAGAGGAATCAAATGGAACAAAACTAATCTCTTCTCCGCACAACAGTCTTTTAAAAAAATACTTACACACCTTACATGGCCAGAACAAGACAGTCTAGCTCATGTCTGACAAGAATAAAGGACAGTAGGATAACCACCTCTTTATTCTGGGAAGACATGCCTCCCTTAGTGAAGCCCAGGACCATTTTAGCTTTTTTTTCCTGACACATCACATTGGTGAGTCATATTGAGCTTATAGTCCACTAAAATCTTCAGCTCTTTTTCAGAGAAGCTGCTATCTAATCTTGCCACCATCTTGTACTTATGAAGATGATTTCTTGTACCCAAGTGTAAGACTTTATATTATACTCTCTCCCCCTCCCTCTTCCTCTTCTTCTTCCTCTCCCTCTCCTCTTCCCTCCCTCCCTCCTTCTCTCTCTCTCTCTCTCTCTCTCTCTCTCTCTCTGTTCTCTTCCAGCTTAATATCCTATGATTTTAAATATGGGTTATGAAATTACTTCAGTGGTTAACTGAAGTTTTAGGTGAAGTGAATGTGTGACAGTATAGAGTTTCTTGGGAATTGGGAAAGTGGAGTGAATAAAGCTCACATAAGAGATGTCAAAGAGAAAGAAATGAGATTTGAAAAAAAACAAAACCTTCCTTATCTCCTAAACCTGCTTCTATCTCTTAGCCTTCCTAACTCTCCAGTCACTCCAGTCACTCAGATTTGAAACTTGTTTTAATCTTCAACTTCCTCACCTCCCTCATCTGCCAAAGCTAATCAATGGCCAAGTCCTGTTAACATTATCTGCCCAGTATCTCTTGCATCTGCCTTGTCCTTGGCCATCGTCTCCTGTATCCCACAAATTCAGGCTTCACTGTTGTTATTCGTCCTTTGTACTTGAAGAGAAGCAATGGCATCATGATGCTGGAATCAAAGTATGGTGCGTCCAACTGGGGCTGATCAGTCCAATGTGAGCTCAAAAGCATCTGCTGCAGTTTGGGCACAAATGGTCTGTTTGAACATTTGGGATGAAGACATCTCTAGATTTGTGCCTTTCACACTGTCCTTTGTACTATTGCAATTCTGGCTATTCAGCACCTTCTTTGATGTGGGCACACCATGCTGTATGGTCCTGTGACTGTATCTCCCACTTTTCACATCAATACTAAAGTTCTTCAGAGAGACCTTGAGAGTGTCCCTGTACTGCTCATTCTGATCTCTGTGTGAGCACTTGCCTTGAGTTCTCCATAAAATAGTCTTTTAAGTTAATGTATTTTTCCATCTGGGCTACATGACCAGCCCTTCGGAGTGGTGCTCTGTATAGTAAAATTTGGACGCTTGGCAATTCAGCTTGAAAGAGAACCTCACTGTCTGGTACCTTATCCTGCCAGATAATCTTCAGAATCTTCCTAAGACAATTCAAGTGGAAATGGTTCAATTTTTTGGCATGAGGCTGGTATACCATCCAGGGTTCATGGGCATACAACATTAAAGTCAGCACAATGGCTCTGTAGACCTTCAGTTTGGTAGGCAGCCTAATACTTCTTTTCTCCCACATTTTCCTTCAAAATCTCCTAAATGCTAAGTAAGCTCTGACAATGTCTGTATCAACCTCACCATCTATGTGGCTTTCATTACTTCTCATCTGAATAACTACTATATATTGTAGTATCTTCTCCTCCTGCTGTCCAAAACTCACCAAAACTTAGCTTAGCGTTCAAGTCCCCCCCCCCATTCCCAGTTATCTACATCCCACCTCTCAAACCACTCCTCCATGTACAATGTACTCTAACACAATTGGAGTACTGACTATTCCTTCTACCTACTCATTGCTTTCTCATCTTCTTGACTTTTTGTTCATCCATTCAGAATCATAGAATGTCAGAGCTATCAAGGATCTTAGAAATTATTTTGACCCTCCCTTTACAGAGAAACTGAGATAATCTTTACATATATCAAATTGGCAAAGATGATTTTTAAAAAATGGAAAGAGGCAAAGTTGGAGGGTTTCTGGGAAATTAATTACAGTCAGATTAATATATGATCAGCAGAGCTGTGAACTGATTAAACTACTCTGAAATATAATTTGGAACTATGAGAAAAATTGCTCGTGTCCATACCCTTTAGTCCAACAATCTCACTACTGGGCATATACTCAAAGAGGTCAGTGACAAAAAGAAATGTCCTACATATTAAAACATGATCATAGCAGCACTCTCTGTGGTAGGGAAAAAAAACAAAATAAAAAACTGAAAATAAAGGCAGTCCCCATCAATGGGCAATAGGTAAACAAAATGAGATGTGAGTGCACTGGAATATTATTGTGTCATAAGAAGCAATAACTATAAGGAATTTGGAGAAACATGAGAAGACTTTTATGAATCAATACAGAGCAAAGAAAACATACTCAAAAGAGCAATAGACATAAATAACGTAAAGAAAAACAACACTAAAAGGAAACTGAAGTGGGAGCAATTAGAATGAAGAATCTTGATTCTGTAAGATATAACTTATAGTGCGCCTCCAGTGGAAGGGTTGAGAATTGCAGGAGCTGAATGTGGCCAACTGTGAAACCCTGTTTTGTCAGTAAGTGATGCTTAATCGTTTGATGAGGCAAGGTTGGGGTGGAAGCGGGGGGGCAGCATATAAGGAAATGACTAGTATATTTTAAAAAACAAACAAAAGATGTCAATTTTAAAAAGAAGAAAGCGACAAAGATAAAAGGAAAGAACAAAGCAAGGAAGGGGAGGGAGAAAAGAAAGAAAAAAGAAAAAGGGAAGGAAGGGAAGAAAAAAAGGAAAGAAGGAAGGAAGGAAGAAAAGAAAGGAAGGAAAGAAGGAAGTGAGGAAAGAAGGAAGAAAAGGAGGAAGGGAGGGAGGGACAGAGAGAGGAAGGTCTTGAAAGTTTAAGTGGCTTGCTCGGAGTCACACAGGAGGCAAAGAGAAAACTGGATTCCAACCCAGGTTTTCTGATTCTAAATTCAGTGTTCTTTCATCGATATATTCTACACTGCCTGGAAAGTGCTACTCTGTCTCCCTCGTTGCTAAACACTTTCTCTCCTACCTATCTATTGAAATTCTACCCATCCATTAAGGTTCATATCAAATGTTATCTTCTTCCCTGATTCTACCAATCACAGACGATCTTTTCTTCCTCCAATATTACGTAGAACATCATACTATCTTTTATTTTTATTATGTTTGAGTCTGTCATCATTATTGTATAGTATTATATATTTGTGCATGTGCTATATCTTTCTATAGGTTCTGAGCTCCAAAAAGACAACAGATTCTATTTATCTTTGTATCTTAGATATAAGCATAGAAACATGTGCATAGAGTTACTTAATAAATGGTTATTGAATTGATATAATGTTCTCCATGAAGCCCTTTGATTCCTCCCAACTAGAAGTGGTTTCCCTCTTCTAAATCAACGGTGCTTTTATATGTCTCATTTATTTGCCAAGTTTTATTTTAGGTTGTTGTTAAATATAATTACGCAACAGGGAGGTTAATATAATATTTTATTGTTCACAAAGCTCTTTATATGCACTATCTGATTGAGCCTCTTAACAACCCTCAAAGGCAGTTATTGTTATTACAGTCATGCCACCCTCTATGGGCTGCTTCCTCAAATCCTGCTCACATTGGCAGATGGGGACTCCAGGGGGCAACTGACTTCTCCTCTAAAAGTTTTAGGGTTAACCCTGAAGGTTATTGGAATTTCTAACTCTGTAGGTTCTAAGCCCCATGCAGTACATTATCGATCAGTGACTATAATTCTACTAACTTTCAGAAAAAGGATTTACTGAGAACACATAGTAAGAACAGTAGTTATCAATACAGCCACATCCAACTGGGGGTTTACTCTCTCTTTGCACATATGAGGCAATGGGGCATAAATTTAAGAAGCATGAATAGCCAAGAGGTACTGTATCCAAACTACTGGTCTTGCAAGTCTTTTTTCTCCCTTTGTGGAATCTTCATGAGACAAAGGGGAATAGCACTGGGGACTCTGAGAAATATTCTTTGGGAACTAGCTGAACAAAGTGTGGCGCGTAAATGCACTGGAATATTATTGTGCCATAGGAAACAATGACCATAAACAATTTGGAGAAACATGGTAAGACTTTTGTGAACCAATACAGAGCAAAGAAAACATAATCAAAAGATTAATAGACATAATTGCTAAGACAGTGTAAAGAAAAAAAACAACACTAAAAGGAAACTGAAGTGAGAGTAATTACAATGAAGAATCTTGGTTTTTCTGGAGATGTGACTTATTGTGCTCCCCCAGTGGAAGGACTGAGAATTGCAGGGGCTGAATGTGGCCCCTTGGAGACCTCCATGTTTTGTCAGTAAGTGTTGTTTAATTGTTTTTCTTTGTTAGGAGGCAAGGTTCAGTAGAGGGGGAGTATAACAGGAAATGACTTAGATGTAACTCTCATTTGGGCTCTGAGTCTCAGTCTCTTTCTACAGTCTATTTTGCAATTCTCTTCAATACAAGGAAATTACATTCTTGAAGCCTTCTCTATTTTGAGATGGCTGTCTTTCTATATTGTTCTGAAGATGCATCCTTTGCAACTGGCCACCGTAGCTGGCTCTGGTGGACTCTGTCACCAAATCTGCTTGTTAATGGGACCTTTGATGCCTTCTCTGACCTTTCAAAGTTCAGCAGATCATAAACTCATCCATCTTTGAATGGGCCAATCCATGGATACCAAGTAGTCTAAAGCCAAGGAAGAACAAATACAGAAGAACTATGGGTGTCAGGCACTCATAGAGGCCAGGGGGGAGAATGAGGCCAAGGGTCTCATTCCCCAACCTAACATCTCACAGCAGTTCTACCTTACTTGCTGCCAGAAAGGAAAAGGAGAGTGAGAAACTGGCATCATCTCTTTTGTATATGGATTTGGTCTTAAATTGTTGGTTCTTCCAGCTCCCCAGCCAATTAGAAGACTTCAACATCAAACCATACCAATCCTTCAATCACTCAAAAGACAGTTCCCCAGAGTTCCACATGTTTGGATTGGAACCAAGCAGGATATAGCTGAGCATCTTCTTTGGCCAGGAAGGATAAATCTGATTGTGTGCTAAGGATTGGGTCATCACTGACTGGTCCCCTTATTATATTGATGTCATCATAGTTATTTGTTTACTTTTATGGAGAGTCGTGTTTCCAGACTTGTGATTTCATTGATATAGTAAATGCCCAGTGAAGAAACTCCCTGTACCAATACAAATCAGCAAATGTTCTGTAACTTATTCCTTTTTTTTCGGCAAGGCAATCATGGTTAAGTGACTTGTGCAGGGTCATACAGCTAGTAAATGTCAAGTGTCTGAGGCCACATTTGAACTCAGGTCCTCCTGACACCATGGCTAATGCACAATTACTGTGCCACCTAGCTGTCCCTGTAATTTATTCTTAAAGAATTACCAGGAGCACTGAGAAATTAAGTTATTTACCTAGCCAGTATATATCAGAAATTAAGCTGTTATCCAACAAGACTTCAGTCATCCTTCTTTGCCAAAGAAGACCATGCCATCACAGAAATGATGACATGACCTGCATTTGACTTTGTTTTGAGTGAAGGAAGGCTGTGCAGGGCACCAGCCTCACTTCTCCTCCAGAGCCATCTGAATCCAGTGACCAGATATTCATCAGGATAACTGGAGATGGCTCAGGATGCAATGGGAGACCTTGGGCCCTTTACGCCAAGGTCTATTCAGGTACTCACTTAGGGCAAGATAACACCCATTCAGTGAATAGGCCTGTTTAAGTAGTAAGACCCCTCTAATGAGGCAAAGAAAAATAATTAAATCAGGCTGGTAGGGAAATAGCAACAGTTACTATTGATAATCACTCTTAAGCCAGGAGGGTCCAGAAAACAGTCCTTAAGTGGAGCTTGAGCAGGGGCCTAGTGCTGTCCAATCTACCAGCTTCACAGTGCAGTAGGTTTAAGGTTTCAGTCAGTCAGCTGATAAACATGTATTAAGTAGGCACCACACTAAGTGCTGGGGATACAAAAAGAGAGTTGCTACCCTGGAGGATTTCACACTCTAACGAGAAAGACATCAACAGACAAATAAATATTTATGAGCAAGCTACATATAGGATAAATAGGAAATTATTTTAAAAGGGAAGACACTAAGAGGTGCTGAGAAGGCTTCCTATGAAGGAAGGCAGAGACAATTGATAAGTATTGTAGTGGTCACCTATTTTGCACATTGTTGCCCCCTTGGGATTTGAGGAAGAGCATTTTGCAGAAGGGAATAAACTTCTACCTTGAATTTTTGACCTGTACTGCAGGGTAAAGAACAAAGAGACATTGCAAGCAAGGGTGACAGTAGAGTGATGTCACCTGAAGGAACTTTGAAAGTCTGGGCAGACAGCTAAGAAATTTCTAAAGTCTGAAGTTCTAGCGCTGAGTGGGGAGCAATGGATTTAGTGGAAAAGAAAGCAAGCCTGTTAGACAGGAAGAAGGGAAATAGTGCTAAGAGAACTTGGTGTCACCTGGAGATGGTGATGGCCATGGGCCATGGGAAAGAGAGGACTTAAGCCCATTTTCTTATTCTCTAGCAGCTAGGTGGTGCAGTGGACAGACCTTAAACCTGAAGTCAGGAAGACCTGCGTCCAAATTCGACCTTACTTATTATCTATGTGAGCCTGAGCAATTCACCTAACCTCTATGTGCCTTAGTATCCTCACCTGTAAATACTGGTTGTAATAGCACCTGCCTCCCAAAGTTATTGTGAAGATTAAATGAGATAATACCTGTAAAGCACTTAGCACAGTGTTTGGCACACTGTAGGTGCTTAACAAATGCTTGTTCCTTTCCCCCTTCTTGTACCCAACATCCCACACTGCCTCTCATTCTCATTTTCCATATAACATTAAATAGTTCACCCAAAGAGGCAGCTAGGTGGTTCAGTGGATAGAGCACTGGGCCTGAAATCAGGAATATCTCAGTTCAAATCCAGCCTCAGATACTTACTAGGTGTGTGACCCTGGGCAAGTCAGTTAATCTCTGTTTGTCTAATCCACTAGAGAAAAAAGTGTCCAACCACACCAGTATCTTTACCAAGAAAATCCTGTGGGCAAGGTGGTCACAAAGGGTCGAATGACTGAACCACAACAAAATCTCAGCCATAATCACACAAATGGTGAGTTTGGGAGGTGAAAACCAAACTTAGCTCCGATCTAGCAGTCTTTCTACTCCACCACATTCTTTCTTCATCCAAGCACATGTCATATACCCCCAAGGGCAGGAAAGGCAAGCTCACTGGTTTTAGAGTCGAGTCAGTTCTACTTTTGATATCTGCTAGCTGAATGACCCCGGGTAGAGCACTGCATATCTTGGAGCCTCAGTTTCCTCATCTGTAAAGTGAGGGTAACAATACCTGCACTAGCTAACACAGCTTACTGAGTGGTTATAAAGAAGGTGCTTTGTAAAACAGAAGGCACTCTCTACGTATAGGCTGACCATTTTCATTACTGTTATAATTTCTCCATGTATGTCCCTCAGTAACAAAGACAGGCCTAAGAGAATCACTCTGGTGTCAGAGAAGAACATTGAGACTTAGGCGGGAGAACTGGGGTTGAGTCGTAGCCTTCATCCTTCCTGACTGTATGGGCTCCTTCACCTGCCCGAACCTCAGTCTCCTTATCTGTAAAATGAGCGGCCAGGAATGATGATGCCACTGCCTTTTCCCAGGACTGTTATGGAGAAAGCATGGGTTTATACTTGGGAGCCTAGAGAAATACAAAATCATACATAGTAGGTATCCAACAATGCTTGTTGCATCGTGGAAATTGTTGAACCTCTATTTTTCTTTTTTAAATTTTTTTATTCAGTTTAAACTTCAATACAAAACAAGAAAAGAAAAAAAAGAGTATTTCCACATACAAAGCAGAATGTGAGAGGATTCAATATAAAGCAATAGTTTCCATTTCTCAAAAACCTATGTAATAAAACTTATGCATTGTTTTCAAAGCCACCCAGCTTTCCTGTGCTTTCTTCTAGGTTTTTTTTTGTTCTCTGCTGTGTACTTTTTATTTTTTCTCTCTCTCTTCTACCCCCCTCCCACCCAAAAAGGCTACAATTGAACACGAACATATGTACCTATACATATATTTATCTATAAACATACATATATATACACACTCAGACATACACACACACACACACACACACACAGCCTCGAGGCCACATGTGGCCCTCTACGTCTTCAAGGGCAGCCTTTGACTGAATTCATACTTCACAGAACAAATCCTCTTAATAAAAGAATTTGTTCTGTAAAACTTGGACTCAGTCAAAAGGCCCACACCCAAGGGCCTAGAAGGCCACATGTGGCCTTGAGGCCACAGGTTTCCCACCCCTGAACTATACTATACACATTTCTGTTTGTCAGTTCTTTCTCTGGAGGTGAACCATATCTTCCTTCATAGGTCCAAGTCTTTTCATGTTTTTCTAAGTCAACTGGCCCATCATTTCTTATATCACGAGTATTCTATCAAAATTGCATGCTGAGAGATTGTCTATGAAAATTTTTTTTCCAATGTTCTGCTTTTCTTCTAGTCATGGCTACATCAGTTTTATTTATACAAAAAATTTTAATTTAAAATAATCGAAATTATCCATTTTACACTTCAACAATACTCTTGCCTTATAATATGACACTGCAGAATCTCCTTCATTTACATTTGTCTTTAGTTTCTTTGAAATTCTTGACCTTTTGTTCTTCCAAATGAATTTTGTTATTATTATTTCTAATATGTTACATTTATTCAAAAAATAATTTTTTGAACCTCCATCTTTCCAGGATCCTGGACTTCAAGGATGGTCCTGATGAAAGTGCCTGGGTGGGTCCCAGTGACAGGATCCTCTCCCCAAGCCCTACTCTTGAGCATTGGCCCATCCTTCAGGCTCACTGGCACAGTTAGTCCTTTCAGGAAAGAATCAAATGGAATCAGTAGGATTCTTTGGAGATGGATAAGGCTTAGCAGAAAATTTTTTAGGACAAAACCAGAGATAAAGCAACCCAGAATGAGGGACATTATAGTTTCTGCTGTCTAACCTTATTCAGACATGCGAGGCAGCAAAATTTAGCAAGATTGTTGGAATCAGTGTCAGAAGGCCCGAGTTCAAATCCTGACCCTTCTGCCTACAGTTATATGACAAGAGCAAACCACTTAATCACTCAAATCATCAGTTTTCTTATCAGCAAAATAGCATCTTGGGAACATGTATAGAGTATCCCAAAATCTTAGTGCAATTTGAATATATTAAAATTTAAAACTGCACTAAGACTTTGGTGACACCCTGTATTTAACACCAACAGGAATCTCAGAGGTCATTTTGTTCAACTTCCTTCATTTTAGACATGAGGATACTGAGATTCAAGGAGATTAAGACCTTTGTATTGTCACAGTATAATAAATCTACAGTCAGAATGAACCTAAGAGGCTATCTAATCTAAGTCATTTTACAGATGAGGAAACTGAGGCACAGAGATGCTAAGTGACCTATCTGTGGTCATGCAGGTAGTAAGTGCCAGAGGCAGATTTGAAGCGGAGCCAATGCTCTTTCTACTCTATCATGCTTCCTTGCCTAGAGACCTATGCCTAATACTAGGGTTTGAACCCCAAGAAAGGAATCCTTTCACTCCCTGCCTTCCAGGGTTGTTGTGGGAAAAGTCTTTAGCAAACTTTGAAGTGATAGGGAACAAGAATTATTATTCTCAGACCTAAATTTCAGCGGGTTAAGGGGTACAGTACTCTGACTATGGTCTTCCCCTCCAATAACAGTGACTTGGCTAATGAGGTGAAGTAATGAAGCCTGATTTTGCATATTCACTTTACTGGAGTCACACATACCTGTTTGCAAAAGGACCTGAGAGAACAGCTGTAGGAAGTCACAGTCAGGAAGATTTGGGTTCTAGTATGAGGAAAACTTGCCTTGCTATTAGAGAAACCTAAAAGCAAAGCAGGGGTCCTTAGGAGGTAGTGAGCTCTTCCCACTGAGTCTGGGTGGCCACTTCATTAGAGTTGCTGTAGGAGGGATTCCTGCTCAGGTAGGATTATATACCTGTAGTTCTTAGAGTATGAAGCTAGAAATGGCCTTAGAGGCCTCTTAGTCCAGCCCTCTCATTTAGCTGATGAAAACCTGAGGCCTAGGACGATGAAACTCTCCTGGCTCAAAGGCACCTGAGCCAGGATCTGGTCTTAAGTCCTCTGACTTCAAATGTAGAGGACTTTTGTTTTTTTTAAACACAGTATCTGGCACATAGAAAACATGTGCATCTATTTGCCTTTCTGTCTTACCATCTATCCATTTATCTATCTATCCACCCTCATATCGATCCATTTATTTATCATCTATCTATCCATCATCCATCTATATCTCTATCTATCCACCTACTTATCTAACTACTTATCTATATCAATCTACCTACCTACCTATCCATTCATCAATCCATCTATCTACCTACTATCTACTCATCTATCTATCTGTCTGTCTATCTACCTTAACTGTTAATGTTAAACTGTTATGAACAATTTTATTGCTAAAGAATATATATATTCCTTTATAGCTATCCATCTATCCATTTATCCACCCATCTGTCTACCCATCCATCTACCTATCTTAGCTGTATATGTTAAACTGTTATGGATAGTTTTTAAAGGACTATATATTCCTTTGTATCTGTCTATCTACCTACCTACCTATCATCTATCATCTCTTTCTCTTTATGTATATTATACATGTGTGTATATATGTATATGAATGTATACACATATATGTATATATACATACATGTATATATATACGGAGAGAGATGACAGATGATATATAGACATAGATAGTTCTATGCTAAATATATCTACAGATATCTATACACACATATATGGAAGCTACAGATATATCTTCTGACTACATCCAGGTAAGATTAGGCATGGTCCCTCTGAAGTCGGAGTTTCAGTTCTGAGTTTCTATATTTCTGTGACAGTTCTGACCCTATGCAGTAGAATGAGCAAGAGTTGGCTAGAGACTTGGGAGACCTGGGCTCTTTCTATATCTCCAACTCTGTCCCTAGCTCAATGTGTTATCTTGGGCAAGTTCCTTGTCATCTCTGGATCTTAGTTTTCCCATTTGTCAAATGGGAGTGGAAAGTCCCCTTCCCTGCCTGCCTCTCAGTGTAATAGTTTCCCCTCTTCTTCCACCCTCCTCCATCCTCTCTCCAAGAAGAGGATTCTGTTTCCTTCTCTGGAAAATGGGCATAATCATCTTTGAGAGTATTTGAAGAAAGGCATACATCATCCCTCACAGAGCCACTCTACGAATCTCAGCCAACTGTAAAGTGCCCTAAAAATATGATTATTGTTATTATAGGAACTTAAGGAAGGGAGAGGTCAGGGCTAGTTGGTGTCATCAGCAAAGCCTTCCTGGGAAAGGTGAAACAAGTCAGGGCTTTAATGACAAATAAGGTTAAGTAGGTAAATAGGAAGGCATTTCAGGCAGGGAAAATATTGTGAGAAAAGACACAGAGGAAAAAAGGAGTCTCAGGTGTATATAGAATGAGGTGACTAGAGTTTGAGAGCAGTAGGACAGACATATGCTGGGCCAGACACTGGGGCATATACCTGTGATCACATAGGAGACTGAGACTGCTGGATCTCTTGAACTTTGCAGTTCTGAACTGCAGGAGCTGGTTCTGTGACCACACCAATTACAGTAAACATACAATGAGCCCTCTGGGAGTAAGTGGCTACCAGGTCACCCAAGAAGGGCAAAAATGGCTCAAGTCTGAAACACAGCAGCCCAAAGTTGATCAGTAGAAGAATCAGCCAATGAATAGCCCCTCCACTTCTAGCCTCGGTGAGATGGGAAAATCCAGTCTTAAAAAAAAAAAAGGATATGTCTGGAAAGGTAGTTTGAGAGCAGAATGTGAAGGACCTTGAATGCCAGAATTAGGATTTTGTATTTGATCCTATAGGCAATGGAAGTTAGATTTTTAAACAAAGGAGTGACCAGATGGAAGCAGAATTCTAGCTTAAAAGCAAAGACTAGTTGATAGAAATCTCCCTGCCCTCTTTCCTCTCCTCCCATTGGATATGCATATCTCCAAGAAACTGAGACCACCAAGCCATAGCACTGGAGCAGCATAATATGGTAGAAAGTATGATTTTCAGGGCATCGGGAAACTTGGATTCTAGGGCCAGTTCTATAACTAACTTGCTGTGTGATCTTGGATAATCACGTTCTCTTTCTGGGCCTCAACATCCTCATCTGTCAAATGGGGTTAACACCACCCGCCTTGTGTCCCTTAGAATCCCTTGGACCTCAGGGCCCAAGATCTGCTCTGGTTTTGGCTCTTTTGTCATTCCCTCCTCGAGGAGGGATATGGTGGTAGAATTGCAGGCTGCCCTCTGAATTTCCTGGCATTTGTGGGTCTAATCAAGCCCCATTAATCCTTCCAAGTTTCAAAGCCCAGCACAGGAACCGCACAACTCCCCCGGCCTCTGCCGGGAATTGTGTGGCTGAATCCCAGGCAGGCCCTTTGAAAACCTAATTGGCGTCTTTGAATCTGGGGGCCTTTGATTTCACTTCCTGGTCTTTAATGGGCACAGTAGATTTAGCAGAAGAAAAAAAGTGAGAGAGAATGAATGTGATTCAGTACCAAGCCTCCCTCAGCCCAGGCCTGCCTCACTATCCAACTTCTCTGAGAGGAAAGATGTATGTGTGAAGCACAGCATCCATGGGAGAACACTTCAGGTTTCCCCAGAATCCTTATCTCTGGAACAGACTGAGCTGGATGTTCTGCACAGTACATGATGAGAAAACTGACCCTACCCCTTGTCAGATTCTGAAATGTTTTGGAATTGATGAAGAGGTATATTGGAGGAAATGACTCAGGGGTGGGGCTGGGGGGGCTATAATGCTACATTTGGGGTCAGGAAGACCTGTATTTTCATCCTGCCTCAGGTACATTTCACCCTGGGCAAGTCACTTCATCTCGCTGAGTGAGCCTCAGTTTCCTCACCTGTAAAATAAAGGGGTTGGGCTTCTTGATCTCCAAGGACCCCCAAATCTCTGATTCTCTAGGATGTGCATGTGTGTGTATGCAGACCTAAGGCAGAATCTATACCCTGAGGTGTCTGTACACTTAACTACCCAGTGAGGTAAGTAACTCTGTTTGAGAGAGAGAGAGACGGAGACAGAGAGAATGTAAGAATCTTCAAAGCTGTTAGAGATCTCAGAAATCCTCTAATCCACCCTGTACTTGACCAAGAATGCCCTCTACAATATCTCCAAGAAGAAATGACTTCCAGGGAATGGAAGTCACCCCCACCCCCACCACAACCCTGACCCCTACACACAGCATCCTGCTTCACTTTGAGATGATTCTAATTGTTGGGAAGGTTTTTATTTTTAATGCAGTATCTGGGAATCCCCTCACTTGTAGCCACTCAAAAGTCTCCCAAGGTTCAGGGCACTCTGTGTATTAGCACTCACTTAGAACTGTAGCTCATAAGCCCCCACTAATTTTTATTTCACTTACCAGACAATCAACAGGACACATTAGTTCAAAGCAAAAAAGCATTTAGCAAATTAATTGAGAATATTAATAGCAGTAATAGCTAACATTTATATAGTACTGTGCTAAGGGCTTTACAATTATTATCTCATTTGATCCTCACAACAACCCTGAGAGGTAGGTGCTATTATTATCCCCATTTTATAGATAAAGAAACTGAGGCAGACGGAGGTTAAATGACTTGTCCAGGGTCACCCAGCTAGTGTCTGAGGCTAGACCTGAATTCAGGTCTTCCTGACTCCAGGCTCAGCACTCTGTCCATTATACCACCTTCCCCTACATACAAACACGCATTGAGCATACTCTTTATAGACTACCATAGAACCAATGAATGCATTCTTACACAACATGTGATCATGGACCACAAAAGGAGAACATACCCATAGGGCCAGGAAATGCATGTGAAGGAATACATACTCCAGAAATACATGTGACCAGGGCACAAACCTAGAGGCATATGTGTAGGGGCAGACATAGCCAAAGGGCAGAGCCTCTGAGATCCTCTGGTGATATCATCACAGTGCCCTATGCTAGGATGCTGAGCTCCACCAAGCTGGATGTGATGTCTCCTCTTTCCTCAGGATGACAACTGTCTTTATGGTTATAAAGATACTATCTTGCTCTAGCAGTTAGGATGTCTTTCCTTCCCTAATAAAGGAAGGCTACTCTCTTAGTGTGGAGCTAAGATCTATAAATCAACACACCCTGTCACATAGTTAACAAAAACTGGCAGAGTCCTCTAAGACTAATATTGTCCCTTTTTTTTTAATTAACACTTTACTTCTGGTGTTGACTTGGCCCTTGGTTCGAGATAGCTATCTGATTTGATTGGCTAATATGTTAAAATTGAAAATTATCTATGTTGGAGAAGAATTGGGAAAATTAAAAGACTAATGCTGATTTGGGGTTAGAGTTCTTCATTCTTGAATCCTTAGTTGTTAATCAATAGTCATTCCCCCAAGCAAAACTCCAAAGGAGCTATGTGGTACCTGGGGTGAAAAACTCCTCTTGATCCCATGTCGTTCACTGATTGGCATGCAAATGGCCTCTCTGTACTTGCATCAAACATAAATCTTTATTTCTACAACTTTTAGCCATTACTTCCAGTTCTAGGCATGCCTAGAAAGTACACAGTGTTCCAGGCACAGAAAAGATCCTAGTTCCATTTTTTTAGAACCAAGAAGATCAAGGCCAATCCTCCTTCTATATTACAATTTCTTAAATACTTAAGACAGCTATCACTTTGCTCAAAGTATTCTCATCTCCAAGTTAGACATCCCCAAACCTCCTAGGGTCTTGAATATATGTGTCTACAATAAATACAAATTAAATATTTATTAAGCACCTACTGTGTTCAGCACATTGTACTAGGTACTGAGAAAGACAGAAATTTCAGATAAGAAACAGTCTGGGCCCTTAAAACATTTAGTCCAAGAGGCTGATGACATGCTAACACAGATAACTAAAATACACAATATTACATGATTAGTACATTTGAGAAGCACACAAAAAAGACCTATTATATGGAGTCAAAGGAGTAGGTCAATAGATTATAAGCAGGGGTATGCTGGTGGACATTTAACAACTGGTTCTCAGGACATGGGTGGTGGACAGGGGTGGGGTGAGGTTGGGTGGAATGTATTTACAACATACTTTCAAATTTAATCTATTATTAACATTTTCTCCATCACTTTCTTAAGTCTAGACAATCAACAAAACAGTAAATCAAGCCCTGATTTGGAGTATTTGTGGATTTCCAAGAGGCAATTCAATGAACAAAATTCTGGGTCTGGCATCAGAAAGACCTGAATTAAAATCTGGCCTGGGATAATCGCTAGCTGTGTGACCCTGGGCAAGTCACTTAACTTCCATTTGTGTCAGTTTTCTCAACCATAAAATAAGTAGGATCATGATAGTACCTACCTCCCAGAGTTGTTGTAAGGATCACACAAGAAAATATTTGTAAAAAATGCTTAGCACAGTGCCTGGCATGTAGTTGATACATAAATGCTTTCCTTCTGCCTGTTCCTTTAACACTTGGTCTCATGAGCCAGTTGGATCTGGCCTCTGCACACCCTTGGAGAGAAGGTTACAAAAACCTCAATATCTTTTAAACCCATTAAGTCCCTGAATGCAGTTACTAACCAGACTCTTACTTCTATCTCACAATATTGGTGATGGTATGTACCCTTTCCCTTTGAATCTCTGAGCCAAGGGAGGGGGGCAGGACAGAACATGGGGTATCAAAATTGGAGGAGAACATTGAGTGTCAGAACTAGAGGGAATCTTAGACTACAGAATGGCAAGAGAGGGAAGGTTGAAACTCTGTAACAGAAGAGACTTCACTCCTTCCCTTTCTCATTCCTTCTAAGAAATAGGTCTGATCTAAACTCTCCCAAGGTCCGTGTTGATAATATCCTAAGGAATAAATACAAATACATATATCCTGAAGCCTGGACTCAAAGGAAAGGTTGTTGTTCAATCGTTTCAGTCTTGTCCAACTCTTTGTGACCCCATTTGGGGTTTTCTTGGCAAAAAAACTGGAGTGGTTTACCATTTCCTTCCCCAGTTCATTTTTTACAGATGAGGAAACTGAGGCAAACAGGGTTCTATGACTTGCCCAGGGTCACACAGCTAGTAAGCCTCTGAGATCAGATTTGAACTCAAGAAGATGTACCACCCAGTGGCTAGGGAATCAAAGAAAAGATTGAGAAGACATGTCTTCCCTAATTCTTTTCAGAGGTACAGGATCCACAGATGTGGAACATTGCATATCTTATAAGACTTTTTTAATGTACTGACTGGTTTTGCCGAATTCTTTATTTAAAATTATTTATAATAAGGGGTAGCTCTCTAGAAGATATAGGAGGAAATGTAGGAAGGTGATATAAAAACAATATATATCCATAAAAATCCATTTTTAAGAGTCTTTCAGGAAAATGACCTGTACTCACAAATACCTAGCTTGATTTCTCCTCTGGGTCTTGTTCTTTGCTTCCAGACTTTCAAAACCATGACTGCAGCTATCTCCCCCTGGGTCTTTCTTCAGTACCTGGGACTTCTGGAAAATTCATCTTTAAGGCTCACCGTTTTCTCCCACTGGGGAGTTTCTCTTGCGCTTTCTCCTTATGGACAGACCCAAGCTGGCCTTTATTCCCTTCTCAGACCTGCTCCTGGTTTCCAGACTTCACACCCCTGCACTAGAGACATTTATTTCCTCTTCCTTTACCCCCCTCACACCCTCACCCCAGCTTTTTACCTCCCCTTTGTATTTTGTCTTCCCCCATTAGATTTCCTGGAGGGTATGGATTGTTTCTCTCTCTCCATACACACACACACACACACACACACACACACACACACACACACACACACACACACACACACACACACACACACACACACACACACAAACAGAGATATAGATATGTACACACACTAACATCCCTAGCACTTAGCACAGTGCCTGGTGCTTGGAAAGTGCTTAATAAATGCTCATCTGTATCTTCTTTTGTAAAATAGGGGGATTAGACTAGACCATCTTTAAGGTCCCTCCCAGCTCTGACATTCTGTGTTCTCAGGTCCCTCTCAACTCTGATGTTCTATGTTCTTCTTTCTAAGGTCCCTTCCAGTTTTTACATCTTATATTCTAAGGCATCTCTCAGCTCTTGACAATCTATGATTTGTAAGAGCCAGCAGGAATTTTGAAACCTCTCCTAGGAGGACCAATTGAAGGGACTGAGGATATTTAGCCTGAAACAGTCATTAATGACAAATCTAGCACCACAAAGTAAGCACATGGGTCAACATGAAAGACGCACTGAAATAAACTTTTTAAGACAAATTGAGAAATAGAGACATGGGGGAGAGACCTAGAGACACAATAACCCACCGATGTAGAAACCCCTGGACCCTGCCCGTAGAGGGATTCAGTGAATCCAGAACATTTATCTTAGTAGATAGGACATTGCAAGTAGATTTCCCAGGCCTCAATGAGGCCTCTGCTTAGGATGATACAGGGGAGAGAGCAGTATAGGATCCAGACTTGGGAGGATTTTCCCTGGGGCATGGCTGTAGCTGGGGAAAAAGAACTGATACCTTATTATTTTAACTAATAATTCTTTTTTTTTTATATTAGTATCAATTGTTCCTGTCTGATGAAGGAGTACAATTACTTTGAGGACACCTTAAAATTCAGTAGCACTAAGTCAAAGCTTCAGTCTGTGGCCTGGAAAAGAGATTTAGGGAGTACAGAACGCTGTCTCCAGATATCTGAAGAAGTATCACAGGAACTTTTTATTCTGCTTGGTATAAAGAATGGACCTAGAATCAATGGGTAGGGGGAGGGGAGTATTTATGGGAGAAATGTTTTGAGGAAGAACACAGGGGGAAATATAGCTCATTATATAAGTGTATTATAGTTTACAGTACAATACCCTTTTGGTCAGTCAGTCAATAAGCATTTATTAAGTACCTACTATGTGCTGGCACTGTGCTAAACATTGTCAATACAAAGAAAGATAAAAACCAGTCTTTGTTCTACCATTTGAAAATGAGGAAATTAAGGTTCAGAGCTCAGAAGGATTTTAAGCATGGTCACAAGGCTAGTAAATGAAGAGACAGAAATCAGGCTCAGGTCTCCCACCTTCAAGTCTAGAGCTCTTCCCATAAGTGGCTTCCTTCACCTTTCTGCTGACCAGGCAGGAGTCAGATGCTCCTGGTTCCCAGTTTGCTGAGAGCTTGGACTCACCATTGTTCTTCCTAGTTTCCAAGAAATATTCTCATTCTAAGGCTAATGCTCCCACCCTTATCCTCAACCCCCATGGGAGGAGGCTACCAGCTCTGAGTCCCTTTTGCCTCTCTAAGAAGGAATCTGGTCATCCTGGTTTCTTGACACAGCTTGATAAGAGCAGATGTCTTCAGAGGGGATGTTCCATTAGAGCAACCCTGCTCCACTTCACTCAGAATGCCACCTAACGTTCTCAGGAATCATCTGCTGGAGCCAACAGCACAGAGCCCAGGTCACTGGGTCAGGGCTGCCTCTGGAAAAAGCTTACTTCAGCTCTAGCTTCTCCCCAGCTCCCTGGCCTGGCAGGAACCTCAGAGCGCCTGTAAAATTCCTGGGCAGCTTTGGCAAATGGAGTCTTCCAGAGCCTGCTCTGAGTAGAGGCCTAGAGGACCATGGAATGGGAATTTCCCTTATTAAGGTTCCATCAGAACCAGCCACACTCATAGGAGCAAGGGATTGAATCAGAAGAGGAAGGGAAGAAATGGAAATGAATACGAGGGCATGTGAGACAGGGAGGCCATCTATTCCAACGCTTCCATTTTATTGATGGGGAAACATTTTATAGAGATGAAAAGTGAGACTGCCAAGGAACAAAACCAGGATTGGACCCAATTCTTCTGACTCCAAATCCAGAGTTCTTGCCACAATTCCACAATGGGGGCCCCAGGTCCCTCATACTTCCTAGAAATTCCCTGAGACCTAAACACCCTGTAGGGGTGCACCAGGCTCTGGCAAATTTGTCCTCCCCTTGGCCTGTCGGTCTATATAATTCAAAAGTCAGAATACAGAAGAACAAGATAAGTCTAATCAGACAGTAGATTTTCCATGTTTTCTCAGATCTGGAGGAAGGAACGTGGGGCAGGGGGAGGGGGAAGAGGAAGGCCAGAAGATAGCAGAAATGGAAGAAGAATAGAAGGAAAAGGAATGAAAAGAGACAGAAGAATGGGGATGGAAATAATGCAAGAAGAGAGGAGGAATGGAGAGGAATGAAGAAAGCAGAAGATAAATAGAAAGGGAAAGGAGGGATGATGTGGAGGAAAAGAATGAAAGGGGAATAGAGGAGAGAGGGAATGGAAAGAGGGAAAGAAGAAAAGGGAGAAATTAGAAAAGATGAAAAGAGGGGAGGGAGAAAGAGGGAGGAGAGGAGAGGGGGGAGACAGAGGGAGCTAAAGGATTGTTTAGGACTTAATGAGATGGAATTCAAACCACATGCAGTGCCCCCTCCTAGTAGCAGAGGGAGGGCCTGAATTAGGATGATACCACATTGGCATGAAGCAATATATCTATCAACATGCTAAGACAAAGCAAAGCCACTTATTGTCAGAAATCTTCCAACGCCCTGTGCTTCAGTTCAGCATGTGAAAGAGCCAAAGACTGGAGTGAGTGCCATTGCTGAGGGACTCTGCAACCTCTTTTGGGAAAGTCCCACTCATGAGATACCTCCAGCCCCCAGGCCTCCCTGCACCTCTGGGAGACCCATACTTCTCTCTCTCTCTCTCTCTCTCTCTCTCTCTCTCTCTCTCTCGCTCTCGCTCTCGCTCTCTCGCTCTCTCGCTCTCGCTCTCATACACACACACACACACACATAGACACATGCAGAGTGATACAAAGTCACAGGGTCATGCATAGTGTCAATGTAACAACAGGAATATACAATCGTAGACACGATGTCAGCTCAGTGTCACATACAGTAGTGGAGTCACACCTCTGGATGCCCAAGTCACATAGTTACATTCAGTTTCACACCATGGGGCTCTAGGGGGAGTGAATCAGGAGTGGTCAGACCCCAGAAAGCCAGAGGGCAATTGAACTTCTTCCAAACCCAAAGCTTGTTCTCCCATCTTCCCCATCCATGTTTCAATGCATTGCTTTGTCTAAGCATCATAGGGCAGGGGGTAGGGTATGGAGAGGAGAGAGGGGTAATGAATAATCCAGGCTAGACCAAGGAAACTCCTTGGGGACGAGGGATCCCCAGACTCAATCCAAAACAATCGTCAAACATTCAGTAAATTTTGGGTGCCTAGCCTCATACTTGACTTGGAGAACAGAAATATCAGTCTAGTTCCTGCCCTCTAAGAGCTCAGTCTGGTGGGAGAAGACAGGACTCAGACATAAGCAGCAATTTATTCACAGTCCCAGGTAATATGTAAACAAAGTCCCATTGCATGGGTCAAATAGTCAAGGCAATAATTCAGGGAAGTAGACAGCAGTGGAAAGAATCCTGAGCGTGGGGACTTGGGTTGGGGGAAGACAAGAAACCTGAGTTGGAACCCCAACTCTGCTAGTAACTAACTGTGATCTTGGGCAAATCACTTCCCCATTTCCAGGCCTCAGTATCCTCATCCATAAAATGAGGGGTTTGGACTAGATGGCCTCTTAGACCCATTTCAGTTCTAGATTCTCTGACCCTCTATGAGCCTCAGTTCCCTCATCTGTAAAATGGGGGTGATATTTGCACAACCTCCATCACAAGGTTGTTGTCAGGAAAGGGTTTTGGAAACTGCCAGCAGAGAAACCAAAATTGTTGTTATTCTTAGGCAGTCAGTAGAGGCTCATTGCCCTCCTCAAAGGAGTTGTTGGCACTTGGATGCTCCAAGGCAGGCAGCAAGCTCAGGAAGGGTGGAGGGGCCAGTGGAGGGGGCAGAGTGGTGTCAGTTGACTCAGATGAGTTGGCATGAGCTCCTCCCTTCCCACCCTTCCCACTCTGGATCTGACCCACAAATTGAGAAATGTGTACTCTTTTTCCCTTGTTAAAATTAAGGGCTGGGCCAGGCCCTCTCCACTCTGGACTGCCAACAGGGGGAAACTATGACGATTTGTGGAAATGAAGGGAGGGAGAAGGGGCCAGTTGAGGACTGAGACCTGGGAACTCCACCACCATTCCTCACTCTCTGCACCTCACCACTCCCTTAAACGGGGCCTTCTCTTTTCCCTCTGGAACATGTGCCTAAAGCTCAGTTCCACTAACCACCTGTCCAACAGGTGTTCCTCTCTCACAGGAAAGAGATGACTGATTTTCCTAAGCAGTTTGGAGGATATTACAGGATGGAACAGTGAGAAATGAACCATAGGATGTCAGAGCTGGAAGAGACTTTTCAACATAGAACATAAAGTAAAATAGCTGGCCTTAGAATATGCCAGAAGGAATATATAGCACGTTGGAACTAGAAGGAGCCTTAGAATATAAAACATAAAAGATCAGTACTGGGAGGACTCCTCTAATAGTTTCCAAACTCCCTTCTTCACACCCCACCCCCATTCTATAGAGGAAGCTAAGGTTCAGAGCAGATGCAGGCAGTCAGTCAGTATCAAGAGGATCTCTAACAGGAGCCTCAATCACCTACCCACAGCATCTAAGCCTCGGGTAGTGCCTTAATACTAAAGGAATTTCCATACACTACCAGACAAGGACTCAAGGTAGGACTTAAAAACATTTTAACATTGGGAGCTGTCCAAAAACGGAACTGTTTGCCTCACAGAGTTGATGTATAAGTAAGTTCTCCATCCCTGGACATCTTCAAGCAATAGTTTGATAGTCACTTATTGGGGATGTTGTGGAAAGGTTCAGTGTTGGTGTAGATGACCTCCAAGGTGTCCTCCAACTCAGTCTCTGATTCTGTGATTTTATGTCAGGCGGTAGGGAAATAAAGCAGATGATCAGGTAATAGGAGAAGACAGGAACTTGGTCAGAGGCAATAAGACAAAAGCCAAGTCACTGGAACAAGATCCAAGGTTGGAGGGGGGTCTGAGTCTCTCAATTATCCCTCTAAGGAGTTACCTCAAAGCTTCTATTACACTGAAAATTCAGTCACCAAGGGAAGAAGTATACTTCTATTGTAAGGGGTGGTCAAAGACAGAAAGAGCCCTCAGGAAGGTGCTGTCCTTCCTGTCTTGGGTCAAATACCTGTCTGCCCCACTTTAGTTATGTAGCTCTGCTTTGGATCACCCCCACCAACACATGTGAACAATGACTCACATATGGACACTACATCAACAGAAGAGACCTAAGGCCTATAGGAAAGAAAAGAAGTATAGCAGGAGGAATACTATTGTGGAACCAGAAGACCTGGGTTCAAATTCTGGTTCGATCACTGCATTTGCCTGATGCATCATCTCATTAAGTGCTGAACAACTGCCTTATGTGACTATTAGCACTGGCTTAGAAGAGTTGGATTAAGAAATGCCGGGCATGCACCAACTTAATAGTACCTTTGCCTTTCTGTTGCTTTTCCTATGCCTTCCTCTGAGGATGTACAAATGAAGTGCTTCACATTTTCATCTCTTTGTGGGGAATAAGTTTACAGGGTTAAGTGTGAGATGAGCCAGACTTTCTCCTCTTCCCCTTTTCCTTCCTTTACCCCCTCAACCAAGAGACAAAAGTCCCTGACCTCAAGGAGCTTACAATTTAATGGGAGAGATCACATATAAACAAATATATACAAATCAAGCTATATATAGAATAAATCAGAAATAATTAACAGAGGGAAGGCACTATAATTGAGAGGAGTTAGTTGACACAAAAGTTACTAAATTGTGCGTATCTTTTGTCCCAGCAATACCACTATTGGGACTTTAACCCAAAAGGATCAAAGTAAGAAGGAAAGGACCTATATATACAAAAATATTTGTAGCATGTCTTTTTGTGGTGGCAATTAACTGGAAATTAAGGTGGTGCCCATCAGTCAGGGAATGGCTAGACAAGTTAGGGTATACAAATGTAATGGAATACTATTTTATGCTGTCAGAAATGACAAAATGGATGTAAAGTCAGCAGAACAAAGAGAACAATTTATACAATAAAAGCAACATTATGAAAACAAACATCTTCAAAAGACTTAAGAATTCTAATTGATGTAAATGAATCCAGAGGACTCATAATAAAACCTATTCCCCATCTCTTGAGAGACAAGTGACGGACTCAGGATGTACACAGAATAAGACAAATGTGTTTTAGACTTGACCAGGGCAGGAATTTGGTTTTCTTGATGATGTATATTTATTAGTAAACCTTTCATTT
This sequence comes from Notamacropus eugenii, assembly GCF_028372415.1. Taxonomy (NCBI): domain Eukaryota; kingdom Metazoa; phylum Chordata; class Mammalia; order Diprotodontia; family Macropodidae; genus Notamacropus; species Notamacropus eugenii. The sequence goes on from NC_092872.1 coordinate 432,762,428, forward strand.
TTTCTTCCCAATGGGTGTGAAGGGAAGGAAGGAAATAGATTTTTGTTAGCTGAAAAATAAATTTAATTAAAAAAATAAAATCTACTTGTCTCTCCTCCCTGGAATCCATCCTGAAAGAGCGTGGAGCCACACCTGTTCTCTCTCAAAGTAGGAATGAACAATGTCTCCCCTCTCCAAAGCTCTTGCACCAACTCCTAATTTCGTGGAGGCATGGAACTACCTGGAGTTATCATTCATTTTCTCTACCAATTAGGAGAGTCTTCTGCAAAATGTTCCAGGTGTAAGAAGGGAGAGAGAGAGAGAGAGAGAGGAATGTATATATTTGAATATATATTCATATACATGTATAACCATGTGTTCACATTAAGTACACATGTGCATACATCTGTACATGTGTCCATATCTATGTTTATATGTACATTTCTATTTATATTTACACCTAGCTATCTATGGAAAAAAGCAAGAAGTCATTTTGTTGATGTTATCCTACAAACTTGGTTCCATGTTGTATCTCTTGGTTGCTGAATCCCCAGCTGGTACAGGACTTGGGCATCTCCAAAACCAGAAAAGATCACCTCTCACACAGGAGATCACTGAGAGAACTACTAGTCATACACTTACCTTCACCATCCATGGCTCACTTGTTTCTGATTTTGAACAACCTTCCATATATTTGGCCCTTGCTAAGTAAGTTTTGTGTGTGGCCTGACTTTTATTTCTATTGTATGGCTGCTAGCTGACCACAAAAGCACTTATTTAGAGAAAAATAGCTCCTAAATGGTGGGGACGGTGGAGAAGAGAGTCCTATTCCCTCTCCTGCTCCAATTATGCCCCCTGGCAAACCCCAGACAAGGTCAGCCCCTGATTAAGCTGGATAACTTCAGGCTCAGTCATTAACTTCACCTCTCTGAGCCTCAGAAGAATTAAAGATGTTTTCCAAAAAAAAAGATTTAAAGAAGTAATTTTGTTGTTCAATCATTTCAGTCGCTCTTCATGACTTCATTTGGAGTTTTCTGGGTAAGGTTATTGGAGTGGTCCGCCATTTCCTTCTCCACCTCATTTTACAGATGAGAAAACTGAGGTAAACAGAGTTAGTAACTTGCCCCGGGTCACACAGCTAGTGTCTGAGGCCAGATTTGAACTCAGGAAAATGAGTCTTCCTGACTCCAGGCCTGCCACTCTTATCTACTGTGCCACCTAACTGCTCTTGTTTAGACTTAAGTGTTCATAATTCATTTTAAACTTAAAAGTTTGTGTGTGCATACTTTTTATTTCCTGGAGAGATCAGTTGTTAAACATTTATCAGCATACCCTTGTATTGCTATATAAATATTGCCTGAGCTAAACAGGAGTACAGGATAAGGCTCAGGGAAAGAAGTCATCACCAGACTGGAGGCTCACAGTAATAAGAACTGGCACTGATAGGTTTGCAAATCCATCCAGGTTTTATATCATTATCTCATTGAAGCTTCACAGTACCCCTGTACATGTGTACATGCAGATACAGAGGCACATATATGCACATACATGTATATACATGTACATACATGCATACATGAGGTGGTATATGTGTATGCCACCAGATATTGATTAAGTGCTAGGGATACAAGGATTGATATATAAATATATGTGTAAAATTGTATTGTGTGGAATAAATATAAAAATAATACATTCAAAATAGTTAAATGCAAGATAGTTTCAGTGAAAAGGTCATTGGCAAATGAAAGGATCAGGAAAGGCTTTGTATAGAAGGTGAGGCTTGATCTGTGTCTTGAAAGAAGAGAGGGATTCTATGAAGCAGAGTTTGAGAAAGGAAAGAGAAGGGTAAAAGAATTTGCTAAGCACCTACTAAGTTCCAGGCACTGCTCAGTGATTTTACAGATATTATCTCATTTGAATTCCACAATAAGCCAAGGAAGTATGTGCTGTTGTGATAACCAATATATATATAGCTAAAAAACCTGAGGTAGACAGAGGTTAAGTGACATGCTCAGGGTCATACAACTAGTAAGTATCTGAGGCCAGATTTGAACTCAGGTTTTCCTGACTCCAGATCCAGCACTCTATCCATTAACCCTACCTAACTGTGAGGATAAAGTACATTCCAGGTGTGTGGGACAGCCAGTACAAAGACATGGAGATGGGAGCAGGCGTGTCTGATGTGTTGGAAAACTAAATAAGCTGGTCAAGTTAACATGAATGATTTGGCCAACTTAATCCTTTCCTAATGAGTTACTCTGCTCATCACAGAAGTAGCTACTCAGTGATGAACATGGGTGACATGGCGACCTGATGCCCAGACACCAAAGGGATTTTCCTTAAGTTTGGATCCTACTATGTCACTCTCCTATTCAATCAACTCCAGTAGCTTCCAATCACCTCTCAGATAAACTATCACCTTCTGGTTAGTAATTAAAGCTCCAACCAATCAGGCTCCAACCTATCTTTCCTAAGTGTACATAAGTCCCTTTTCCTGAACTCTAGAATCCAGCCAAACTGGCCTTCTCTCCATCGCTCACAAATGATGCTCTTATTTTTGCCTCCCTGCCTTAGTCCTGGTCATCCCCCATGCCTGGAACATCTTTCCTCTGCCTCACAGACTCTCTATCCCTCAAACATCATCTTCTAGGGGAAGCTTTTGTTGATTCTCCTCCCACTGTCAGCACATCCTCAAAGCTCTTAAGTCTGAAGGGCTTCAAACTGTACTCAGACTTTTGGAACACCATCTATTTAATGATTTTGTATCATTGCTTCATTTGTGGTTGTTTCAGTACCTACAACATATGCATGTTTTCTCCACTGACAAAAGGTAAGCTCCTCGAGAGCAAGGATCTTTTCTTTTCTTCTTTCCTTTCTCTTTTGTTCCTTTCTCTTTTGTTCCTTCTTTCTTTTTATTCCTTTTTTCTTCTTTCTTTCCTTTCTCTTTTTTTCTTTCTTTCCTTCTTTTCTTACAATGATAGCCCTCAACTAGGACCTCTTCATTATACATGGGCCCCATCCATCTTTTTTCCTTCCATCATCTGTTTCTTTCCTTTCTCTATTTCTCTTCTCCCTTCCTTCCTTCTTTCCTTACAATGATAGTCCTCACTGCACATGGAGCTCATCCTTATCTTTCCTTCCTTCTTTTCCTTTTTTTGTGTCTTTACATCACCAGTGCCTAATGGAATGCCTGCCACATAGTAGGCATTTAAATTAATGCTTGTTGTTTAATTTACTGTTAGAATGACCCACACAATAACAACTCTCATCTTCACAGCATTTGAAAGTTTATAAATAGACTTCTTTGTAATAGTTCTGCAGCAGAGGCAGTACAAGAATGATTTACCCCATTCTATGGAGGTAGAAGCTGAGGCTGAAAGTTGAAATGATTCATTCAAGATTACAAAGCTAGTAAATTTCAGAGCTGAAACTGGAATTCAAGTCCCCTGACTCTAGTCTTCACACCCTCCAAAGCATGAGTGGGTCCTTAATTAGGGAGGCTTAATTAAGCATATCCTCCTGATATATTGGTCCCAGTGCCTTGGATAGGGCTAAGTCTACAAGTAACCCCTGCTGTGGGAGTTTGGGGGCGGGGAGCAAGGGTGGTCATCCCACCTCAGCTTCATTTCTTCCAAGGAGGATGGTGGAGACTTAGGAAGATTCTTGTTAAAGAACTGATGCATAGCAAAGTAAGCAACCATGGAAGTGATTCTAATCTCCCCAAGGAGACTGAGATTAGAGGCCACATCATGCCAGAAGGTCCTCTGCCCTCTATAGTTCTGAGTACTTAATTGATACTCAATAAAAAGCTATTAATGGGCGGAGCCAAGATGGCGGAGTAGAAAGACGCACATACACATAGCTCCGAACCCACAGCCCATAGAACATCTGTAAAAAAGAACTCCCGGCGAATTCTGGAGCAGCAGAGGCCACAGAACAATGGAGTGGAGGAGATTTCTGTTCCAGAGAGCCCTGCAAACCTCTCACCCCGTTGCGCTGCAGACGCAGAGTCCAACCCAGCCCTGCCTTGGCCAAGCAGGCACCGAGAGGAGCAGAGCCGAGCAGGCTTCAGGGACAGAATCTCCAGCGGCCGCGTGGGTCCCTCCACCCACAGGTGACAAGGGTCGGTGAGAGGGTCTCTTTGGCGGGTCGAGAGGGGAGTGGGGAGTGCTCCCATGACTCAGGCCCCCTTGGGAGGCAGCAGCAGAGGCGGGAGCAGACCGGGGCTCCCCAAGCAGGCAGGAGCCTGGATCCATTGTTGAAGGTCTCTGCATAAACCCCCTGAGGGAACTGAGCCCGTGAGGTGGCCCTGCCCCCATCTGAGCAGGTGAACTTAATCTCACACTGAATAGCAGCCCTGCCCCCGCCCAAAGCCCTGAGGCTGGGAAGCAGCATTTGAATCTCAGACAAGCAGCACTGGCTGGGAGGATCTGGAGCTGAAGTGGGTGTGAAGAGAATATTCAGAAGTCAAGTCACTGGCTGGGAAAATGCCCAGAAAGGGGAAAAGAAATAAGACTATAGAAGGTTACTTTCTTGGTGAACAGGCATTTCTTCCCTTCCTTTCTGATGAGGAAGAACAATGCTTACCATCAGGGAAAGACACAGAAGTCAAGGCTTCTGTGCCCCAGCCCACCCAATGGGCTCAGGCCATGGAAGAGCTCAAAAAGGATTTTGAAAATCAAGTTAGAGAGGTGGAGGAAAAGCTGGGAGGAGAAATGAGAGAAATGAAAGAAAAGCATGAAAAGCAGATCAGCTCCCTGCTAAAGGAGACCCAAAAAAATGCTGAAGAAAATAACACCTTGAAAACTAGCCTAACTCAATTGGCAAAAGAGGTTCAAAAAGCCAATGAGGAGAAGAATGTTTTAAAAAGCAGAATTAGCCAAATGGAAAAGGAGGTCCAAAAGCTCACTGAAGAAAATAGTTCTTTCAAAATTAGAATGGAACAGAAGGAGGCTAATGACTTTATGAGAAACCAAGAAATCACAAAACAAAACCAAAAGAATGAAAAAATGGAAGATAATGTGAAATATCTCATTGGAAAAACAACTGACCTGGAAAATAGATCCAGGAGAGACAATTTAAAAATTATGGGACTACCTGAAAGCCAGGATCAAAAAAAGAGCCTAGACATCATCTTTTTTTGTTGTTGTTGTTTACATTTATTTATTTATTTAACTTTTAACATTCATTTTCACAGAATTTTGGGCTCCAAATTTTCTCCCCCCTTGTCCCCTCCCCCCACCCCAAAACACCAAGCATTCCAATTGCCCCCATCACCAATCTGCTCTCTCCTCCATCATTCCTCTCTGCCCTTGTCTCCATCCTCTCCTCTGTCCTGTAGGGCCAAATAACTTTCTATACCCATCTAGACATCATCTTTCATGAAATTATCAAGGAAAACTGCCCTGAGATTCTAGAATCAGAGGGCAAAATAAATATTGAAAGAATCCACCGATCACCTCCTGAAAGAGATCCAAAAAGAGACACTCCTAGGAACATTGTGGCCAAATTCTAGAGTTCCCTGGTCAAGGAGAAAATATTTCAAGCAGCTAGAAAGAAACAATTCAAGTATTGTGGAAATACAATCAGGATAACACAAGATCTAGCAGCTTCTACATTAAGGGATCGAAGGGCGTGGAATATGATATTCCAGAAGTTACAGGAACTAGGACTAAAACCAAGAATCACCTACCCAGCAAAACTGACTATAATACTTCAGGGGAAGAATTGGCCTTTCAATGAAATAGAGGACTTTCAAGCATTCTTGATGAAAAGACCAGAGCTGAAAAGAAAATTTGACTTTCAAACACAAGAATGAAGAGAAGCATGTAAAGGTGAACAGCAAAGAGAAGTCATAAGGGACTTACTAAAGTTGAACTGTTTACATTCCTACATGGAAAGACAATATTTGTAACTCTTGAAACTTTTCAGTATCTGGGTACTGGGTGGGATTACACACACACACATGCACACACACACAAAGTGCACAGAGTGAATTGAAGAGGATGGGATCATATCTTAAAAAAATGAAATCAAGCAGTGAGAGAGAAATATATTGGGAGGAGAAAGGGAGAAATGGAATGGGGCAAATTATCTCTCATAAAAGAGGCAAGCAAAAGACTTATTAGTGGAGGGATAAAGAGGGAAGGTGAGAGAAAAACATGAAGTTTACTCTCATCACATTCCACTAAAGGAAGGAATAAAATGCACACTCATTTTGGTATGAAAACCTATCTTACAATACAGGAAACTGGGGGATAAGGGGATAAGCAGGGTGGGGGGGATGATGGAAGGGAGGGTATGGGGAGGACAGAGCAATTTGAGGTCAACACTCATGGGGAGAGACAGGATCAAAACAGAGAATAGAAGTAATGGGGGACAGGATAGGATGGAGGGAAATATAGTTAGTCTTATACAACACAACTATTATGGAAGTCATTTGCAAAACTACACAGATTTGGCCTATATTGAATTGCCTGTCTTCCAAAGGGAAGGGGTGGGGAGGGAGGGAGGAAGAGAAGTTGGAACTCAAAGTTTTAGGAACAACTGTTGAGTACTGTTCTTGCCACTAGGAGATAAGAAATACAGGCAAAGGGGTATAGAAAGTTATCTGGCCCTACAAGACAAAAGAGAAGATGGAGACAAGGGCAGAGAGGGATGATAGAAGAGAGAGCAGATTGGTGATAGGGGCAATTAGAATGCTCGGTGTTTTGGGGGGGGGACAAAAGGGGAGAAAATTTGGAACCCAAAATTTTGTTAAAATGAATGTTAAAAGTTAAATAAATAAAATAAATAAATAAACAAATAAATAAATAAAAAGCTATTAATGAATGTGTTGGAAGTAGCACTGGGCTCACAGCCTAAGGACATGGTTTAAAATCATGGCTCTGTTGATTACTACCTGTGTAACCTCGAGCAATTTGTTTTACTTCTCTGGCCCCCAGTTCCCTCGTATGTTAAATAGGGTTAGAGGGTTGTTTTAGAGTAAACTAGGTGACCTCTGATGACCCTTCCAGCCCTGAAATTCTGTGATTTGTATGTAAGGGCTGGAGTTTGTATCCCAAGCCCCCAATTTATGTAAATAAAATAAGCTCAGTAGGTTCAATTAAATGAATGAATGAATCAATCAAAATATAAAATAGATGTGATCGAGTGCTTAACCAATTTGGGGGGAATGAAGTATTTAGGTCCTTAAATGAAAACAGATGCCATCCTCCAGGAAATATATTTTGTACCTGCATGAAAGAATCAGACTCATCTCTGTGGGTTTTTGTATAATTCAATAAACTAGCGGTGACGTTGAAGTTCAGCGGCAAAGTGGTTAGTTAAGCTTTAGGTGCTTCCAAGTTCAAGAGCATCAAGAAGAGTCAGACCTTTGGGTCTATACCAGAGGACAGCAAGGGTGAGCATGTAGAGAGTGAGCCCAGAAAAAATGTGGTGACATCTTCGTGAACTTGGAACAGTGAGAAGATTGGAAGCTCTCATTGGCATCACTGGGAAGTCCACTGGAGCCAACAGCAGTTCTCCAAGCACTGGGGATGATGGCAGCATTGGAAGTTGAACAATATACTAAGGACAAACTGGAGACATTGAGGAAAAGCAAGTGTCAGTACTTTACCAACCCTTGGAGCCCAGCAGAGAGTTACACCTATGGAGAATTTCACGAGGACTGTAGGAAAAGAGAAAAGAAACCAGGAGATAAAAGTAACTCCTTGGCGGCACATGTATCTCACATGTGTGCTTCAACACCACTGTACTACTCTTAAGTTTGAACCTGCTCTTCCTATGGACCTGTGTGCACTTGTTAGAGGATAAGCTCCAGATTTCTAAGAGGACATTTTGGTAATTGCTCTTATATCACTTTAGCAAATATCCCTCTCTACAGTTAGTTAAGTCTGGTTGATAATCTATGTAGACTGCACAAGGGAGCTCATGAGCAACACCGCTAGAACCCTTAACCCCTCAGAGTTACCCCTAAAACCCTGAAGGGAGGAGAGCTGCCTTCTAGGGGACCCAACTTGCCAGTGCTAGTCCAGTGTGAATTAGGAGAGTGAGCCCAGAGAGGGTACAACATTGAGTGATATAGGCATTTAGGAGCTCAAGAAAGGAAGAGGTCTCTGAGGATGGTCATAAAGGCCTTCTGGAGGATGAAGGAGTTAGGGTAGGTTTTGAAGAATTGATAAGATAAAGGAAAGCAAGAAAGGTGAATCTCAAGGCGGGAGGTGGGGGTGGGGGAAACAATGTGAATACCAGTATAAAGATAAGGGCATGTGTACAGGAATAGAAAACAGACAATCCTGAGTGGAAAGGGGGGCAGTGCAGAGTGCCAACAGGAGACTAAAGACAAAGTATATTGAGGTGCAGGAGAGCAGGGGTTGGGGACTGTCCAGCTACCTGTCCCACATCCTAAGAAAAATATTTGACTACTTGCCTCCAGTAAGGTAGTTCTGGGCATCCTGGTCCTAGGGCATGGGGAGGGAAGGGTCCCTTGAGCCAGGAAAAGGGGAGGACAAGCCTTGGAATTCCACTCACTTTAGGAATTTTGAATGTGGATGGGGTGCCCTCTTGTGGTGATTCTAGGTACTGGCAGGCATTATAAACAGGATTTTAGCATTGTCAGAGGGACCTTAGAGAATATTCTAAACCAGCATTTTAAAGAGTAAGAACAGAAAGGGAAAGTAACCTGCCACCCTCTTTCAGTTAAAGAACTATTGCGAGAATTTCTAGAAGCCGTATCCTTGACCCTAAGCTTTCTCTCACTTCTTCATCATTGTCCCAGCTCACTCATCATCTCCCTTGTCTGGTCCTTTCTATAAATGACAACTGCAGCTTTTCAGATCTCCAGGCTCTAACCTCTAGGCTACCTGTTAAACCTCCTCCGTCTTCAGCTCCCACACTCCAGTTACCTCCAACAAGCTGGCATCAGAGATTAGAATCATTGCATTCAAATTGAGGTTCCAGCATTTACTACCCACATGACTTTGGAAAAGGCCCTTAATTTCTATGAGCCTCAGTTTCTACTCTGTAAAATGAGGGGGTCGTCTCCAAGGTCCTTTCCAGCTCTAAATCCAGTGTCAGGTCTTTTTTTATTACTTCTTATCTGAATTGCTACATCAACTTCCTTTCTTCAAACTTTCATTCCATCAATTCTGAAGCCACTGATGGAGTCATCTTCCTAATGCACAGATCTGACCACTTCTTTCTGTGTTCAAACACCTTCAATGACTCCCTTATAGCCAGAAGATAAAGGTTAAATTCTTTGGCCTGGAAGGTCTTCCTCTACCTAAATGTGTGTCTCATGACCTCCAGAGCCCCCAGATATATGTTCTACCAAAATCAAGCTGATTCCCTTAAAACATGTTAGACTCATTCACTACCTTCTTTGAGTCTTTCTCAGGCATTTTTAACCTCTCTTTTTAACGTTCCCTTTCCAAATCTTACCTATGCTTTAAAGCCTAGCTCAGCTTACCTGCTCCGTGAAATGTTTCCTGACTGCTCTGGCCCACAGGGCTCTCTCCCTTTAGTGAGCTTTCATAGAAGTATTTACTTTCTGCCTCATACTACTTAACACATACGAGTATACTGTCTTGCATTAGTCTCTAATTGTGGCATATATTCATGACTGAATTGAAAATATCATACATAGATGAGTCTTTCACTAAAAAAAATTAAGAAGACCCAGGCTTAGATCCTGATAATACCATTTTCAGTTTTTCATTTATTCATTAAGTACCTGCTATATGAAAGGCATTATGTGTTCCTTGAGTATATAGAGACTTTAAAAGGACAATGTCTGCCCTTGAAGGGCTTCTATTCTATTAAAGGAAGGGAAAAGGAAAAGGAAAATGTGTACAGATAAGTATGGTACAAAGGCGGAGAATGACAGAACCAAAGTAAGATCCAGACAAATTGCTCTAGGAATATTTGAGAAGAAAGAGAACACTTTTAGTTGGGAGTGGGGAAATCAGGGAAACAACACAGAGGATGTGGCACCTGAGCTAGACCTTGAAGGAAAAGGGTGCTAACAAATAGAGATGAGGAGTTAAGTATATTCTAGGCATGGGAGACTGTCTTCATAAAAAGCCCACAGGCAATCAAAATGAGGCAACAGCTATCAATCCTGAGCATCTGGAATGCAGGGTTTGTAAAGGACAGTGATGTAGGGGAAGGCTGGTCATTAAATGTTGGAGAGAGATATGGATGGTCTTAAATGCTTGGGTAAAGAGCCTCTAAAGGGAACATGGAGTCACTGAAGGGTTTTGAGCAAAGACAAGAGATTAGTCTGACCTATACCAGAGGAAGATTATATTGATAGCTAGGTGAAGGAGAGATGGAAGAGGGGAGAGGCTGGTGGAATGGAGAAGAGTTCAGAGACTATTACAATAATCTAGAAGATTTGATAAACTAGGTCTTCAGGGCCCAGAGACAGGAAGAAAGGGGGAAGTTCCTTTTTCCTCTTCCTGAGCCTGAAGGAAGTCAAAGAGCAGCAGGGTCAAGGGCAAAAAGGGTGGCCAGGGGAGGGGAGGCATCCTTCTTTCTGGACCCAAACAAGACTGGGTGGACTAGAAGAAACACCTCTGTCCTCTCCCTGAAACTAAGTCTGAGGCCAGCAGAGCCATGGTGGGGAGAGAGCCCTGACTCCCAAACAAGTCTGAGGCTGGAAGAATCTCCCTCCTTTTCTCTTTGGGACTTGCTGGTCCCTAGTCAGAGACAACAGAAACATCTTTCTTCCCCTTTCCCTGGGCCTTTGGTAAATCATAGGCTTGCAGGGCCAGTGGCCAGGAGTGAGAAAGTTTTCTCTACCTCAGCCTGAAGGAATCAGAAGCCAGGTTGATCTGGGGCAGGGAGAGGAAAGAACTCCCTCTCCCCTATTCCCTGGGCTGGAAAGTCCAAGGATGGCAGGGCCTAGGATGGAGAATAATAGAAGTTCACAGACTCACAATTTTGAAAGTGATCTTTACTTCCATCTGGTACAGCTTATACCTGACTAAGAATGCCCTTTACAAAATATCAAACTCTTGGTCATCTACTTTTTCCTTGAAGTCCTACAGTAAGAGATCTGCCATTAACAGTTCATGAGACTGTGATCAGTGCAGTGACTGATCATGACTTTAGAATACAGTTGCACTAAATGCTTCCTGTCTCTTGGCAGAGAAATAATGGATTAGATGTGCAGAATGAGGCATGTAGTCTCAGACGTGGCCAATATGCTGTTCTGTTTTGCTTGACAAATGTTCAGAGGTCGGGCGGGGGGAGGCTGTCCTATGATAGGGCAATTAGAGTGATAGTGATGAGTTGCAAAAAAAGAAGGGAAAGAAAAAGAAAAACAAAGAAAAGATCATCCATGAATTTTTTTTAATTCATAGAAGAAAATAAAAAGTTCAGAAAGGGAAATGGAACAAAATGGGAAGGCATTTATTAAGTACTTAACGTATGTAAAAGGAACATGAACAGGGCAATTTTGTGACTACTTTGTTAAATTTAATATACATTTACCTATACATAACAGAAGTTCACATACAACTATTTTTCATTTTGTCTATTGAAATGCTTGTTTTTATTAATGATTGTCAGGTTTATAATAAAGAAAATGTATTTGTTAAACAAGAAACTTCAGAATTCTGACCAATACAGTTACCAAATGTCACTTCCAAGGACTGATAGAGAAGCAGGCCTCTGCTCCTCCTGGCAGAGGTGGTAGACAATAGATGTGAAATGTTAGGCATGCATTTTCAGACATGACCAGGGAGTTGATTTGTTTTGTTTGATTTGAATTGTTACAAAGATATATCTCTGGGTATCACTGAAAGAGTCATTAAAAAGTAACAGTGATGGTATTGGCTGAGAAATAGAGGGGTAGATCAGTGGAATAGGTTAGGTACACAAGACATAGTAGTCAATGATTATAGCAATCTATTGTTTGATAAATCCAAAGACCCCAACTTCTGGATAAGAACTCATTATCTGACAAAAACTGCTGGGAAAACTGGAAAATAGCATGACAGAAACTGGGCATAGAACAACATCTGACACTGTGTACCAAAATAAAGTCCAAATGGGTAGATGATTTAGGTATAAAGGCTGATACTATAAACAAACTAGGGGAGCAAGAATAGTTTATCTGTTAGATTTATAGAAAATGGAGGAATTTATGACAAAACAAGAGAGGAAACATTATGAAATGTAAAATGGATAATTTTGATTATATTAAATTGAAAAGTTTTTGCATAAAGCCAATGCAACCAACATTAGGAGGGAAGCAGAAAACTCTGAAAGAATTTTTACAACCAGTGTCTGATAAAGGCCTCATTTTTAAAATATATAGAGAACTGAGTCAAATTTATAAGAATACAAATCATTCCCCAGCTGATAAATGGTCAAAGGATATGAACAGGCAGTCTTCAGAGAAAGAAATTAAAGCTATCTATAGTCATATGAAATAATGCTCTAAATCACTATTAATTAGAGAGGCACAAAATCAAAACAACTCTGAGGTACCACATCACACCTATCAGATTGGCTAACATGGCAAAACAGGAAGATGATAAATGTTGGAGAAGATGTGGGAGAGTTAGAACACTAATTCATTGTTGGTATATTGTGTGTGTGTGTTTCTATGTATATAGTATAGGCATGGGCATGACACTGACCTCCACTTTTTCTCTCTCTGGTCTGGCTCACTCCCCAAACTTGTACTCATGAAGGAGACTCTCAGAGAGAAGGGTTGGTTACACTGTTCCAATTCATTTTTTGTGTCCTAGAGGTAACACTGGTGGGGGAATATATATACCTACTCACAACTCTGGTTCCTGAATTCCCCATTGGTGAGTATCCCATTTAACAAATCAGCTAAGAAGGTCCTAAAATTAGAAATATTTCATTAATCATTTAATCAGAAACAGCTACAAAGCAGAAAACAAAGCAAGAATTTTTATAATTTAACATTCCACCCCTTCAATTTGAGACATACTTTTCCACCAATGACCTCAATGTCTGTGGTGGCAAGAATGGGCATAAATTTACAAGATGTAAAAATGAGGCATATGAGTAAGGAACACATCCCCAGGGCAACTCATAACTCTAGGTCTTGAGGTCTTTTGTCCCCTTCAAGAATAGTCTGCTTAAGCTCTTTTTGTGGTGGCAAAGAACTGGAAATCAAGGGAATGCCCAGCAATTGGGGAATGGCTAAATAATATAATGGAATACTATTGTTCTATAAGAAATGATAAGCAGGCAGACTTCAGAAAAACCTGGAAAGACTTATATGAACTGATGCTGAGTGAAATGAGCAGAAGCAGGAGAACATTGTACACAGTAACAGCCACATTATATGATGATTAACTTTGATAGACTTATTTCTTCTCAGCAATGCAAGAATCTAAGACAACTCAAAAAAGACTCATGATGGAAAATGCTGATCACATCCAGAAAAAGAGCTATGGAATCTAAATATAGATTGAAGCATATTATTTGCTCTTTTGTTTTGTTCTGCTTTTTCTTTCTCGTGGTTTCTCCCATTGGTTCTAGTTCTACGCGACATGACTAATGTGAAAATAGGATTAATACGAATGTACATGCTGAGCCTATATCAATTTACATGCTGTCTTGGGGTGCAGGGGAGGGGAGAGATGGGAGGAAAATTTGGAACTCAAAATCTTAAGGAAGTGAATGTTGAAAACTAAAAATATATAAAATTTTTATAAAATAACAGTCTGATTAACAATGTATTCATTTATTTATTTGGAGACAGTCAGGGTTAAGTGAATTGCCCAGGATCATACTGCTAGTAAGTGTCTGAGGTTAGATTGGAACTCTGGGTCTTCCTGACTCCAGGGCCGGTGCTCTGTCCACTGCACCTCCTAACTGCTCCAGCTTTCCTAACACTTTACTAGTGGAAAGAGCTACTTCTCTAATGACTGCTACACTCAGGTCACTCCTTTTCTGGACCTCTCCCTTCCACTCCCATATATGTTCATGTAGTTTCTGGGTTTGTCTCGGCAGGTGTACTCTCAGGTATTTTATATTATCTAGAGTTATTTTAAACGTGCTATTTCTTACTATCTCTTCTTGCAGGGTTTTGTTTGTGTTACATAGGAATGTTGATGATTTATGTAGGTTTACTTTATATCTTGCTACTTTGCTAAAATTATTGTTTCAACTAACTTTTTAGTTATCTTTGGGATTTTTCAAGTATATCATTATACCATCTGCAAAAGAGATAGTTTTGTCTCATTTCCTATTCTGATTCCTTCCATTTCATTTTCTTCTCCTGTTGCTAGTGGTATGATTTCCATTGCAATACTGAATAATTTTGTAATAGTGGGCATCCTTGTTTCACACCTGATTTTACTGGGAAGGCCCTTATACCCTTTACAAATTATGCTTGCTGACGGTTTGTTTTTTTTTCATCAATTTAAGGAAAAATACATTTATACCAACACTTTCAAGTGTTTCAATAGCTATTAGAGTTATACTTTTTCAAAAACTTTCTTTGCATATTATCATATTATTTTTATTACTTTAATTATTGATATAATCAATTATGTTATGAGTTTTCCCTATGTTAAGCCATTCCTGCATTCCTGGCATAAATCTCACTTGGTCATAATGTATAATCTTTGAATTAAATTGTTGTAATCTTTTACCTAGCATTTTATTTAGAATTTTTGCATCTATATTCATTAATGAAATTGATCTATAATTTTCTTTCTGTTTTTACTCTTACTGGTTTAGGTTTCAGTATCATATTTATTTCATAAAAAGAATTTGGTAGGACTCTTTCTTTGCATATTATTCCAAAGAATTTATTTAATATTAGAATTAGTTGGTCTTTACAGGTTTGATAGAATTCACTTGTAAATCCACATGGTCCTGGTACCTTTTTCTTAGGAAGCTCATTTATGGTCTATTCAATTTCTTTTTTCTAAAATCAGTCTATTTAGATACCCTATTTTCTCTTCTGCTAATCTAGGTAGTTTATATTTTTATAAATATTCTCCCATTTCACTTAAATTGTTAAATTTATTGGAATATAATTGGGCAAAATAATTCCTTACAATGTCTTTGATTTCATCTTTATTAGTGGTATATTCAACCTTTACATTTTTAATGCTAGTGATTTGCTTTCCATCTCTTTTTTTAAAAATCATATTAACCTATTGTTTATATATTTCATTGGTTTTTTCATAAAACTAACTCTAAGTTTTATTTATTAACAATGGTTGACAATTTTATTAATATCACTTTTGATTTTTAGGATTTCCAGTTTAGTGTTTAATTTGGAATTTTAAGTTTGTTCTTTTTCTAGTTTTTAAATTGTATACCCAATTCATTGGTCTACTCTTTCTCTGTTTTATTGATGTATTTTTAGAGATATAAATTTTTCTATGATTACTGCTTTTGCTGTATTCCATAGATCTTGATATGTTGTCTCATTATCGTCATTCTCTTTAATGAAATTATTTATTATTTCTATGATTTGTTCTTCAACCCACTCATTCTTTAAAATAGGTTATTTAGTCTCCAATTAGTCCTTAGTCTATGTTTCTGTGGTTCCTTATTAAATATGATTTTATTGTATTGTGATGTGAAAAGGATGCTTTTAATATTTCTGCTTTTAACATAAACTTTCTATGCCCTAATATATGGTCAGTTTTTGTAAAGGTACTATGAATTGTTGAGGAAAAGGCATATTCACATTCAGTTCTCTCCAGATATCCATCATATCTAGCTTATATTAAATTCTATTCATTTCCTATAGCTTTAGTATTGATATTGCTTCATTGTCTATAGTACCTTTTTTTATCAAAATGTAGTTACCCCGTTTATCTCTTTTAATTAAATCTATCCTAGCTTTTACTTTATCTGAGATCATGATTACTACTCCTGCTTTTTTTGCATCAGCTGAAGCATATTAACTTCTTCTCCAACTGTCTCTTTTAACTCTGTGTATATTTCTCATTTTTAAATGGGTTTCTTATAAACAACATATTGTTGGATTCTGATTTTTAAGCCATTCTGTTATCCATATCTGTTGCATAGGTGAACTCATCCCATTCACATAAGTTATAATTACTATTTGTGTATTTTCCTCCATCCTATTTTTCCTCACTATTGTCCTTCTTAGCCTCTCTCTTTACCCTTATCCCTCCTCACACATCTAATTTACTTCTAACCACTATCCCTCCAATTTACACCCTTTTAAAGAGTCCCTCCCTTATTCTCTCCCCCCAAACCTTCCTAAATCTTAATCTACATACCCCTCTAAAAGTCCCTTCCTTATCCTGCCCTTTTGTCCTCTTATTTCTTCATAAGTTTAGAAGATTTTTATACCCTTTTAGATGTATGTGTTGTTCCCTCTTTAACCCAGAACCAATGAGAATATGGTCCCAGCACTAACAGCCCTCCATCCCCACCTGCTTCTTCTGTATCAGTTCTTCCTTTCATGCCCCATTTGTATGAGATAATTGCTCCTTTTTACCTTTTCCTAACCAATTTTGTATTTTAGAATCACCCTATCATGCTCAGCTCAGCTCCAACCTTTCTTTCAAACTACCCAAGTAATGATAACAGTCTTAAGAATACTGATAATATTTTTCATATATAAGAAGTAAATAGTTTGACTTTAATGAGTCCCTTATAAATTGGTTTTTAGTGTTTTCCATATATTTCTTCTGGATCTCATACTGAATTTTCCATTGAATTCTGGTCTTTTGGTCACAAATAATTGAAAGTCTTTCAATTTATTAAATATCCTTTTTATTTTTCATTCAGATTATACTCAACTATTCTGGGTAAGTTATTCTTGGACGCAACCCCAGCTCTTTTTGTCTTCAAAATATAATGTTCTGGGAGGCGGAGCCAAGATGGCGGAGTAGAAAGACGCACATACACATAGCTCCGAACCCACAACCCACAGAATGGCTAGAGGGGAGTAACTCACGGCGAATTCTGCACCCAGAGGCCACGGAATATTGGAGCGAGGGAGATTTCTGTTCCGGAGAGACCTGCAAACCTCTCGCGGGGGGTCCTTCGCGCTGTGGACTGGGCGCCGGGACTGAGAGCTGAGTGCAGCCCTGCAGTGGCCACGACACCGAGAGGAAAAGATCCGAGCGGGCTACGGAGACGGGATCTCCAGCTGCGGCACAAGCCCCCCCACCCACAGGTGACGAGGGTCGGTGAGAGAGTCTCTTTGGCGGGTCGAGAGGGGAGTGGGGTGTCCCCATGGCTCGGACCCCCCCGGGAGATAGAAGCTGAGAGGCGGCTGCAGACAGGGGCTCCCCAAGCAGGCGGGAGCCTGGATCCATTGTGGAAGGTCTGTGCATAAACCCCCCCCCCCCCAAGGGAACGGTGCCTGAGAGGCGGCTCTGCCCCGACCTGACCATCTGAACTTAATTCTCACACTGAATAGCAGCCCTGCCCCCGCCAAAAGCCCTAAGGTGGGAAGCAGCATTTGAATCTCAGTCCCCAAACGCTGACTGGGAGGACCAGGAGGTGAGGTGGGTGTGAGGAGAATATTCAGAGGTCAAGCCACTGGCTGGGGAGAATGCCCAGAAAAGGGAAAAGAAATAAAACTATTGAAGGGTACTTTCTCGGAGAAAAGACACTTCCTCCCTTCCTTTCTGATGAGGAAGAACAATGCTTACCATCAGGCAAAGACACAGAAATCAAGGATTCTGTGCCCCAGCCCACCCAATGGGCTCAGGCCATGGAAGAGCTCAAAAAGAATTTTGAAAATCAAGTTAGAGAGGTGGAGGAAAAACTGGGAAGAGAAATGAGAGGGATGAAAGAGAAGCATGAAAAGCAGATCAGCTCCCTGCTAAAAGAGAACCAAAAAAATGTTGAAGAAATTAACACCTTGAAAACTAGCCTAACTCAATTGGCAAAAGAGGTTCAAAAAGCCAATGAGGAGAAGAATGCTTTCAAAAGCAGAATTAGCCAAATGGAAAAGGAGATTCAAAAGCTCACTGAAGAAAATAGATCTTTCAAAACTGGAATGGTACAGATGGACGCTAAGGACTTTATGAGAAAGACAGATATCACAGAACATAGCGAGAAGATTCAAAAAATGGAAGATAATGTGAAATATCTTATTGGAAAAACAACTGACCTGGAAAATAGAATCAGGAGAGACAATGTAAAAATTCTGGGACTACCTGAAAACCATGATCAAAAGAAGAGCCTAGACATCATCTTCCATGAAATTATCAAGGAAAACTGCCCTGAGATTCTAGAACCAGAGGGCAAAATAAATATTCAAGGAATCCGCAGAACACCGCATGAAAGAGATCCAAAAAGAGAAACTCCTAGGAACATTGTGGCCAAATTCCAGAATTCCCAGGTGAAAGAGAAAATATTGCAAGCAGCTAGAAAGAAACAATTCAAGTATTGTGGAAATACAATCAGGATAACACAAGATCTAGCACCCTCTACATTAAGGGATCAAAGGGAATGGAATAGGATATTCCAGAAGTCAAAGGAACTAGGACTAAAACCAAGAATCACCTACCCAGCAAAACTGAGTATAATACTTCAGGGGAAAAAAATGGTCTTTCAATGAAATAGAGGATTTTCAAATTTTCCTGATGAAAAGACCAGAGCTGAAAAGAAAATTTGACTTTCTAACACAAGAATGAAGAGAACCATGAAAAGGTGAACAGCAAAGAGAAGTCATAAGGGACTTACTAAAGTTGAACTGTTTACATTCCTACATGGAAAGACAATATTTGTAACTCTTGAAACATTTCAGTATCTGGGTACTGGGTGGGAGTACATACACACACATGCACACACGAAGACATACATAGAGACAGAGTGCACAGAGTGATTTGAAGAGGATGGGATCATATCTTAAAAAAAAAAATGAAATCAAGCAGTGAGAGAGAAATATTGGGAGGAGAAAGGGAGAAGTTGAATGGGGCAAACTATCTCTCATAAAAGAGTCAAGCAAAAGACTTATTAGTGGAGGGATAAAGAGGGGAGGCAAGAGAAAAACATGAGGTCTACTCTCATCACATTCCACGAAAGGAAAGAATAAAATGCACACTCATTTTGATAGGAAAACCTATCTCATAATACAGGAGAGTGGGGGACAGGGGCACAAGCAGGGTGGGGGGGAGGATGGAGGGGAGGGCATGGGGAGGAGAATGCAATCCGAGGCCGACACTCATGGGGAGGGAAAGGATCTTAAGAGAATAGAAGTAATGGGGGACAGGATAGGATGGAAGGAAATATAGTTAGTCCCATACAACACAACTAGTATGGAAATCATTTGCAAAACTACACAGATTTGGCCTATATTGAATCACTTGTCTTCCAAGGGGAAGGGGTGGAGAGGGAGGGAGCTAAAGAAGTTGGAACTCAAAGTGTTAGGATCAAATGTAACGTTCTTACCACTGGGAAATAAGAAATACAGGTTAAGGGGTTAAGAAAGCTATCTGGCCCTACAGAACAAAAGAGAAGACGGAGACAAGGGCAGGGAGGGAGGATAGAGGAGAGAGCAGATTGGTCACAGGAGCAACTAGAATGCTTGGGTTGGAGGGGGGGGTAAAAGGGGAGAAAATTTGTAACCCAAAATTTTGTGAAAATAAATGTTAAAAGTTAAATAAAAAAAAAAAAAATATAATGTTCCAAGACATATAATCTTTTAGTATAGAAGTCTTGTGAAATCATTACTGGAGTTCTGCAGTATTTAAATTGGGTTTTTTTTTTGTTGTTTGCAATATTTGCTCCATAAATTAGGAGCTTTGAAACTTGGCTATACCATTCCTGTTAGTTTTCCTCCTGGTATCTCTTTCAGATGGTGAACAGTGAATTTTTTCCATTTCTACTTTACCTTTTTGTTCTAGAACTTCGGGGAAATTTCCTTAATAATTTCTTAAAATATTGTATCAAGATTCTTTTTTTAAATTATAACTTTCAGGTAGTCCAACAATTCTTATATTGTCTCTCCTCAATCTGTTCCCCAAATCAGTTGTTTTTCTAATGTGCTGTTTCATATTCTCTTCTATTTTTTTCCTTCTTTTGGTTTTGTTTTATTACTTCTTGGTGTCTTATAATGTCATTTGCTTCCCCTTGCCCAATTCTAGTTTTAAAGGAGTTATTTTCCTCCTTAAGATTGTGGATCTCCTTTTCCAATTGGTTGGATTTTTTTGTATGTATTTTTGAAATGTAGTTGGATTGCTTTTTTCCCCTAAATTTTTCCTCGATCTCTCTTATTTGATTTTTGAAGTTCTTTTTAAGTTCTTCTAAGATCTCTTTTTAGGCTTGTGACCATTGATGGTGTTCTTTAGGGTAGAAATAGATTTTCTGCCTCTCTATCTTCCTCTGAATAAACGGAATAAATCCATATCTTCTTTTACATCACAGTAGCTATCTATGGTTGGGTTCTTTCTCCTTTGCTTACTCATTTTCATTTTGTTTTATTTTTAGCAGATTATTATTGGAATCAAGTTTTAATCCCAAATTGTGGGTACTGGTGTCCAGACCTCAGGTCCTTCTTACAGTTATTTTCTGAATTCTAGCTGAGAGCTCAACGTCAGGCACTTCTCTCCTTTCCTAAGCCATAGCTAGGGCCCCCAGGTACACCTTCCCGAAAACTCTGTTTTCGAGGTACCACACTCTTCCTCCTTGCCAGCTCCTCTTCAGCCATAGCCAGCCCACAAGATCATGTCTGCTCAACACCACTAGGGCTAATATCTGGAGAGAGTGGACAGTGCTTCAATCTTCCCTTACTCAGTCAGAGGATGTCCATACTATTCATTAAATGAAAGTTTGCGAGTCGAAAATTTCTGAGGTCTTGAGGTGAACATTCTTGAAGCCTAGGCTGATTTCTGACCCAGCTGCCCCTTAGGCTTGTTGTTTGTTGATTCAACAAAGTCATTGTGGAGGTGTCTGCACTTCACTCAGACCAAATCTCAGTCTCAGCAGGTCATATCTTTCCTGAGTTCCTCTTAAGTTGTCTTAGGAGGATAACTGCTTTATCCTTTTATTTTTGCCACTCTACATTCATTCTGAGGTGATACTCTATCTGTTTGTGGAAAAAATTTGGAGAGCCTGGAATTACCTACTCCTCCATCTTCTTGGAATCTGTAAATAGAAATTGAAAGAATCTACCAATCACCTGCTGAAAGAGATCCAAAATGAAAACTCTTAGGAATATTATAGCCAAATTCCAGAACTCCCAAGTCAAGGAGAAGATATTGGAAGCAACCACAAAGAAATAATTCAAATATCATGGAGTCACAGTCAGGATAACACAAGATTTAGCATCTTGTATGTTAAAGGATTAGATGACTGGTAGGTAATATGATATTCCAGAGGGTAAAGGAGCTAGGATTTCAACCCAGAATCACTTACCCAGCAAAACAGTATAACTCTTTATAGCAGTAAATGAATTTTTAATGAAATAGAGAACTTTCAAGCATTCCTGATGAAAAGACCAGAAATGAACAGAAAATCTGACTTTCAAATACAAGACTCAAGAGAAACATAAAAATGTAAACATAAAAGAGAAATTATAAGGGATTCAATAAGGCTAAATTGTTTACACTCCTACATGGGAAGATGATATTTGTAACTTTTAAGAACTTCATTATTATTAGGGCAGTTAGAAGAAACATGCATAGTGTCACAATAAAGAGAAACTAAGACACAGAGTTCTAAGAATGATCAATTTATTAACTAGGCTAGGTTTGCCAATAAAAAGGATCCAAAGCTCTTCAGGAGTGAAGGATATTCATGGCAGAATACCAAGGGTTTTTATTAAAATACATATCCAAGACATTAATATGTATTCATTATATTAATACATAGTCATAGGAGTTACAGGAATAGGGAAGTAGGTTGATTTGTAATAATAAGCTATTCACTGTGCAGTAGCAGTATCGAACAATAAATACCCTTTCTTTCCTATTGATTAGAGAATAAAAATGACTATGACAAGTGGGAAGCTTGATGCCATAGAAATCTGTGTCATACATGGAGTCTGGTTAGGAATGGTCAAAAAGATGAACTTAGATCATCAGTTTATTTCTGTAGGAGCTCAGCTTTGCAGGAGCTCAGCTCTGCAGAAATAAGCAAGTTACCTATAGCCAATGACCTATTCCCTAATGAAATTTATAACAGCCCTAAAAAATCAATTGATTAAAAGAAGTAATTGATTACAATTTCACAACAGACAGAGGGCATTGGTGTGTCCTGACTAGGACGGGATGATTTAAAAAGAATAAAATTAAGGGGTGAGAAAGAGGCATGCACTGGAGAAAGTGAAAGGAAAAAAGTAGATTATGGTAAATAATATGAGTGATTATGGTAAATAAATGAGGCACAAAAAAATAAAAGAGGCACAAAATAAAGAGTTTTTACACTGGAGAGGAAAAGGGAGAGATGACAACAATGCTTGAATCTTGCTTTTATGGGAATTGGATCAAAGAAGGAATAACATAAACACTCAGTTGAGTACAGAAATCTATCTTGCCCTACTGGGAATTGGAAGGGGAGAAGAATAAAAGAAAGGGAGGAGCTGATAGAAGGCAGGATGGATTGGGAGAGACGGTGGTTAGAAACAAAATAGGGGAAAAATCCCTTTTAAGGAGGGACAGGGTGAAAGGAGAGAGAGAAGGATAAACAGTAGAAAATAGGATGGAGGAAATACACAGTTATCATAACAGAATATGAATCAGATGAACTCACCCATAAAACAAGATCAAATAGCAGAGTGGATTAAAAGCTAGAATCCTACAATATGCTGTTTACAAGAAACACTTGAAGTAGAGAGACATAGCATAAAGGGCTAGAGCAGAATTTTTATGGTTTATGTTTCAGCTGAAGTAAAAAAAATGCAGAATTAGCAAAATCATCATCTCAGACAAAGCAAAAACTGATCTAATTAAAAGACATAAGTAGGAAGACTATATTTTGCTAAAAGGTAGTACAGTGAAGCAATATCAGTACGAAATATGTATGCGCTAAAATGGTCTAGCATATAAATTCTTAAAGAAAAAGAGTTACAGGAGGAAATAGTAAAACTATACTGGTAGGGGACCTCAACTTTCCCCTCTCAGAACTAAATAAATCTAACCAAAAAAACACACAAGAAAGAAGTTGAATAGAATTTTGGAAAAGTTCAATATGATAGGCCTCTGAAGAAAGCTGAATGGAAATAAAAAGAAATATATCTTTTTCTCAGCAGTACATGACATCTACACAAAAACTGACCATATATTAGGACATAAAAACCTAACAACCAAATGCAGAAAAGCAGAAATATTAAACACATCATTTTCAGACCATAATGCAATAAAAATGACGTTTAATAAAGGGCTGTGGAAAGATAGATTCAAAATTAATTGAATTGGATTGGATCTAATTGGATTTGATTCAAAATTAATTTCCCTGGATTCAAAATTGTAAAAAACAAATCAGAAACAATAAACAATTTCATTAAAGATAATGACAACAATGAGACAGCACACCAAAATTTATAGGATGTAGCCAAAGCAGTATGAAGGGAAAAATTTATATCTCTAAACCATATTAGTAAAATAGAGAAAGAGTAGATCAATAAATTGGGCATGCAACTAAAAAACTACAAAAAGAACAAATTAAAAAGCCCCAATTAAACACCAATTTGGAAATACTGAAAATCAAAGGAGAGATCAATAAAATTGAAAGTAATAAAATTATTGAACTGATAAATAAAACTAGGATCTAATTTTATTCTTTAAAAAACAATAAAACAAACCATGTGTTAATTTGATTTTTAAAAAGAAAACCAAATCACCAGTGTCAAAAATATAAAGGGTAAATTCATCATCAATGAGAAGAAAATTAAAGCACTTATTAGGTGATACTTTGACTAATTACAAGCCTAACAATCTAAGTGAAATGGATGAACATTTACAAAAATATTAATTGCACAGATTAACAGAAGAGGAAATAGAAAACTTAAAAAAAAACCCTATCTTAGAAAAAGAAATTGAACAAGCTATAAATGAGCTCCCTAAAAAAAGCTCTCTAGAACCAGATGGATTCACAAGTGAATTCCACCAAACACTGAAAGAACAATTAATTCTAATACTATATAAACTATTTGGAAAAACAGGCAAAGAAATCCTACCAAACTCCTTTTATGACACAAATATAGTGCTGATACCTTAACCAGGAAGGGGTGAAGCAAGGATGCCCATTATCACTACTGTTATTCAATATTGTACTAGAAATGCTAGCTAAAGCAGTAAGAGAAAAATAATTCTAGGAATTGGATAGGCAATAGGGAAACCAAAACTGTCATCCTTTGCAGATGATGGTATATTTAGAGAATCCTAGAGAATCAACTAAAAAACTAGTTGAAATAATGAAAAACTTCAGGAAAGTTACAGGATATAAAATAAATTCACAGAAATCATCAGTATTTCTATACATTACCAACAAAGTCCAGCAGAAAGAGAAAGAAAGAGAAATTTCATTTAAAACAACTGTAGACAATATAAAATGCATGAGAATCTACCTGCCAAGATAAAACCAGGAACTATATGAACAATTAGAAAATACTTTTCACACAAATAAAGTCAGATCTAAACAACTGGAAAAAAATCTTAATTGCTCATAGGTGAGCCAAGCTAACATAATAAAAATGTACAATTCAATTTAATTTACTTATTCAATGTCATACCAATCAAATTATCAAAAAACTGTTTTATAGAGCTAGAAAAAAATAATAATATTCATCTGGAAGAACAAAAGGTAAAGAATATCAAAGGAATCAATGAAAAACATGTGAAGGAAAGTGGCCTAGAAGCACAGATCTCAAACTCTATTACAAGGTAGTAATCATCAAAACAATCTGGTAATGGCTAAGAAATATAGTGGATCAGTGGAAGAGATACACAATATGCTGTACACAATACGCAGTAGTAAATAACCACCTAGTAATTGATAATCTAGTATTTGATAAACACAAATCTATTATTTGATAAACACAAAGATCCAAACTTTTGGGACAAGAACTCACTATTTGACAAAAAATTGCTGGGAAAACTGGAAAGCAGTTTGGCAGAAACCAGATATAAACCAGTATCTTAAAGGATATATCAAGATAAGGTCAAAGTGAGTATATGATTTATACATAAAAGGTGATATCATAAGAAAATTAGGGGAGCATGGAAAATTTCTATCTGTTAGGTCTATGGATAAGGAAATAACTTATGACTACATAGGAAACAGAGAGCATTATAGGATATAAAATGGATAATTTTGATTTTATTAAATTAAAAAGGTTATGCGCAAACAAAACCAATGCAGCCAAAGTTAGAAGGAAAGCAGAAAATTGTGGAGGAAGTTTTTTGCAACAAATTTCTCTGACAAAGGCATCATTTTTCAAATATATAGAGAACTGAGTCAAATTAATAAGACTACAAGTCATTCCCCAATTGATAGTCAAGGCATATAAACACGCAGTTTTCGGACAAAGAAATCAAAGCTATCTACAGTCATATGGAAAGATTCTCTAAATCACTATTGATTACAGAGGTGCAAATTAAAACAACTCTGAGGTACCACTTCAAACCTATCAGATTAGCTAATATGACAGAAAAGGAAAATGATGGGTGTTGGAGAAGATGTGGGAAAACTGGAAAACTAATGCATTGTTGGTGTTGTAAACTGATTCAACTATTCTACAGAGCAATTTGGAAATACAATTATCCTTTCTATATTGTGACTTTCCCCGTCATGGTTTCAATATACCACAGGTTGGCCTAAGAACTAAATGGGGATTTGGGAAAAGTTTTGCAGAAGCCACAGTACAGCAGATGACACAGAGCCTATGACTAAATACTTAACCCAAATTTCACAATAAGGTACAATAAACACCCTATAAAAGAAAAAGAAAAAATTCAGACTTCATCTCTGGTATGAAGGGAGAGCCAAAAAATTTTATATGGATTTTCCAGTTTGTAGGGGCACCATGCCACTAAACCCTGTGATGTGGAAAGGATAACTGTATGCCCAAAGGGCTATAAAACTATGTATATCCTTTGACCCAGTAATACCACTACTAGGTCTGTATCCCAACAAGATTCAAAAGAAAGGAAAGGGACCTACATATATAAATATATTTATAACAGCTCTTTTTGTAGTGGCAAAGAATTGGAAATTGAGATGCCCATCAACTGGAGAATGGCTGAAAGAGTTGCAATATATGATTGTGACAGAATACTATTGTGCTATAAGAAATGAAGAGCAGGATAGCTTCAGAAAAACCTGGGAAGACTTGTGTGAACTGATACAAAGTGAAATGACAGGAACAAGGAGAACATTGTATACAGTAATAGTAATACTGTATGATGATCAACTGTAAATGAATTAGCTATTCTCAGCAATACAGAGATCCAAGACAATTCCGAAGGATTTAGGATGAAAAATGCTAACCATCTCTAGAAAAAGAGGTGATGAAGTCTGAATGCAGATTAAAAGATATCTTTTTTTTTTTTACTTTATTTTATTGTGTATTTTCTTTCACAACATGGCTAATAACAGAAATATATTTTACATGATTGCACATGTATAACCTATATAAAACTGTATCTGATAAATTTAATATCACCTCTGATTTCTACTGTATGATTTTATAATGTAGTTAATATTTATGCTGCATTGATTTTTAGAACTGTCGGTATCTGCCTGAACTCACCTCACTCAGAAATTTGGTCTGTCCCAGTCAGAACTGGTCTAAAGTCCTGCTTGAAAGGGAGTGGGTGCAATAACTCATGCTCCTAGTTCCCCAACCTCTCAACATGTGCTTGCTAACCAGTAGAACCTGGGACTCATTTGTTTTCTGTAAACAAGTGAACAGTTTATGCTGAATGCCTCCCGGTTCCTTCCCCACAAGACAATTCTTCGGTGCTTGCCTTTCCTTGTAAAACTAAGGGTGGTTTGATCTTCCCCAAGGGAACAACTAACCAGGTGGTCCTGATTTGAGTAGTCCTGATTTTCTAGCCAAGATTACTAAACGCAATTGGGGCCTCTAATGCAATTAATATTCTGTAATTGTCAAAGGGGGGTTATTAGCCTCACCTGAAGGCTAACCCACTTTCCCTAGCTGCAGCCAATCATAAGGTTTCCCAACTACCCAGACCCCCCTCCTTTGCTGCATCTCAATTTTTTTTCCTATACCATGTAGTCCCTGATTTTACAGAGATTGTCAGAGTGATCCATTTTATTAACAGCGATATGCATCACTGTTAATAAATTGTTATTTTGCCCAGAGAAAACATGCCCCAGTTACACTGCTATTGGCATTTTAGGTGCCACAGTTTTGGTGGTCCCATCCAGATCAGGTGAGAAAGCCTGGTTCCATAGACTCCTTTAGCAGGTCCTTTCATTTCTTTTCAGCCCTGGTGGAATAATCCAAGACAGGGGAGGCTTTCTTCTAGGGATCTGCACTGTGAACTGTCTCTTCCTCCTGAACCCAAAATCTTCTCCCAGCAGGAAGGTAAATAGCCCACTGGAGACAATTTTATCTGTCTGGTGTCAAAAATTGCAACTTTATAATCTACATTATTTTGAGGTGCTAGTTTTGTGTTCAGTCCGATAACTTGGAGATAAATGGCAACCCCCAGAAGACAATTACTTAAAGCAAACCTTTTTCCTCAAGGAAGGCCCCCAGATTAAGTTGGGAAGGACAATCCCTTGAGGTAATTTTTTTTTTGGGGGGGGGGGGGAATTTATCCCCTCAAGGAAGACTCTCAACTGTGGGTTGGCAAGCAATGCCTTGAAGGAATTCCTCCTCAGGGAGTGCTGCTGTCCCTTCCCTCCCCCTCCATGAAAGAGGTATTAATTGAAATAATGAGAAAGGATTTTGTGTGTTTGTGTCTACGTAAATGAAGTTGTTCACAACAGCGCTCTCTCTCTCTCTCTCTGTCTCTCTCTCTCTGTCTCTCTCTCTCTCTCTCTCACACATCAGTCAGGAAGTTTCGTTGAATGTGGTCTCTGGAGACATCTACTGACCAAACTGAGAATAGCAGCAACTTCTTTTTAGATGTTTTCTTCGGTGGTGCTTGTGATAATGCTCCTTTAACTTCTTTAGGGAGACACACAGTCTTCAGGTCTGGCTCAAATACTACCCTTTATTAGCTCATAAATTGAGTCCGCAAACAAAGGACTGAACCTACTGACAGTTACACCTACACTGGGGGAGTATGGCATAATAAATCTAGTTGTAAAAAGCAAGGGCCATTTGTATCAAAAGCACTAACATTTCCATGGGTTTCCCCTTAACTAATCACCAGTTCTGGTGCTAAAAGCTGGCATTTACAAGAAGCAGAAGGGATTTCTGCTAGAGACTTCTTTAGATCCATAAACTGAGCACCAGGCCTATGGCAAGACTGTTTAGCTAAGCTATGTGGTCCCTCAGGAGGGTTTCCTGAAAAGATTAAAACTTTAGCCAGTGTCTCTGCCTAATAATTTTTTTAAAATGGAAGCTAGAATTAGCAAAAATCACGTACCAGTCTCCCTTAGAGAAACTCCTTGAAGTGTGGGATAAGGGAGGACACCCAACTGAGCCAGGGGTGACAAAAACAAGACGCAATTAGGATTTGTAATATCTGATTCCAAGCAGGAAAAGAAGAAGGCACAGGCTGTCATTACCTCAGTGCAGACAGCTTCAGTCCAAACCAGACTTGCTGTCTTGCAGGCTGTTTCAGAAGCTCTCACACAGGCACAGTCAGAGGTAATCTCAAAACCTCTTGATTCACATGAATGTTTTTATTTTAGAAGGGAAGGCCATAGTGCTGAAGATTGCAGAAAGAAAAAAAATGAGACCCCAGAAATTGAAAAAACCACTGTGGAGGTTCCCAGAGGATGCAGGGATACACATGAAGGTGCAGGAATTGGGGCAGGGGCTATGGATCTTGAAGAAGGACTTTTTGTTTCCCTAGAACCTGAAATCCTGGTTATCGCACTCCATTCCTCTCCCCAAATGGTGAACTCCATGTCATCCTTAAGTTTAGGAACACATACTATACTCTAAATCAGTCCTAACGAGTAACCCCAATTCCAAATGTGCCTCTATAGGGCCTTTAAATGTTGCTGGGGTTTCAGGGAAGCCTCTGCCTATACCTACACCGTCCCCATGATTTTCATGGGTCCCCTTTCTGTGGTACATTCCTTCCTCCTTATACCTAAATCCCCTTCTGAGATAAGAACTCATTCATTATTTGACAAAAGCTGCTGGGAAAACTGGAAAGTGGTAGGGCAGAAACTAAACATAGACCTATGTCTCACATCCTATACCAAAATAAGGTTGAAATAGGTATGTAATTTAGATATAGAGGGTGATACCATTGCAAATTAAGAGGGCAAGGAATAGTTTATCTGTCAGATCTATGAAGAAGGGAAGAATTTATGACCAAATAAGAGATAGAGACCATCATGAGATGTAAAATGGATAATTTTGATTACATTAAATTAAAAAGGTTTTGCACAAAGTCAATGTAACCAAGATTAGAAGGAAAGCAGAAAGCTGGGAAACAATTTTTACTGCCAGTGTTTCTGATAAAGGTTTCATTTCTCAAATATAGGGAGAAATGAGTTGAATTTATAAGAATACAAGTCTTTCCCCAAATGAGAAATGGTCAAAGAATATGAACAGGCAGTTTGCAGGTGAAGAAATTAAAGCTATCTATTGTCACAGGGAAAAATGCTCTAAATCACTATTGATTAGAGAGATGCAAATTAAAACTCTGTCGTACCACTTCACTCCTAGAAGACTGACTAATATGACAGAAAAAGGAAAATGATGGGTGTTGGAGAAGATGTAGGAAAATTGGAACACTAATATATTGTTAGTGGAGCTGTGAACTGATACACTCATTCTGGAGAACAATTTGAAAATATGACCAAAGTGCTATAAAACTGTTCATACCCTTTGATCCAGCAATACCACTACTAGGCTTGTATCCCAAACAGATCATAAAAAAGGGAAAAGGACCCACATGTACAAAAATATTAATAGCAGCTCTTTTGCAATGGTAAAAAATTGGAAATTGAGGAGATGTCCATCAAGTGAGGAACGGCTGAACAAGCTGTGGTATATGAATGTAATGGAATACTATTGTGCTATAAGAAATGATAAGCAGGCAAATTTCAGAAAAACCTGGAAAGACTTACATGAACTGATGCTGAGTAAAGTGAGTGAAATTTTGCTGCTTCAGGTTAAATCCTGTAGGACCACAATTAATATTATTCTGTGTCTGATTCCAGGTATAGTCCTCAAGAAATATCATTGATCAAATGCTCCATAATGTCAGTAGCCCAATGGAAATGACATCTATAAACTGCTACCAATGGATATCTGTCCCTGAACTTGGGGGTGGGGGTAGAGGAAGAGAAGGTAATAGGTAACCCTGGGAAGGCTAAGGTAAGATCCTTTGTACTTAGTTTCCCATACAAGAAATTTTCCTACCTGGTTAATTCTGGACCTGGCTGTGGCACACTGTCTATACAAAAAGTCACCTATATGACTCTTGCTTGGAAGTAACACAGAGCTAGGGGAGCACCTTCCGTTACTATAGCTATGTCCTTTTTTCCTTCTATGGTAAGTTTCTATAATCATGGCAGAAGAGCAGTAAAAGTATAAACATAATACTTATTCTATTATCTATAGACTAATACTGACATCTAAGTCACCGTAATAAAATGCAAGTATATAAGTTCTAAGTTATTCATTCTGAAGTTATAGTCCTTCCCATATCTTAATAACTAAGTTAAAGAGTACTTGGGTTTATCTGTCTGCTAATAGTTATATAATCATGGATCAGGTTAGGTCCCTGAAATAAACTTGCCTACAGAATATTCCCTGAAATGCAAGCAAACTATATAAGAGCTACCTTAAATATGTCTTCATAGTTTTAATGGTAGTTAAGAGCAGTAGTCTATATTCGTGTAATATCTATTTCATTTGAACCATGGTTTTAACCGACCAAATTTTACATAGACAACTCACTTGACATATACTGTACTCTATATACAATTTGGAATTAATTATGTAGCTTGTTTACACATCTCACCCCAGTCGTTTTTATTACAATTGGTGTAAAATAAGTATCTCTTAGGTAAATTCATTTGCATAGCCATTGCATGTAGGCACAGAAGTCATTTACTTTCCAAGAGTGCTGTTCATCCTCTTCAGGAGGAAATTAACCTAAGGAGGGGGGGACTTAATTAGAGAGGAAAATGAGTGGAAATTTTTGAGAGAGCAATGATAGATAGATAGGTAGGTAGATAGATAGGTAAAATAGAAATTATTTCAATGGGCTATACAGGCCTCGAGCACATTCTAATAACAAATTCTAAAAATTGGGTTCAGGATTTTAGATATACAATTATACTGTTCATCTTCTGTACAAACCAAGTAGTTCTGCTCAGTCATTTGAATTTCCTAAACATATCAACATAACAATGTGCTAACTTATATCACAGGGCAGTTATAGATAGTAAAACTGAAGTTTTTCCCTTTGTGAGGATTGAATATGAAGTAAAAAATAAACGAAATGAACTCTAGTCTAAAGAAGTTAAACGGTGGTGGAGTCAACGGCAATTTTAAAAAGCACTCAACCTTAGCTTATATGTCTGCATTGGTGAATATTAAATCTTTAACCAGAAGAGCTTATTTTATAAGCCAGATCCTCACGGATTTCTTTTTAAAACTTTTCCTGCAGTCTGTTGTGGGCAGTATCTATGGGATACAGGGTTTAAATAAAGATAGGAACAGCATGGGATATGTAACAAGTTAAATTAAAAGTAAAATTTCAGAGGCTGTGCTAAACTGTATTGCATCTTGTAACTGGCAGATTTTAGCAGAAACATCTAAGAATCTCTGTGAGTGAATTGAACCAGAGAAGTAGATCTGCTAGGAGAAGCTGCTCTGGAAACAAGCCCATCCCCAGAAAGCCCAAGGTATATTTTCAGAAACCAGGCAATTGCATTCTAGAAGTCATGCCTAAGATAGGATGTGCTGATCAAATGGACATGAGAATGAGTTACTAACCGAGAGACTGAATGTTCACCCTTCCCCCTCATTCCTTCCCCATGTACTGATTTCTCTGTAAGACCTTCTTACAGGAGGGGTCTGTCCCCAAGAGT
Organism: Notamacropus eugenii; assembly: GCF_028372415.1. Taxonomy (NCBI): domain Eukaryota; kingdom Metazoa; phylum Chordata; class Mammalia; order Diprotodontia; family Macropodidae; genus Notamacropus; species Notamacropus eugenii. Next base: position 432,794,549 of record NC_092872.1, read on the forward strand.
CTGCCAATTCTTCTCTCTCTCTGTCTCTCTCTCTCCCTCCTCTTTCGCTCTTTCTCTCATTCTCTCTCACTCCTCTTTTTCGCTCTTTCTCCTCTCTCTCACTCTCACTCTCCCTCTCTCTCATACTCTCTCAACTCCTCTTTCTCACTTTCTCCTCTCTCACTCCCTCCCTCTTTCTCTCCTCTTTCACTTTCATTCTCTCTCACTCTTCTTTCTCCCTCTTTCTCCTCTCTCTCCCTCTTTCTTTCTCTCTCCCTCTCTCCTCTCTTTCTCTCCTCTTTCACTCTTTCTCTCATTCTCTCTCACTCCTCTTTCTCGCTTTCTCTCTCTTTCTCCTCTCTCCCTCTTTCTCTCTCTGTCTCTCTCTCCCTCTCTCTCTCCTCTTTTGCTCTTTCTCTCATTCTCTCTCACTCCTCTTTCTCGCTTTCTCTCTTTCTCCTCTCTCCCTCTTTCTTTCTCTCTCCCTCTCTCCTCTCTCTTTCTCTCCTCTTTCACTCTTTCTCTCATTCTCTCTCACTCCTCTTTCTCGCTTTCTCTTTCTCCTCTCTCCCTCTTTCTCTCTCTGTCTCTTTCTCCCTCTCTCTCTCCTCTTTCGCTCTTTCTCTCATTCTCTCTCACTCCTCTTTCTCGCTTTCTCTCTCTCTCTTTCTCCTCTCTCCCTCTTTCTGTCTCTCTCTCCCTCTCTCTCTCCTCTTTTGCTCTTTCTCTCATTCTCTCTCAATCCTCTTTCTCGCTTTCTCTCTCCTCTCTCCCTCTTTCTCTCTCTGTCTCTCTCTCCCTCTCTCTCTCCTCTTTCACTCTTTCATTCTCTCTCACTCTTCTTTCTCCCTCTTTCTCCTCTCTCTCCCTCTTTCTTTCTCTCTCCCTCTCTCCTCTCTCTTTCTCTCCTCTTTCACTCTTTCTCTCATTCTCTCTCACTCCTCTTTCTCGCTTTCTCTCTCTCTTTCTCCTCTCTCCCTCTTTCTCTCTCTGTCTCTCTCTCTCTCCTCTTTCGCTCTTTCTCTCATTCTCTCTCACTCCTCTTTCTCGCTTTCTCTCTCTCTCTTTCTCCTCTCTCCCTCTTTCTCTCTCTGTCTCACTCTCCCTCTCTCTCTCCCCTCTTTCACTCTTTCCCTCATTCTCTCTCACTCCTCTTTCTCACTTTCTCTCTCTCTCTTTTTCCTCTCTCCCTCTTTCTCTCTCTCCCTCTCTCTCTCCTCTTTCGCTCTTTCTCTCATTCTCTCTCACTCCTCTTTCTCGCTTTCTCTCTCTCTCTTTCTTCTCTTTCCCTCTTTCTCTCTCTGTCTCTCTCTCCCTCTCTCTCTCCTCTTTCACTCTTTCCCTCATTCTCTCTCACTCCTCTTTCTCGCTCTTTCTCCTCTCTCCCTTTCTCTCCCCCTCCCTCCCTCCCTCTCTCTATTTGATAGAACACCAAGCCTTCAGAATCTACTGTCCTTAAGTGCCTTCAGGTCTCTTTGAGGCCTGAGGAGTCATTCCTGGGAGTCAGTAGGTCCGGACCATTTATAACTGACATAGTAGCTAGGGATTCCCTGAGAAAACTGTTTCCTCGGTAGACCGGAAGGGGAAATGGGAGAGATAAAAGGGGACATCGCCCCTGACTTCCACTGTATTGGTTTCACGACGTAACTAACCCTGAGTCGTCGGCATCTGCCTGGATCCCCCCTCAATCAAAACCTCAGTCTGGGCTAGTCTGGATCGGCTTACAGCGGCGGTCAGAGCTCACGCTCTCCCGTCCCCTCCTCTCCAATTCCCTCCTGGGAAACACAAGCTCGAGACGTCTGGAGAGCCCTCCATCGGGACCTAAGGAGACGCGCGCCACGCGCCGGCCGCTCCCACCGCCACACCGCCATCCCTTTCCCGCCTGCCCTCGGGGGGCCGCGGCCCAGATACCAGCGCGTGCGCGCGCGCATGCGCGTGCCGGACCGTAACACCCAGGAGAGGGTTCCTTTCCGGCTCCGGAACCCGAGGAGGCTGCACCGAGTTTCCTTCCGGTCCCTTGGTTGCGGGAGCCCAGGCCTGCGCAGTCTGCGCGTCGTTTCCCTTCGGCCGCGGAGGCGGGGCCCCCTGGGAGGCCGGGCCGTTGGACCGGGATGCGGGGCTGACTTGGGATTTGTGTAGACTGGCGGCTGGCCGGCAGGAAGTCATGGCCGGCCTGGAGTTGCTGTACGCCTCGGCAGCGCCGGGGATCACCTGCCCCCAGGACGCGCTTGTCTGCTTTCTGCACTGGGAGCTCATCACCCACGACTACCGAGGCCTGGGCACCGGCGACCAGGTACCGTCCCGGCCCGGAGACCCGCTCCCCCGGGCACCGGGCACATACACGCATTCACGTACCCTGACTCCTTGGTGCGGAGCGGGTGCAGCCTGGTCTGACCCCCCCCCTCCAGACACGCTGCTTACCCGGGACCGAGACCCTCCCCCACAACACCCTGTACCGCTGGGTCCCCGGCACACAGGGCTGCGACGCGCTTACGAACACCCTCCTCCCGGCGCTCCGCGTCTGCCCACAGGCTGCCACACACCAGCCTTCCTCGGGCCCGGGCCTGGGCGCCCCCTGCCCCTCTCCCCCGCCTGCGGGCACCCTCCGCGTGCTCTCCCTCTTGGCTCCCGCTGGCCCCCTCAAGTCTGAGCTGTCTGTAAGAAGCTTTTCCCAAGCCCTTTTTCGTCTCGGGGCTTGCCTTGCGAGACTCCCCAATTTATCCTCTACGTGTGGGGTGTTGTCTCTCCCTCCCTAGACTGAGCTCCTTGTCCCCTTTCTTTGTATTCTTAGGGCTTAGCGCAGTACCTGGCACGTAGTATCTGTTAAACACTAGGTGACTGACTACTTCAGTTAGGAAACTTGTATGGCGGGCCTGCTGCCCTCCCCTTCTCACAGTGAGCAATGCCTGAAACGGCCAGACTGTCCCACACCCAGTGCGCTGCCCCTCCGCACGTTCCCCTAAATCCTCACACACGCTCACATGAAGTGGGAACAGAATCATAGATTTACAGCTGGAAGGAGGTTTAGAGGTGGTCACTTCAAACTCTCATTTAGATGAGGAAGTGGTGGCCCAGCAGTGAAGTGGTTTCAAACCCATGTCCTCCAACTCTAAATCAGCTCTCGTTACACTTTGTCACACCATCTCTTACTGTCTTCCTACTCTTTCCTTACTGGAGACCAGGAAAACACACACACACACAATCCAATACTTCTTCAAAAACACTCATACTTGGTGCCTCTCCACCACCTCTCCATGAGTTCTCCACACAGCCAAACATGTTTTCTCCCTTCCACTATACTTTCTCAATTCCAAATAGTCATTGGCATATACTTAGGGCATGCAGCTTTTTTTTTTTTATTTTGAGTTCCCCTTCACTTTGAGTCCAAGCCAGAGGCTGAGTGACCACCAGTCAAGGGTGCTGGCAAGGGGGATGGAATGATAAAATCCCTACTAGAGTCTCTTCTTACTTTGAGCCAATGATGGCATTCTAAAATCAAATCAAAAGACTTTGGGTTTTTCTACCTAACATCTCTCTTGTGGCCATTCAAGGCCAAAGAAGCTGCTTTTCCTCCTTAAGGAAGTAATATTCTGGTGGCTTCTTGTTTCTATCCCTTTTCTCTCCTATCCCTGATCCTGTTGCCAAATTAGCCCCTATATGATGGATTGAAGGTGCAGAATGAACCATAAATTTTTAGACAAAGCCAGTATGGGAGTGTTGTTCTGAAGAACAGAAGGAAAGTCAGGAGGAAAACAGACAAGACAGATTTGAAAGTTATGTGTTCACTTTATTACAGCTTAAAAGGAAAACAGCCTCTGTATATAATAGAAATTTGCAGTTTTATACATAATCCTATTTTTCTGTTATGTTGTAGAATGGAAATGTTTGTTTTATTTAGTGTTTAAGTTCAGGAAAAAAACAAGTTTAAATCAGTCCCTTTGAGAAGGATCAACATTTGAACTCAAATTAATGGCATGGGTTGTACCTTCTGTTGGTTTGTGTCATGGTTTGATAAAGTCAGGCATATGGCTGGTCTGTTTATCTTTTGAGATTGGTTTAGGGACTTAGGTTAAGCTGACCTTTCATCTTGTTTTTTGTTTTTGTTTTCTGGCTTTTTGGCAAGTGTAAGAGATGAATTTTGGAGTGGTTTGTCCTCCAATCCATATTCCACTTTGCTTGGGGAAGGGCTGACCACAGTTAGCTACTGTTTTAAAAACTCCTAAGTAAACCTTTCCCTTCTCCCTGCCAATAGGTGGAGGGGGTGGAAAAATGAAGGAACCAGAAGATCCCTAATAAATTTTGTTTGGTGGCAACAGTTATTGAATATTATTTGAAAGAAATTATTTAGCAAAAGAACCCTCAAATAAAAATCTACTTTTTCCATTTTGCTTTCCTCACACTTTATTAGCCAGTTAATAATAACTCACATTTCTATGGTTTACAGATGCTGTCCTGACAACAGCTGTAAGGTAAAGAAGTACCAGTAATAGATGAGAAAACTAAGTCTCAAAAAGGGAAATGACATATGTAAGATCAACATAACTAGTAATTACTGAACTAGAACATCTAAATCCAGACCTAATGACTCTTCAGGAGTGGGAAACCTTCAGCCTCGAGGCCACTTTGGGCCTTATAGGTCCGGAAGTGCAGCCCTTTGAATCCAAACTTCACAGAACAAGTGAAGCTTCAAGGCACCCCGATCTAGATTCTACTATATCATGTTGATTGTCACCAGCCAATTTATTAAAATACTACAGTTTTACCAATTGATTTGAAGTGGAAAGCAGGATAATATAGGATTATAGATCTAGACCTGGAAGTGACCTTGAAGATGACCCTCTAATCCAACACCCTCATTTTATAAATGAGGAAACTGAGACCCTGAGAGGTTAAGGGAATTGCCCAAGTTATACAGGTAGTAAATGAGAGAAGAATCTGAATTTAAGACCTTGACTCCAAATCTAAGGCCCTTTCCACTATACAACACTGCCTCTAATGTAAGCTATAGTAAGTTGGTTTGTTTTTTTAAAAAATCTGTCTATTAGTGTTATCAGAGGATATAGACCAAAGTTAACCATGTAAAATAGTTTAACTCTATGAGAGAGTAGGATTTATAGATGGAACCTCCTCAGGAAACTGAAACTCAAAGATATTAAGTGACTAGTAGATAGTGGCAGAACTGAGATTTGGGTATAGCTCTAACTCCTAATCTGGTGATCTTTGTGAAAAGAACATGTGAGCATATTTAGATTAGATGATCATTAAGGAGCTCATACAACTCCATGATTCTGTATTCAGAGTTTTTTCACTCCTGATGGTAATGACCTTTATGATCTGAGGATTTGATTTATAGATGCTCTCTATAGATACTCTTCCTTAGCCATAGACTTCACAAATGAGGCCTAGGTTCTAGTTCCAATGCTCTTTGACAGTATAACATGGGACAAGTCACTTCTTCTCTATGGGTCTCAGTTTCCTTCAGTATAGAATGATGAATTTGAACTAAATTATGTCTGAGGTATTTTCCAGTTGACCCAGCAATCTGTAATAAGACAGGGTTCTCCTGGAGAGAAGATCCAGAAACAGATTGTTGAACTATGGTCTTGTCATTCTAAACTGCCTGTCCTGCAGTAAACCTGAAGCAGAACTTTAAGAAATGGAGGGGAGTTATAAAGAAGCAGAATTCAGTTCGATATAAAGAATGATTTTTCTAACCATTAGATTTGTCCAACAGTGGAATCTTTTGGCACGTAACTGTCACTGGAAGTGTTCACACAGAAACTATATGACTGCTGCTTGAGGATACTATCAGCAGATATTCATATTTCAGCTAGGGGGTTGAATTAAATGAGATCCTTGTTGCTCAATAGGGTTCTATCATTCCAGAATTTAAAATCATCATAAAGTAATCATCCATTTCCTTGTCTCTAGAATCTGATTTGTAGGTGCCCTCAAAGACCATCTAGTGCAGTTTGCACCTAAACAGAAATCCCCATTCAGTCTCAGCTCCATTTTCTTATTTTTTGTAATTAACCACTTAAGAAAAAGTTTTTACTCCAAACTTAAACACCAAAAAATAATATTTCCATGCATACAGCAAACACAAAAAAAGAGAAATTGTTATGAAATCATGAACCTCCATTTCATACTGCTTGCTTTTTTTAAAAAAAAAAAAATATATAATAAAGTTTATATGTTATATCTGAGCTTCCTTCTGTTCTCTTTGGTGCATTTTAGAAAATGTTTTAATGGTATCCTTTTTTTGGCAAGTCTGTTGCTAACCTTTTAGACTCCCAGCCCCTTCCCTCCCATCTCCATTAAAACCAAGACAAAGGAAAAACATATCTATACATACATATATATATATATATATATATATATATATATATATATATATATATATATATATATATATAGACAAACAAGCAGAGTCAAGCACAATAAATTTACACAGTGGCTGCATTCAGGAGCTTATGTCTCTACATCTTGTGTCCATTACCTCTTTGTTAGAAGTCGTGTCATGTTTCATTGAGTGTCCTCAGGATCTGTTTCCATCATTGCATTGATTAGAGTTGTCTTTGGAGTTTGGTTTTCTTTATAGTGTTACAGATCTTTGTGCTAAGGTTTTTCCTGGTTGGTTCTACTCACTTCATTTGGCATCAGTTCATACTAGCCAAGATTCTCTAAAATCCTCTCTTCCAGTATTTCTTATAATGTAATACTATTGCTACAATCATATACCACAATTTGTTCAGCCATAGCTCAGTTTGCTAAGAGGCAATTTAAGGTGTCCCTTAGATTCTAGTTCTTTGATTTTCCTTTTCCTTTTTTTCTTTTAATTTTCTTTTCAAGATTAAGAAGTTTATTTTGCTTATATTTCTTCCCTCACCCAAATTATCCTCCCGTTCCCACTTGTTTTTCTGTTGAGTTTGATGTAAGCCCAAATTCTTTGTGTCTTTTGAACCCTTTGTTAGCCATTTTGTATAATGCTCACTTCCCAAACCCCTTCACCCCATTTTTATATATTTTCTCTTCAATTATGAGAAATAACAAGTTCTACTGTTTCTTCCTCTTTTCTATGCTAGTGTATTATTTTTCAACTTCCCATCTCATTCCCCTTTTCAGACCTTCAGAACAGAACCAGTCCACACTTATTTTTCTTATTTAACTCCTTCATTATCCTTTGAAGACAATAAGTTCTGAAAGGATACTTGTTTCTTCTCCCCTAGTAGAATATCAGCGCTACAGTTCCTTCAAACCACTTGAGTAAATTTCCCTCTAAGATTTCTTTGGACTCTTGTGTTTATATTTTAAAGTTCACAGCTCTCTTTTTTTCATCAGAAATGCTTGGATTATATTCAACTTGTTAGGGTTAATTACTCTTACTTGTAAATTCTCTCTTTGGCGTTTTAAATGTTGTATTCCAAAATCAGCTTTAGTTTTTTGTAGAAACTACCAGATCTTAAGTGGTCCTGACTGTGGTTTCTTGGTATTTGAACTTCTTTTTGGATTATTTGTAATATTTTTCTTAATCTGGGAGCTCTAGGTTTGGTTCCTGGGACTTTTCCCTTTTTTGTTTGTTTTTGGGGTTGTTGTTTTTTAAGTAAGTGTTTAGTGGATTTTCTCAATCTTTACTTTGCCCTCTAGTTCTCATAAATCTGAGCAGTTTGCATTCATGATTATCTGAAAGCTACAGTCTCCGGGCTATGTCTGGTAGTGCTGGCACTGGCTTTGCTGTTGACCACCTTTCCTATTGCCTCCAGGTCTTTAGCTAGTACACAGTTCTGGAGTGGAAGAATTAACTTACTATAGTTTCTCATTGTATTTCTTGATCATTAATCAGTCTGGCATAAACTTCAGGGTTTTGCTGGAGTAGGTATGTGGAAACTGGGCATTCTGTCTCCCATCAGGCCTCCTTTCATTTTCTTATACTGGGGCAAGCCTTTTATTGATGAGAAGATAATAGTATCAGAGAGGGGGACAGTCTTAAAAATTGTTATATGTTATCTGCCCTACCCACTGTGGGATTTTTTCACCTAACTGAATGGAATGCGGAGATGCTGATTTTTTCACCTAACTGGATGGAATGCAGAGCTGCTGATTTAGCAAATAGATGCAGTCATCTTTATACAGAAAGGAGATCCAGACTGAGGATAGGGATTAAAAGCCACAAGCATGTGTTCTAAAGAAAAACTAAAGGGACCCTGACTATAATATACCTTGTCTTTGTCTGAACCTCTGAATCCCTGAAGTAATTGTCATATACTTAAAACTGAACATATTAAAATCTAACAAGCTGTGATTTGTTGCTAGTTTTTTTTTTTCTGTTTCACTTTCACTAAGCTATTGAATTTCACTTTACATTTCCTTTAGTTTCGTTTCTGCCATTTTAAGGCCTCTGAAGTTACTCATCTTCCAGCTAGATCATTCTGAAAACATTCCAGGGATTCCTAGCTATTTTGGGTTTGTAGCATCCCAAGTGTTTGATTTTATAGTCTCTTTCTCTCACTTAATTTCCCTCCTGAAAGTGCTGTGTGATCTATATTTTTAGAAAATGTACTAATATATTTTCAGAATTTTTTTCATTTCAGAATTTCACAACATGCCTTGAAACAATTCTAGCGCTTTGGGGTATTGCAAAACCAGCGCCGGAAACCTCAAAATATGCAAATATTGATATTCACCTAGTCAGCATATCGTAGCAAAAAAAAGATTGGAAACCTTGGTTCATTTCTAGTTCTGACACTGGCTAACATTGTGGCTTTAGGCAAGTCACTTCCCTGTGTCCTGATCTTTTAAAAGGTTTGAAACAAATTATTCCTACTGTTCCTTCTAATACCAACAAGGACTCTGTATCTTTAAAATATAAATGCATGATCATTATATCCCCTTAAAATACAAAGAATAACTCATGCAATACATAGAACTTCCATAATTGCTAATGTGGAAAATAAATCTGGTTATCTTTATTCAGAGAGAGAATCTTGACTGGAATGCCATGGGTAATTTGATTAAAGAAAAGGGCTACCAAAATTTGGTTTTTTCAGTTGCTATTCTACATAGTCTTGTGTAATGTGATGAGTTTTTGCCCAGTGCAAATTTAAATGGTGTTCCCCTATTAGCTCCATTTTGGAATCTGCCCAAAATACCTAGGAACTTAGACAAATGTTTTTTAAACCAATAAAGTATGCAGTTATCCTGCCCCTAAGAAAGCTCTAGAAAGTCTCATTTTCACATATACCCTACCCATTATATCTTCACAGCCAGGTCCAGGCGATAAGAAATCTGAGCTGTTGCCACATGGATGGAATGCCAACAAAGATCTGTATGTCCTTCGCTATGAGTCCTTAGATAAGTCAAAGGAACTCCTTCTGAAGGCCATCATGGTGGATGATAGCATGATTATCAATGCTTTGGTGAGTTCTCTGCAGTTAAGCCCAACCCTACAGGTGCCTGCTAAATGGAGATATGACAGCCAGTCAGATACAGTGGGTTGAGTATCCACTTAATTTGCTATAGTTTCAAGGGTCTGGGAGGAGGACAGGCAGGACTTCCATGGTAAGGGAGGTCTCTTTTTCAGCCTGTAAACAAATGCTCCAAAGGGATCTGACTAAAAACTGTATAATCACAAATAGTATGTGAGTAGGGTGAGCCTAAGCATTCAGACCCACATTCATACGCACCAAATATTGATAATTGATTTTATTAGAACCCGAATTTAAGCAGAATAATGTTTTATGGTAGTTGTTAGCCCCATAGGAACAGTGCTCTAAATGTCATGATTATGGCAGGATTTGGTTATAGTATGTTAATGGTGTCACTGCAGAAGATGAGTCAGATCAATAATATCTGAGCTGTGACCAGTACTAAAGTTGTAGTGTGGTATAGTGGGAAGAGCGCAGTAGAGTTGGAGTCAAAGACTTGGGTCCCCATCCTACCTCTTCTCCTTAACTGTTTCCTTAGGCAAGTTGTTTCCTTCTTGGGTATCTATCTCCTCATTAATGTAAAATGAAGGGGTTGGACTAGATGATCGCTAAAGTCCTTTGAGTTCAAATCTACAGTTGTTTGACACTTAAAAGAAGTAGATTTAGAACAAAGAAAGGTCTATACTTTTATATACAAAATTGAGTGACCATAGAAAGCTCATTTCACTTAAGAAGTGGGAAGTACAACAGATGTCAGACAGTAACCTGAAATACTTTATTAGTGTCCATCTGAAGCTAATAGGCGAAGTGGTTTACCTAGAGGAAAGGTCTGAAGAAACAGAAGAAATCTCAACACAATTAGAGGACAAATATTGGTCAAGTCCTGATATTATTGTGGCAGGATTGTTCTCCTCTAAATAATATATGTTCTTTGGGAAAACCCCTGAAATTTCAGAAAACTGGACAGCCTTCAAACTAGTAAAAGAAAAAAAACAGAGGAGAGAAAGAGATTGCCTTAGGGATACCTCTTTGAATCTGTATAACTACTTTTCTTTACAGTTGACTTGAAGCCAGAATAGCCATGTTCAGAGCATAAGACAGAATCAGGGAAAATGATTAGAAGTGGAATTTTGGCATTCCAGTGCTTCAGAAACTCCCACATTTTCTCTTAGGGACCTCTCAGCCAGTCTCATATGTCTAAATCAGGGGTGGGGAACCTGTGGCCTGCAGGCCACATGTAGCCTTCTAGGACCTTGTGTGCAGCCTTTTGAGTGAGTCCAAGTTTTACAGAACAAATCATTTTATTAAGGGAATTTGTTCTTTGAAGTTTGGATTCAGTCGAAGGGCTACACTTGAGGACCTAGAGGGCCACATGTGGCCTTGAAGCTGCTATCCCCTCCTGGATAGTTTGGGATGGTGTGCCCTGAATTCCCTCTGAATCTCTGGCAACCTCTTCCTGACCGCCTAACTTTTCTTTCCCTTTGCCATTCCCTAGGAGTGTAAGTCACAACAGGTGGTGGACTTGACCCTGAACGTGAAGGATTATGTGGATGGTGAACACCTGGGTGACTTCCACAGGTACTCCCAATAATTGTCCCTCCTCCAGGGCACTCAGATAGGGTAAGAAGAGATCAGACAATTAGTGGAAAGATACTGTGGGATAATGAGATAGAGTTGGGTGAGATTGAGACAGTCCAAAGAGTTGTTTGAAACTAACCTAGAGATACATACCTCCCAGATGCTGTTAAAGCTCTTAGTTATCCATGTATGATATATTAGCAACAATCCCAGACTGGCTTTCCTCAGAAAGTTCTGGGATGTCCTCCTTAAACCAGGTAAATTTATTAACCTTCAAATTGCATAAATTATTCGGTTTTCCTAAAGCTCAGATTTGATTATGTCACTCCCCATTACCTTCAGGATAAAGTCCAGGCTCCTTAGTTTGTCATCTTTGAGATCCTCCACAATTTGTCCCAAGCCTACCTTTCCTGCCTCACTGTGGACATAGTACATAGTCAATAAATGGCTAATCCTTTCACAGTTAACCCAACAGTAAAGGATTATGAACCATTCTTCAAACACTTCTTTGGTTTTCCCATTTCTGTATCTTTATTCACATTGTTTCTTCTTCTTACAATCTCTTTCTTTCCCATCTCTGACTGTCAGGTTTCTATCCATTTTTTATGGCCCAGATTATATTCAAAACCTGTCTCCTCCATTTGCCTCTCTAACTTTTCAAACTCTATGATACTTTCCTCTTTTGTATCCCTTTAGCACTACATTTGTACCTCCCTTGTGGGACTTTCCTGTTCTGACTTATATGACATTTCTGTGTCTGCCAAATTTCCTGAGCTTATACTGTATACTTCCTGAAATTCAGGGAATGTATGTTATTAATCTCTGTCCCCAGTTAGAAAATTCAGTACATTTTTGTTGAATTAAATTGAATTTAGCCATTTATTAACTATGTACTATGTCCATAGAATTATTTGTGGTGGAAGTGTAATAATAGAAAAGAAATCCTTGAAAGAGAAGTTTTCTAAAATACCGTGTATTCCTTGGCAAGCCAACTTTCTATGTTCTTTGCCTCTGAAATTATATAAGAATAGCCTACAATAAAGTGGTTTAAGCTGATTCTTGAATTTGAAAGAACCACATTATACAGGAACTAGTCAGGAATGGGACAGTGAGGAAAATTAATTGGTATGGTACCTTTTTCTTTTGAATTATCTGGACAAGTTTCCTTTCCCAATCCATTAACATGGATGTTTGAGATTTGGTGATGAGGGGGACCCACATTTTGGAGAGAGCCACCCTATCCTTGTTGCCTTTTGTAACTAACACCCAGGGAAGAAATAGACAGCAAGTATGAAGGAACATCCACCCTCTGGATAACAGGACAGGCTAGTACATTTTAATCTCTCTTTACTTTAGTTTTCTCGTCTCTGCTATGGTTTAGGAACTTGTGCCAATCAGACCACAGATATTTATAGATGGTGAGGAACAAGTGAGTACAAAGATGCTTTGCTCCTCTGCACCTCTGTCTTCATTGTCACATTAGATGAAGCAGTGGGTTTCTTTTGCCATTGCCAAACTAGGGTGATACTGGGGAGATAAACCCCCATTCCATCAGGCTTTATTAACATGTAGCAGGCCAGCATCCAGAATGAGGAAGGGAATGGTAGCCTTGCTTTTGCCTTTGCTCAGCTTGCATCTGAGTTACTGTGCTGGTTTGGAGTGCCAAATTTTGGGAAGAACATTGATGGATTAATTTGTTCTCTTCCTGAACAGAACAATCAGGCTGGTTTCTAGTCCTGTTAGCATCTCAATAGGATTTAGTTGAAGGAACTGGGATTGTTAAGTTTAGAAAACAGTTGGGAGAGTGTAAAATGATTTTCTTCAGATAGCTGACGGACTATCATTGGGAAAGAGAGAAGGCTTGTTCTGTGTGACTCCAGAAGAAAATCTAGAACCAATGGGACAAAGAATTTAGCTCAATAGAGGGAAATTTTTTTTTTCTGACAATCAAAATTATCTCAAAAGGGAATGGACTTACAAGAAATCTCTGAGCTTAAAAATACCTCAGAGATCATTTAGCCTCACCCCATACCTAAACAGAAATTTCCTCTATAATTATTGAAGGGAAACTAACTACAGATATCACTGGAGAAGTATTTAGGTAATATGAATACTTGCTGGAAATGTTATAGATGAATATCCACAATTCAATTCAACATATGCAAGGCATCATACTAGGTACCAGGGATACAATGATTAAAAATGAAACAGTCCCTGACCTCACTAAGCTTCCATTAAATTAGAAGTGTTACATGTATACTAGTAAAGACAAAGTAACACAACGTAATTTCAAAAGAGAGAATATGTTAGTAACTAAGGATAACTAAGGAAAGAATCCATATCCAAAGTAGCTTGAGAGCTGTGCTTTGAAAGAAGCTAGGTATTCTAGGGCCAGCTAGGTGGTACAGTGGATGGAGCACTGGGCTTGGAGTCAGGAAGACCTGAGTTCAAATCCAGCCTTAGATACTTACTACCTAGGCGACGCTGGGCAAGTCACTTAACCCCATTTGCCTCAGTTTCCTCATCTGTAAAATGAGCTAGAGAACAAAATAGCACACCACTCTAGTATCTTTGCCAAGAAAACTCCATATAGTGTTATGACTGAACAACAAAGGCATTCTATAGGCGGAAGTGATGAAAAGTACATTCCAAGTTTGTGCAAAGCCATTTGTGCAAAGGCATAGAGATGAGGAGTGGGATGTCTTGTGTGGAGGATAGATAGGAAGCCAGTTTGGTTGGAACAGTGTTAAGGGGGGTAATATGAAATAAGAGTAGCAAGCCATATTTTTCAGGGCACCAAGTACCAGACTGAGGATTTTGTATTTTGTTTTAGAGGCAGTATAGAACCACTGAACATTTTTTATTTGGGAGATGATGAAGTTAGACCTGTGCTTTAAGGAGTATAGTTTTGTTAGCTCTGCAGGTAATTTAACAGAGAAGTTAAAGGCAAGAGGGAGTTATACCAGATGTTCTCTTAAAATCCTTTATAGTTTTGGAATTATATGATTATATAGTGAAAGGCAACAAGAAATCTTCCTTCACGGTTGCTTTGAATCAGGTGGAGTTTTTGAATAAAGCTTCATTTTTCAGTCTAAGTTTTCCCAAGGATTCACTAGACTTTGAGGAGAGTCCCTTCCAGTGTAATTCATACAAAGAAAGCATTATGGGGACCCAAATGCCTGATGATAAGTAAGAAACTGCTCCACCCTAGAATACATGCATCCTAAAATATTGGAGCTGGAAGGGACCTTTCAAGATTATGTCTTACTCCTTCATTTATAGGGAAAGGAACACAGGTTTAGAGAGAAGTGGGCTTGCCTGATGTCACAGTAAATTATTTACAGCAGAGCCAGATCTAGAAACTAGGTTCTGACTCCCATTCCAGAACTTTTTCCACTATATGATACTTGGGAAAATAATTCTTTCAAGGCCCTTGTAGTAGCATCCACATCTTATGTCCTGAGCCATTCCAGCACTCTGTGGTTGGTTAAAAAGAAATGCCTATTATTCCTGTACAGGTGAAGACAGTTAGCAGACGTTTAATGCACTTAGGACATGTAATAAGTTAGAATGAGAACAGGGCCTAGAACTTTCTGAAGTCCTGCCCTTCCCGGCTTGGTTTGAGCCATGCACATTGACATGTTCCCTGTAGTTATTATTTGCTTCCCTTCCATACCTTTTCCCAGGTGATACAGCCTCATGACATAGGATGAACAAACAATGGGGAGCCGGTGGATGAGTCCTGGGGGAGCCAACCAGCTGAAAGCTACATGCTCTAGAGCCCCATACCACTCAGATTCCCCGTGCCTCTCCCCCTTAGCTCTTTCTAATGGGGTGGTAAAGGAGGAGGGGCAAATCAGATGCCGAAGAAGCGTCACCCAAAAACTCGGAGACGCCAAGCTACTACCCCCTCCGCTAAGGGCTGCCAGGCAGCCAAACCACATCCAGGCTCCAAGGCTGCTCGCCTGCCCAGGAGCTGCCAGGCGACCCACAAGTCAACTCTCTTTAAGGTTGCTAGCCACCTAAATGTACCTGTATTTGACTACCCCTCTCGATCCCGCAGGGTCTACAAGAACAGCAAAGAGCTCCAGATACGGATCACCTCAGGCCTTGTTTTGCCCATCCAGAATTCTTTGAGAAAAAACGATTCGGCCAATCCCTCTCAGGAGTTTCTACCTGCCACCTCCAGAGAATACGACCCTCTCCGTATTCCCCCTCACCACCCACACACCAGCAGGCAACCTCCTTGGTAAGTGCAGAGTTGGTAGCATGTAGCCTGGAAGAGGTAGCAATCTATATCCAAAGTCCTAATCTCCTATTACTTGGACATTTGTTTGTCCTTGTTTTAGTCCTCTTCCTGGTTGGAATAGAAAATTGAAAATTTCTGTCTCTTTCTGTGCCTTCTATATATCAGGAGGGGCAACTAAATGGTGAAGTGGATAGAGCACCAGTGCAGGAGTCAGGAGGACCTGAGTTCAAATCTCATCTCATGCACTTGACACTCACTAGCTGTGTGACCTTGGCCAAGTCACTTAACCCCAATTACCTCATCCTGGGTCATCTCCAGTCATCCTGATGAATATCTGGTCACTGGATTTAAATGGCTCTGGAGGAGAACTGAGGCTGGTGACCTGCACAGCCCTCCCTCACTCAAAATAAAGTCAAGTGTAAGTCATGTCATTATTTCTCTAATGGCATGGTCTTCTTCAGCAGTGAAGGACAAACACACACACATTTACCAGTAACTCTGCTAGGCCCTTGGGGACACAAAAATTATATAAGCCCTTGCCTTTCCTTTAGGAACTTATAGCATTGGGAGGGATATGGGATGGACTACAATAGATATACAAAGAAGTGTAGCATATATAACAAAGTAGCAGCTTATAGTTGGAAGAAAGAAGTCATCTAGGCTATATTCCAAGAAAATTTGAGGATAGATATAGCTTTTGGCTGGAGGGAAATCACGGTCAGTTTTTGGCTTCCTCTCCTTATTTATTAGTACTCTGTTCTCAAATTGTCATACATGTGACCTATCTGTTTACATTTTCTGTGAACATTTCCCCAATAAAATATAATTTACACATAGTAGGTGCCTAATAAATAGATGCTTGTTGGATTTCATTGGAGGGAGGAAGTGGCTCCTGAACTGGACCTTAAAGGAGGAAAAGGATTTCTTTGGGTGGAATTGGGGAGGAAGTACTTTTCTAGGGTGGAGGCAGCCTAATCAGGGTCTTGGACATGGGAAGGGCAAAAGTAGTGAGATCAGAAAATTTAGAAAATTTAGTGGGAAGGGGGGGAATAAGGTGTAACTCGATTGAAAGACAGACTGGGTTGGAACCAGAAGATAAAGAGCTATAAATGGCAGGAAAAAGTGTTAGATTTTCTCCCGTAGGCAAATTTTTGATCAGGAAAGGGAACATATATGAACATTGGGAATATTACATTGGCAGCCACATGTTGATGAAGACTGAGAAACTGAAGTCATGGAAACTAGTTAGAAATTTCTGATTGCCTGGAATTCTTAACTCCACTGGTTTATGCAAGTGATCTTGAGTTAGTAGAAGCTGCCTTAGGGTCCTATTTGTTCAGTAGAAGCTCAAGCAACATAAAAATAGTATAGTAGGATTCTAGTGCTATTTTCTCTTGCACCCACTGCGTGCAAGAACGTTATGACACAACACAGCACATTGGAATAGAAAGAATACTAGATGGGGATTCAAAACCTGAGACTGAGTCCTGGTCCTGAAATTGAAGTCCAGAATCTTAGATTTTAGTCACAGCTTTGCCATTCCAGGACTTTGAGCAACTCTCTTCTACTCTCTGGTACTTAATTTCATCCTCTGTAAAACAAAACAGTTGGACTAGAAGATTTCTAAGGTCTTTACCAGCCCCAAGAATCTGTAGCTCCAGTGGTAATGAGGGTTCCTGAAACTGTTGGCTTACTGAAGTAATCCTTAAGGTATTGACCATAGTGAGTGGTTTCTTTCCCAATAGTTTTTTTTTTCAGTCTTTTTATTGGCATGACAAGTTTTGGCGGTGCTTGTACTTTTTTCAGATCATAAGCCATTTGAAATGAGGTTGTAAAGCCAGAACATTTACACAGATCAGTCAGTGATTCCACAAATATTGAAAAGCTCTGTCACATGTATAGCATTATGTATTCAGTACTATGCTAAGAGTAACACAAAAAAATTAGGATCATTTCCCTACTCTCAGCTAGCTTACAACCTAATTGCAGAATGTCAAGATATATACATGACAAGATAAATAACAATACAAGATGTCATAAAAAAGGCATAATTAGGGTTAAAGATAGTTTTTGCAGAGGTGTTAGGAGAGATTGGTGTCTATGGTTGCAAGCCATCTAGACAGGCATCCAGATGAGGTGAGACTGAGCTCACTGGGCATTGAAGAATGGGTAGAGTTTTGGTAGAGGGGAGAAGGCAGTTACACCAGGTGAAACACAGTGGTTTCAAAAAGCCCAAGGCATGTTGAACAGTCAGCAAATCCTTAGCCACCCAACCACTTCAGCACTGTGATCCATCTTTTGGGGCACATGTCCTTTTTTGTCCAGTTAGACTGTGAAGCTCTCGAGGGGGAACAGCAGAGTCTTAACCATCACTTAGCACCTTGTCCTCCTCTTTCTTTCAAGGCTTGTATTCAGGCGCCAATTCTTCTTTGAGAAGGAACCCTTCCCCACACCATCAGCTGGAAATGGTTCTTTTGCCTCAAGTTCTCCCAGAGCATATTACCTTTGTCTCTGATACAATTCAGTCTTGTCTCACACTTATTTGTGTACATGGCTTATCTTGATCTTCCTAAAATACCATAAGCTCCTTGAGGGGCAAGCTTTGTATCTCAGTTGCTGAGCACATGGCCTTGCCACTTAGTAGTAAACACAATTTATCCTGAGACTCATCAGTCAGGGTTTTTGGTTAATGGTACTGATTAGTAGGCTAGTTTGATCAGTGAAAATGCATGGAAGGAAGGACTGGAAGAAAAGGCTAAAAAAGTCGATTCATAATATTTTTGAGTGGAAGGGACCTTGGCTGTCATGTTTACTCCACACCCATCCTATATATGTGAAAAATGAGGCCCAGAGAAGTTGTCATTTGCTTAAAGTCACACAGGTAGTAGAAGTAGCAGAATCATGATTTGAATCCAGATCCTCTAACTTCAGATCCAGGGCAAATAAATCTCCCACACTGACTCAGTAGGGCTCAAATTGTTGTGGAAGATCATTCAAAGTTGAGGAGCTAGGATATATTAGCTTAGGCAGTGAAGGGGAGGCATCATTGAAGATTTTTGAATGGGAGTCAAAAGAGAAAGTAATAGGAAAGCAGTTCTCTTAAAAAATTGGACTGGTGGCAACCTTCCAACACGGATTAGAGGAAGAGTTGGAGGTCTTCTCTGCCCTCCCACCTCCTGACACCCACAGACATCATTCCATACAGTGAACAGGTGCCCAAGCAGGCAGGTGCAGTGCCAGCATTAGCAACACCTCACCCACACCCATTTTAGACCATGAAAGCATTTTAATCTTCAGTCCTTAGAGTAGGGCCTGGTTGGTGAGATAAGACAGAAAAAAAGAATGAAATTGGTTCCACTCATTTATGAGAGATGGCAACAGAGGCAAGAGGGTTTATGTAGTAGGCAGATATTCCTACCCAATGAGGAAGAGGGAATCATTTGGGTATGAGAGAGCGAAGCCCAGAAGAAATACATTTCAACTTCTTCTCAATAAGTCTCCTATGGCTTTGATGGATGATAGGATGGTCTCTCCTGTGCACTGACAGAAGCTCCAAGTTTTGGGATGGTGTGCAACTAAGCTTCTCCCTGTTCTGCTTGCTTCTCCTTATAGTTGAATTCTTTCCTTTCACCCCACCCCCACTTTCCCTCCAATACACCCTCCTTTGTCAGCACAGATGTCAGTAATGACACTAATTCCATTATTATAACCTAGCTGCCAAGTTGCTTAGCAACCAAACACACACTTTCACCTTTTTATTTCCCCTCAAATGCCCATCCTGGGGGTGGGACTGGAAGGAAAAAAGGAAAAAGGGAATAGCAGCAGCTGGGCCTCCTGTCTGGTTTCATTGGTGTGTTAATTACAGCATCCCAAAAAGCAGAAGTTGGGGAGAGCAATCCCTTTCCCTTTTCTTTCCTACCAGGGGTCATTTGGGGCCAAAAGAGCCATGGGTGAGCCAGCTAACAATTTATCTTAATGGCATCTATTTAACAAGTAGGCCAGAAACTCCTTGGGCTCTAGAGGCAGCATCTGACTTGAGTTCTGTGGGAGAAGTAGCTAGTTCCCACTCTGCGTTGGACTGTTGAGCCCCCAAAACTATTAAAGCTATGGATAGAAGTATAGAATCCTAAGCCAGGAATTAATGAATCTTCCTCCCCCAAAATTAACTCATCCTCCATCCTCAAAATATAAGACTTAGAAGTGAATGAGATGTCTTGCCTAGACCTGCTGGCAGCCAACTGCCTCATGATGTAACAAGTATGAGGGAATATAGGTGAAGAAAACATTTGGTTGGGATGGGTTATTTGCAGTCCTTTTTGGAAAGGCTGCTCTGTAAAATGAGGGGTTGTAGCTATATAAGGTCCATCTCTTTCAGCTTTAATATTCTATGTTCTCAAGCCCCTTTCAGCCCTGATATTCTTTGGCTTCTGAATATCTGTTTCAATGTCATCTGACTGTCATATCTGTGTGACCTTGGGCAGCAAATATGTCACTTAATCTTACCGTGCCTCAGTTTCCTCATCTGTCTAATGAGGATGATGGTAACTCACATTTCTGTATGCCTTTAAGGTTTACAAAGTACTTTCTTCACATCTCCCCCATTAGATAGATGAAGAAAACGAAAGCTCAAGCAAAGTTAACTTGCCACAATTAATAGTTTCAAATCCATAGCTTATTAACCACAAGTTCTTTTTCTCCTTTGTAATTCTTAATGAGACATAGAAATTCAGGTTTATTAAGGAGAGCTCTTCCTAACCTTTCCACAGTCCTTTTGTCTAAGCTCACAGAAAGTTTATTGAGGGAATTTTTATTAAGGGGATTTGTTCTGTGAAGTTTGGATTTAGTCAAAGGGCCACACTTGAGGACCTAGAGGGCCACATGTGGCCTCAAGGCCACAGGTTCCCCACCCCTTGCTTATTCTCATGTCTAAGCTGAGTCCATTCTGTCATAGGCAATGCTTATTTCTCCTCATTCAGTCTATCATCAGTGAAGCTGGAGAACTACCAGTTTACCAACCACTCTTATTCCCTAATCTTAAAGTCAAAGGCAACCACTCCTTAGCTTTTTCCTCTCTAGACTAAACAATATCTTTGTCCTTTGCATTGGTGGCAGATTCTTTTTAACTCCAACATAAGGCTGACCTTTTGGGGGGCTTCCACTGCAGGACGGTGAGATTCTGTTTTTCTTAGGGCTCCTGCTGGCATCTTTAAAGTGGTAATTTCAAGAGAAATCAAGCCAAACACTTATTTGCAAACAAACTTGTCTCACGGTATTGCAATAAAAATCTCCATACAACTCAAGAATTTCTTGCCCTTAGCTAGTAGTCTTCATAGCCAGATTCCAATGCAATGAAGAAACTTGGGCAGCCCCTTTGAGTTTTTGGTAATAAGATTTATCTTGTTTTCAATTAATAATCCAAAGAAAATTTTATACCTTGGGAGATTTATTTTCTGCCCTCCATCCCTATTCCCTACCTTTCCATTTTTAATGCATTTTACTCTGGGGTCTAATCTACTCAGAGCCCTTCTGGACTTTGTGCCCAGTTGTGAGTTCCATATTTGAGGGGAAATATTGAGAAGGTAGAACACATCCAGAAGAGGGTGACCAGAATAGGAAGGGGACTCAGACAGCATCATACAATGATTACTTCAAGGAAATGGGAATGTTTAGCCTTGAGAAGAGGTAGAGGTCAGGCTTGTTTGAAATTTTCAAATATCTAAAGAGTTGTTCCATTAGCTTCACTAGAACAAGTAAAGTTATAAGGAGGCCAATTTCAATTCATTATGAGGAAGAATTTCCTAACTATTCAAAATATCCAACAATGGAACAGACTGGGGAGAATCAGATGCTCCCTAGTATTGAAAGTATCCAGACATAGGCTAGATGATCACTTGTCCAAGGATGTTGTAAGATTGGAGAGGGGTAGAATTCATGTTTCAGGTACTGGTTGAGCTAGGCAATATTTAAGGTCCTTTTCAACTACCAAGATTTTGTGATCCTATAATAATATTCTTATCCTCTTCCTTAAAAACCTATAGCTTTCCCTCATAAAAGAATAGTGGCAATTTCATTCTAAGCTGAGAATACATTGGATACATCCAGACCGAATATATAAGCCCTTAATCCTGCTTACAGATTCAAAAATCTATTTAGCTTTCCTTCCCCTGGGACTTAGGACTTAATTTGTAGTATTTTCATCAGACTGACCTTGAGCTAGAATACTTAGAATCACCAAGTAGCTGTAGGTTCAACAGTGAAAATGACAGAAGTAGGTGTGTAGCCTTTATACCTGATTCTCCATGTTCATATTTATCCTGTGTATGTTTAACATAACTGCATACTTCCAGTATCCTCTAAAATGCCCTTTAAAATAAAGGATTAAAGCTCTTAACTAAACTGGTTTCTTTAATCATATGCCAGGTAGTACATACATCAAGGCTTTGTTATATGATATGTGTTGTCCTGCAGCGTCTTAGGGCTTTTAGCACAGGGCCTCTTGCAAATGATGAGTTATAGACATTTAACAGATTTACGTAGGATAGAAGCTAGCCATTAATCTACAAAAGTTCCCCAGGAAACCGGTCATTCCATGTCTGGTTTTTACTTAGAATCAAAATATTAGAAGGGATGATTAAAAGTTATCTAATCCAATCTCCCACCCAGTCCCTTTTACAGCATCTCTGACAGGAAGTATTGAAAGGTCCTTAAGACACTAATAAAGCAAATGCTTTCAACCCTTAGCTAATCAGGTAAAGGAAGAGATTGAAAAGGATCACTTTTCTTTTAAATTGATGTTGGTATGAAAATGCTATTCCCCACTAAAAATTTCACCTGAATATATCCAAAGGATCTAGAACAATGTTTCTGATCACCTCAGAACCTTAAATCTGCTGGAGCATATTGAGGATATCCCAGTTTCCTACCTCCTCCTTCCCTTTCTAGTCTTTTACAGTTGTATGTATATCTACCTACTTACAGCAACATGGTATACTGTAAAGAGGAATCGCAGTCAGAAGACTGGGTTTAAGGCCTGTTTCTGCTACTTATTGCTGTATGACCTCTGTGCAAATGCCTTCATCTTTTGGGGCCTCAGTTTCCTTACCTGTAAAATTGGGATAATACCACCTAACTGGTTATGGAATCAAAGATGATCCAATGTTTGTGAAGATGCTGAATTAAGCCATGAAGTACAAGGTAAATGTAAAATAGCTTATGTGCCTACATACCTGCTTTCTGTGTTGCATTACAGTTTTCACAGGGTTTTTCATCACATCCATGTGAAGCAGGTGATACAAGGTGATTTTTATCTCTTTTTTAGTGAAGAAAACAGGTTCTGAGGAGTTGTGCCTTGCCCATGGTCAAACAGTAAATAACTAGAAAAGCCAGAGATCTAAATCTTCTGGTTCTTAGTCATGTATATAAAATGGAATAAATGTGAGACAAATATTTGCCCAGAATCTGACATATGAAATATGAATGAGACTTTTTTGGTACATAGCTATACATTTTTTTCAGGGAAATCTCATTTGAAGCATATAATCTATTATGGTCAAACAGATATGGCATATGTCAGTCAAATATTTGTGTACCTATAATGTGCAAGGCTTGCTTTAATTTATGTATATGCATGCCTACATCAATCCCTCCATTGATATTTTCTATCATTTTAGTTACATGCCTTCTGTTTATTGGTCAAAAATTGCAAATGAAGCAGGGGAAGAAAGCTATATTCTCTTGATACAATGGGTATCTGCTTCATGCTGCCTGGGAAATAACACTATAAGTAACAGCTTCCCAGGAGGATAGATATCATAAGTTGCCTGCTGCCTCTTTCAAATGGGGTAATCTGTGAATTTGGTAGTAGTTAACATTGCAGAAATGAGAAAAAGGAGAGAGTAAGTGTCATGAAAACCCTCGAAGGAAGAGAGTATCAAGAAGAGGAAGGGTGATCAGTATCAAAAGCTGCAGAGAGGTTAAGAAGGATAAGGATTGAAAATAGGCCATGAGATTTGACAATTAAGAAGTCTGTGGTAAGTTTGAAGAGAGAAGTTTCAGTGGAATGATGAAGTCAGAAGCCAAAAAGTTCAAACAGGAGTGAAGAATAGAGTGAGAGAAAAGAAATGGAGGCACCTCTTGTGAGATGGTTTCTCAAGGAGTCAAGCCACAAAAGGAGAAATGACATGGGATTACAGCTAGCAGGGATGGATGTCAAGGGAGAGTTTTTGAGGATTGGCATGTTTGCAGGCAGTAGGTAACAGTCAATAGACAGATCAAAAATAAGTGAGAGAGTAGGGATGATAGAGGGAAGAGTCTGCTGGAGAAGAAGGGATGGAATGGGACCACATTTCCATATTTGGAGGGGTTTGCTTCAGTAAGGAGAAGGAACTGCCTCATCCTTTGAAATGGGTAAAGTCAGTGATTGTGGCAAAAAGCTTCTGGGAGATATCGGTTGAGGTAAGAGAAGAGGAAGTTTTCAGCAAATGACCTGCATGAAATATGAGGCAAGGTTCTCACTGAAAAGGTCGAGGGGGAGGAGGAATCTGTGATATGTCTAAGGAGGGATGAAAGGTTTGGAAAAGCCACTGTGGTGAGTGGGATAGTGAGTCAATTAGGAATTTATAAAAGGATTACCTTATTACCTTGCTAGAATTGGCAGTGGGGAGCAAGGAGAATTCCAACTCCCCCCCTCAACAAGGGAGAGAGAAAGAGGTGGGGCAAATGAGTGAAAGTGCAACAAATACTAGAAAAGGAAGGCCAGGGAAACTGTCATCAGAAGGATGCCCGGTTTCACTTAGAGCCAGAAGATAAAATGAGTGACAATAGAAAATTTGAAGATGAAAGCAAATTTGTTGCCTACAGTAATCAGTAAGTAATCCATTTCCCCCAGGATTCTCCATTAGACCACATCCAGTAAAATGTAAGACCACCCCAAGTATATCATATATGTATATGTCTAGAGAGTCTCCAGTCTATTTTGTATCAGTTTTCAAGAGTGAATGTTATGGGTATGACCCCTCTTTCTTTCATGTTTTTTGTTCACTCTCAGCCCTGCCCCAACACTATTATTAAGTGAATAACAGATATTGTGAGACCTATGGAAGTGAATAA
Organism: Notamacropus eugenii; assembly: GCF_028372415.1. NCBI lineage: Eukaryota > Metazoa > Chordata > Mammalia > Diprotodontia > Macropodidae > Notamacropus > Notamacropus eugenii. The sequence continues at coordinate 432,818,888 of NC_092872.1, forward strand.
CAGATATTTTGAGACCTATGGAAGATGCCATTTAGCACGAGAAGCATGATGACGGTGGCCACCAGAAATCTTATCCTGGTCACAGGTGCTCTGTGGCCGATTGCTTGTGGAACAGGGACCTGAATCTGTAAAACACACCCTTCCTTGGAAATAGACCTGCATCCACACTAAACCACAGAATCCTTCCTGGCTCATTAGTAGGGACTGGAACAACACCAGTTTTTGGGTTTTTCAGGACTTTAAGTTGTAACTCTTTTTTTGAAGTAATCTTACTTTTAGACAGAACTAAAGGCTTACCTGGGATCAGGAGAGAACAAGCCTGTGCACCAAGAAACTGGCTAAATGGCATTGTCACCTCTGGGCTATAAGTAGGTTGTAAAGGACCTTTAGGTCCTTTGAATTCTGTCTTTCCTCTAAGGCCAAAATGCTGACCATTGTCCCTTTTCCTACTGCCAGAGTTATGTACGTATTATCCCTGCCTCCTCAGCCACCATGCTCGGGCTCTGTCCCCTCCCACAGGTGCCAGGCTGATGTTGCACATTCTCTTGGCTCTAGCATAATTGTGTTTCATTTGTTTCAGGCGTGATCCCCTGGGTCCCTTTGCTGTTGGGGGAGAGGACCTGGACCCCTTTAGGTGAGTGCGGGTGGGGAGGTGGCAGCTCCAGGTTGCTTTCAAGGCTTTCCCTGCCTCCAGCTCATCTTCTAATTTTAGAGCTATTCAGTCATGGTTCAGAGTGGAAGAGGTAGGAGGAACTGAGCAAATCAGAAATAATTATAGCTCGTCCTACTCCTGACACCCAACTTTGGAAAGGGGAGCTTTTGTTTGACAGAGAAATGGAGAATGGTGTCAAGACTTAACATTCAGCAACTCTGGAAGGGAAGTTTGAGGGGGGGGGAATGTAAGCAACTGATTCCTAGTTCCACTTTCCCCACATGCAAAATGGGAGTATAGAAAACGATCTTGCCTGACAGGAATACTGAATTTGAAAAGAACAATGAGTGTATGATTAGTTACCAGCCCCAGGGAAGTTCAAGTGGGTGTCCTTCTTAGAAAACCTTATAGGCTATTTATAAATTCTTGATGTCAGACCCCACATTGCAGAAATTGGTCCTACAGTAGCTTTAGGTCTTGTAAGTGAATATTTTGTGATTTCCCCTGAGCTTTATTGAATAACCTTGTTCACTTGCCTTCTCCCTCATGATTCCTTTCTTTACCAAATCATTTGGATTAGATAGTAATCTCTTTTGCAAGTTGATGCCAACTTTGGGATCTCTTTCTAGGGATAAAAAGGTGGGGGGCTGGGGAGTGCAGGATACCCAGTAGCTGTTTGGCTCTGCATGCAAGTTTGGATACATAAGTTTAAGTCTCCCCTCCTGTGAAGGTTCAGATATATGGAGTTGCATAAGGCAGATGAACCGGAACAGTGATGGCCAGTTTTCCATTTTAAGGCCAAATGTGGATCTTTAGAGCTTACAGTGCAGATCCTAATGTAAGCATGAAAAAGAAATAAATTGCCATTTTGAGTTATATTGATACTATGGTTGAATAATATTTGTTCTTCAGCAGGTATAAAATATGACAGTGTAGCAACAGCAAGGGCAATCTAATGAACCAAAAGTAGAGAGAGCATTTCTCTTACTCATTCAGAAACTGATTGTGGCCTTTTGCTGATGACACCGGTGAATTCTGACTCCTACCTTTAGTTCCATTGAATACCCTTTTTCTAGAATATAGGAGTGATTCTCTTTGTTTCTATTACTGTTGACTCATGTAGCCTTACAGAATTGGATTTACCCTTCAGAACTGAGGGCACAAGTTCAGAGCCAGATTCATATTTCAATCAATAGAATATGCTCTTCTACACTCACCACTTCCTATTAGTATGTAGTTGTCCAGCCAGATTTGCATCTCATCTTTGGCTATCAGAGACAAACTTCCTATCTGTCCAACAAGATAGGAACAGAATGGCAATATCTTTCCTTGTACCCTTTATATTTGCCCAGAGATACCTACTGCTCACCCTAATTTCTTTCTTGCTTCAGGGGTCAGGGTGGTGGCATGATTTTGGACCCCTTGAGATCTGGCTTCCCAAGAGCTCTCATTGATCCATCTTCTGGACTCCCCAACCGGCTTCCCCCAGGTGCTGTTCCTCCAGGAGCTCGATTTGATCCTTTTGGCCCCATTGGAACTAGTCCATCTGGGTAAGTATTTAATGAGTACCTCACCTTATATGGCAGGAGAATTGGCCCCCTGGATTTGATCAAGGGGTACTATGCAATCAAAGGCATCCTGTTATGTTCCTCTCGTTTCTATTCAGCCTTGCACAACCCACCTCCAGTGTCAGAAGCTTGTCTCAAGACTTTAGGAGCTCTCCTCCATCTTTTTCCCATGAGGGGCATAAGCCAGTTGCACCTATGGTTAAATGAGAAGGCTCCTTCCCTGACCTGTCATGGAGAATGTACTCAATCTAGAATCAGAGGACCCGGATTCAAATCCTGACTCTGCTATTTCTTACCTGTGTGACCTTATTTAAGTCACTCTAAGTCTCTGAATCTCAAGTTTCCTTAACTTAAGTGAAATGAAAAAGTTAGAATAGATGGCCTTTGAAAGGTCTTTTCTAGCTCTAATCTTATTATCTTGTGATCCTTTGATTTTATGACTTCTGGTCATTCAGGGAACTACAAATCCCTCTTCCTCCCTAAATTTACCACTGCTATTTTCATTACAGACCCAGTCCAGATCATCTCCCACCCCCAGGCTATGATGACATGTTTATGTGAAGGCCATAAAAATGTAACATCCCAAAGTGAGCATCCTTACAGAGCTGAACCAAGATCATCAGTTTTCATTCAGTCCTGGAGCTTAGGAATCCTCTAATGGATTGGAAGTTCAGCTGGAATTGCCTGCCCATCCCCACAGTAACCAAGACACCAATCCATTCTCCACCTCTGCCTTGAAAAATCTCACTGCTTGTAAATCAAGAAGAGAAGTCAACGTGTTTATCTCTTTCATCACCAGCTTCTGGTTCTCATAGGAAATTTTTGGCAGTGTATGACCTCATTCCTGCTTCATTTCTGGTTGCAGTGTTCTGAGGACAGAAAGCATTTGATGTATTATTAAGAACTCAAATGTCAATACAAAAATTGTGTTGTTGGGTCAATCTTCCATTTATCTTTTTTTTTTTAATGCATATAATGTTCCCTCCAAAACAAAAGGTTTTGATGTTTTAAGATTCTAAGACTAGCCTTCCCTTTCTTTTCCCCAGTGTGTGCCTTTGTATAATTTTCACATGCTTTTCTTTCATAAATTACTATTACTGCTTCTATTACTGGAATCCCCATTTCATTTGCTGTGGGTGAAAATGCATAGCTGGAATCTGTTTAGTAGAGGCAATGTGGATGATTTGGGAAGAGAGAGGAGGAACGGGAACACAAATTTTACTGATTTTTACTTGTTGGAGCTTGGGATTACTGTCCATGGTGGGCCTCAACCAGATCAGAGTTGGAGATCAGAGTGAAAATGAAATGAAAACCAGCGCTTCTATAGTACTGCACTATTGGGCAATACATCTCTAAGTCACTAGACTTGTTCAGTGTTCATTAGTTCTGGAAGGCACTTTTGACCCCTGATAAAGTAGAAATCATCTAATCAAATGCTTTCATTTTAATTTACTTTTTAACATTTTTTTTGGTGTCTTTTGTTTTTACATGAGTGATTTCTCAATATATCTCTCTCTGCTCCTATTGTGCTCCCCACTTATCCTTGCCTTGTAAACAAAAAAAGTTAAGCAAACCCAACCAATATATCAATGGTGTTTGAGAACATATGCAATAATCTATACCCACAGTGTCTCTCCTCCTCCCTCTCTAACAGAATAGAAGGAGGTTCCTTTCTAATCTCTTTTCAGGACCAAAGTGGATTATAATTCACAGTACTCACTGTTTTTGTTTATAATGTTATTGTCATATATATTATTTTCCTGGTTCTGCTTCTTACTGCATCACTTTCTGCTTGTGTCTCCTGACATTTCATTGGATTTCTTCTATTTGTTATTTCTTACAGTGCTTCTTGAATGTACCACTTTGTTTGACATTCCCCAATCAAAGCAACCCATTCATTTGAAGTTTATTTTTTCAAGCTTTATTGATGCCTTCTGTGTTACATAGGTTATTTCTAGATATGACACCCCCATGAGCTTTACTTTCTAAGAAAAAAATTTAAGGAAAACCAGCCAAAAGAGCAAAAGAGGCACAGCATTTGACATTTTGTGCAATATTTCATACCCTTAGTCTACTACTTTTCCAACAAGATGAGTAGTGCCCCCCCCGCTTTCATTTTATAGTGGAGCTAAGGCCTAGAAGGTAAAGTAATTTGCTTCAGATCCCACATAAAGATATTTGAACTAGAAGTACAGCTTAGGTTTTCTGACTGAATGGCAGTGGTTGACTAAATGATACATAGTAGAGAAAGTATTATGTATGACTTTGGGAGAGAAATTGAAGGTGTGTGGGATTAGGATCAGTACTTTTTCTCTTAAAGCACATTGTCTCTTAAATTCTTCCAAATTTTAGAGAACAAAACATAAAGTGTTTTGAATTTTGAAGTCCTACGGATTAATTTTGTCATGAACTCTTCCAATTACAAAACTCATAGGCACCCATTACATACATATAACATTGGGAATACAGAGGAAGGATAAGAAATATAGGTAGCCATAATGCAAATTATAATGTCCGTTCATTGAAGAAGTGAAGTCCAAGCCAAAGTCATGAGAGATTCGAGGGAAAAAAGTGCACATGTAGCTGAAGGGAGACTGTGGCAATGAATAAGAGGATACTTGAGCGGAACCTCAAAGGAAAAGAGAAGGATTTCATAGGTGTGAGAGGAGGCTTCAGCAGGCATGAAAGCTAGTGCCCTTGAGAATGGTGATGAAGGAGGCCAGGGCAAGGTTCGTCAGAGAGTAGGGAGCTGTTTAGTTTTGCATGTAAAGAGAAGCTGTGTGTGGTGAAGCCTTGAAAACTGGTGGGAAAAAAAAGCCTCTGGGTATAGCATAACTGGAAAGAATGAGAAAAGTCAAGACAGCATTTGGAGACCTAGATTTACAGTGGTTGGTAACCCTTTGGCAGATAAGGATTTAAGTCCATGTAGGGCTATAAACAGGTTTGGTATTTGGTGAACACTAAATGCCCTACAGGGGAAAAATTGTCGTAGCTAGAATTTAGAGGGCGCTCTGGGAGCAGGTGCATAAACTCAGGCACCATCTTGCCCTTCCTCCTGCCACCCCACCCTTCCCTCCTGATTTCCCCAATAACAAAAAAATAATAATAATCAGTTGTGTGTGATTAACCTAAAGGAACAAAAAAGGGTGGCAAGCAATTAGCCTCTGACATCCATGTGACCCTGGGCAAATCATTTAACCCCAGGGTTCCAAACAAGGAGTGTAAGCTGCAGAACAGCTGCATTGACAAGGAGTCTTCTTACCAACAGCATCAGTGAAATCATAGGTCCTGGCCAAAAAAAGACCCTAGTCATCAAATGAATAATAATACCAAGTCCCACTCACTGAAATATTGGAACAAAGGCTGTTAAGAGATGCTGTTGAGGAATTCTTCATAGGTACTGTCCACCAAGGTGTCCCTTAGAACTTTAAAATCATGGGTGCCAGCAGGTACTTGAGAATCATTTTTCCAACAAGGGAGTACAACATTGAAAAGATATCTATGAAAAAAAAAAGAAAAGCTATCTATGTTCTAATTTCCCCATTTCTTAGCTGTATGACCTTGGGCAAAATGTACATATCTCTGGACCTCAATTTCCTCATCCTTTATCTGCCTGCAAGCAAGCAATGATTTATTGAGGTACCTCACAGTTCTAAGACATATGATTATATGACCTTTTGGGGAAGTAAATTTGGAGGGAAAAGTGAGCCATGAACACTCCAGTCCTAGGAGATGAGACATGGTTAGGGCTAGCAGATGCATCCTCCAACAGCTACCTGGTAACAAGCATTAGTCCAGTGAAAAGCCTCATTCTATGGAATAAGAAGTCTAATTAAAATTAATTTAAAAAGTAGAAGAGACCAAGAACTGACAGCTGAAAACAAGACCTTAGCTTTCATTCTGGAGTCTAGTGGAAAATTGTTTTACGTTTATATAAGATTTAGATTACCAACTACATAAAATTTCACAGTTTGAAAAGACCCAAGTATCTCATCCAATCCATTCCTTAATAAGAGTCCTTTCTATAATATCATTAACAAATAGTGTTCTGGTCTCTGTGGAAGACCCCCAGTGATGGGGCATGGGGGGACTCACTGCCACTAGAATGAGTGTGTTCCACACTGAGACAAATTCTGATTATTGGTAAGCTTTTCCTTACATCAGCTAAGTATGTCTGCAGCTTTTACCCATTGTTCCTAGTTCTGCCCTTAGAGGCCAAGCAGAACAAGTTGAATGCCTCTTTCACACATGACAGCCCTTCAGATATTTGAAAGCAACCATAATCCCTTTTCTTCCCCCTACCCTTTTGGAGAAAAATAATAATAACCCAGCTCTCTTTAAGCTTTCTTTTATGTAAGTAAGCGCAACATCCCTATACCTTTCTACTTAATATCCTATGTCATGACTTCAAACCTCACTCCCTATCCATTTTTTCCTGTGGATAAACATTAGCTTGCCAGCATCCTGCCAATTTGCAGATTAAAATCATGTCTAAGAAGAGACAATGAGATAACAGAAGAGATAAAAGATACCAGAAGAAGCAGGAATAAATGTGTGCACCCCAAATGAACAGGCTATAACAGACAAAAAAATAGACTTAAATTTTCTGATGTGGAGGAGGGCTTGAGAAAATGGATGAACTTCCTCTGGAGATATCTAAAAGAGGATATGGACAAAAGTTGCACAGGACAAGAAGGCATAGCTGGGCTGCAATCAGTACAATTGCTTGGATGAGGTTACAAATGAAAATATTAATATTAATTTTCTGCCACCTAAAGGAAAAATGGAATCCATTTGACTACATCGTTTTTATTCCCTGAGGGTCGAAACAAACATTCATCATCAAAGATTTTTCCAGAAGCAAAACTGAAAGAATTTATGATGTGTTCTTATATAAAGGAATCTGTCATATTGTTTGCCCTCCACAAAGTACACTGGTCAAATTGGCATACTCCCTCCTTGAAACACACGCACACACACACACACACACACACACGTATTCACACTTTTTTCTGTTTCTGGAATGCCCTCCTCTCCATATTTTACTATTTAATTCTTAACTAGCCTTTAAAACTCAACTCCGATGTTCTCTAGGAAGTTTTACCTGATTTCCCTGTCAGCAGCGATATCTTACAGCACTCATGTATTTATCATATAACATGTTTTTTAGTCATCTGTATGGGGGTCATATCAACCCTACTAAACTGTGAACACCACAAGGGCAGCGACAGTGTTTTGTCTAAACTTTGTACTGCACCTGGGGGCACATTTGCATTCAAATACAGGTTCCCCCAAAGTACATCATGTTCAAAATACTCCGGGGGTCCAAATCCACTCAAAAGCCATAGCTTATGAACCTCTGTCACTGGGTTTAGTTTTACTAGTCAATCAGAAGACCAAAATAAACAGCATATTCTCCCACAAATGCATGCACCATCACTGGGAAGAGTGGACATACTTAGGGAATATGGGTAGGGAGACATACATCTAGAGTGAATGTGGTCAAAACACATATGTAAAGGGCAGTTTAAAACTTCAAAACTGTAAGACCATTTCCTACTGATGTCATGATACTGCTTCCTCTGGGCTAGCTCCCTCCTGAGGTCTTGGGAGATGTGCAGTCACTCACAGGGCTTGCTCCCTGCTGGTCTCATCATCTATACAGGAACATGCTCCCCTGACCCCTTTGTATATGCCTGATGTGGCTCTGCAGGGCACTTATCTGTGGAAATTCTGTTTCCAACTTTTGACTTTAGTTGGAGCCCTTTCCTGAGTTTCTATTTCTTCTTCATGTGAGGAAGAGTGGGCTCTACTATGTTCCTTTTAGCTTAGAGGCCAGAGGCTTAAACTTTAGCTCCTTTAGGGAGGCAGACCCTTCGTACAACAAATATCAGAGTAGGGGGAAAACTTAGTTTATTTCTTTCACATAATAAAAATCTGTCCTCTGAATCCTGGTCATTTGGGGCTCTCCCTCTCCAAAAGGAGTTTTCTCATCCACTGACTACAAGACCTTTTGGAGCACAAAACAGCCAGCTAAGTAGCACCCATTGACATTGTGCATTTTTTCCTTTTAACCTTAACTTTTTGCTCACAGGGGGCAAGGGTTTCTATTCCAAGCCTCTATCTGACTTATATCGAGTTGGAAAATCCATATAATGTTTGCTTAATTCTCTTCTGGGGCTTGCCGCAAGCCATTTCAGGGAGGATTTGCCAATGAAACCCCACAGAGTTGTGTGGATCTTACCCACACTAGTTTTTTAGGTCCCCCAAATCCCATGCAAGTGACTTTGGGCAAGCATAAAAATTAATCCTAAAGATCCAGATCATTGTCTCCCCAGGCTTCTTCCACATCCCTGCCTTTATCATGTGTACATGACCAACAGCAACCTTAAGATATATCTGTAATACAATCATTGCCTACACGATAGGTAATTAGTAAATGTTTTGATGTAAAGTGACATAGTACATTCTCTATCTTTTGGGTAAGATTACATTTGCAAAGAAGAATAGGAGCTATGGCTAGCTATTGGAGTTATCTTTGATCTAGGACTTTTTCCCTGCATCCAGTTCACAATTGATCTTCAAAGCAGGAAAGTAGAAGATGATTTTGGACACATGTGACTGGCATCGAAGAACCAGAAAAGTGCAATTCAACTCAACAAACAGTTATTAAGCACCTGCTTAATATTCAAGACTGGGGCAGAGAACAGGCAGCTGAGCAAACCTTATAAAGTACAATTGGAAAGGTAAGTTTCATAATTAATTTCATCACTTGAAACTTTATGCTATTTGCTGGAAAAGATATCTCATTGCTGTTCCCTTTTGAATCTCTAGCCATCCTTAAAAGTCCAGTCTAAATGCCACCTCTTCCATAAAGCCTTCCTTGACTTTTTTGGTCAGTAATGACTTCCTTTAAAGTTCATTTGAACTCCATATACACATATTTTTGTATCTTTGTCCTGTATTTGCCATGCAATGCTGTTCATTATAGATATTTATGTTTGTCTTTTCTTCCTATCAGACTGAGCTCTAATGAGGGCAGAGTGATCACATCTTAGCAAAACTTTTTCTCTCCTAGCAACTAATAGCACTCTGCACCTAATAGGCCCTTAATAAATATTCAATTTAATGGATAATAACACATTTACATAGTGTTGAATCAAGTGGACAATGAATCTTGGGGTCAAACTACACCTTTGATTGTCTATTGTCCCTAGTAATGACTTTGGATTTGATTGGATTTTTGTGGGGGCTAGATTTAGATTAATAGAATTCCTGAATCTATTTCTAAACAAATTCCCATGCTCTCTTCCTGGATCTCAGTGATTCATGAAGATTATTGTCCTTTTTTCTAAGCATATTTTTACAACAAAAATCAAGGATTGATTAAAATCCTTTGACCTATTAGCTGGGGATTTGCTATTGATGTCTGAGTATCCAGGTTAGAGGCCCAATTCTACCATTTATTAGCTGCGTAACCCTGAGCAAGTCAAAATCTGAACTGGTTTTCTTGTCTGCAAAATAAAGATAATACCTACCTCACATGAATATTGTAAGGAAACACTATAACTGTAAAATGCAATGTGGACATGAGCTGTTTTTATTGTAGTAGTAGTAGTGGTGGTGGTTGTAGTCATGGTGGTAGTAGTAGTAGCTGCAGCAGCAGCAGCAGCACTAGTAGTAGTAGTAGTAGTAGTAGTAGTAGTAGTAGTAGTAGTAGTAGTAGTGATAGTAAACAGTAGTAGTACAAAAAAGTAGGTATTAATCCATTTGTGCAGTGTCAAAGCATTAAGTGTAAAAGAATTAAGAGTAGTAACTTGTTCCAAGACTTTTTTAAAAAGATGATAATAATACATTTCTATCTGAAGTTCATCAAAAAAATGTGAGATAGTAATAAATAGATCCAACAACATTTTTATCTTCTCAAAGCCCTTTAAAACACTTTAATTTGATCTTCATAATAGTCCTTTGAGGTAGATAAGTCAGAGATTATTGTTTCCATTTTATACATGAGGAAACTTGGACCCAATGCAGTTATGTGATATTCACAGAGTTGGTAATAAATTCAGCGCCTGATTCATTGCCTCTTGGCACTGTGCCACTTTGCTTAAAAAGCAGTTAGGTGTTGTAGTGGACAGAGTGCAGGACCTGGACTGAAGATGAGAAGTTCAAATCCAGCTTCAGACACTGGTTGCATGACTTTGGGCAAATCATTTAACCCTGTTTGCTTTAATTTCATCTGTCAAATGAGTTGGAGAAGGAAATGGCAAACCATTCCAATATTTTTGCCAAGAAAACACCAAGTGAGGGCACAAAGAGTCAGACATGACTGAAATGACTGAACACTTAGCTCAAAAAAGCAACAAGAGAAGGGAGAGGGTGCAGATTGAAAAATAAAGGGGCCCAGTTCACACAACCAAGCTGGAGAAATCAAGGAAGTGTTTATAGTAGAGGTGGGATTTGGGCTGAGCCTTGAAGCTTGGGAGGGAAGAAAGCATTCCTGGTGAGGAAATACAGGTTTATGTTTTGTGGGATTTCAGAATAGGACTCTACGAGCTAGGTTATATTCAATCAGGCTTTACTCTGTAGGCTATATTAAAAGAAGAGGACATGGTTTTATCCTGTGGTGCATCCAAATTTGTAGAGTAATGAACCATTTTATAATAGCATGCCTCCCCTCAAGTCCCCATAATCCTAGTGTTCTGAGACATCAGGATGAGTACTAAGAATAACTTAAAACAATGGAAAGAACATTTGATCTATGTGAGTTGTCACTTTCCATTGTTTTAAGTTATTCTCAGTACTCATCCTGGTGTCCCAAAAGACTAGGATTATCTGTCAGGGGGTTTGAGTTATAGTCTAAATTTCTCTCTGACTCTAGTATTCTCTATTCTCATGGCCCTCCGTTAATTATTTCCAATTTATCCTGTATCTGTCTTGTTTGCACATAATTATTAGCAAGTTGTCTCCACTTTTAGACTGTGAACTTTTTGAGGGGAGGGGCTGTCTTTTGTCTTTGTATTCTCATGCCTAGCACAATGCCTGGCACAGTGTAGGCATCTAATAAATGTTTATTGATGGACTTCCAGCTCTGATAGCCTGTGTTCTGATGTTCCTTTCAACTGTGACATTCTGTGTTTTAAGGTCTCTTCCAGCTCTGACAATCTGTATTCCATGTTCTAATGTTCCTTTCAACTCTGACATTCTGTGTTCTAAGGTCTCTTCTAGCTCTGATATTCTGTGATTCTATTAGAAGTAATACTTGACTCAATTTCTGTAACACAGAAAAGATAGTGAAAAAGTCCAGCTAGTTCAGTACCCTGGCCAGCTCCCAGCTAGCTAGTACAACTTTACTCTCCAACCAGAGCACTCACAATTGAAGTTGTTTAGTGAAGGCACAGTGAAAGTACTTCCACACACTCTTCACTGTCTCTTTTGGTATTAAGGTGTTCTAGCCCTCTCCCTTCCCTTCATTACTGCCTAAACCAGGCATAGCCAGGATCATTGGGCAATTTTCTGTCATGGAAACTCAGAGATAGAAGGGATCTTACTAACCCAAGTCCCCTCAGTGAGGTTCACAGGAGAGAGACACCTTCCACATCAAAGTCTCAGGAGTGAACATCTTCCCACAGGTTTTTTGGCCCCATCTTTATCAATAATAGTAATATGAATAATACCTGTTTATGTAGCCTTTCATAGTTACATAACTTTCACACACAGCATCTGTAGTGGGAAAAGCAATGAATTTGGATTCAGCTTCCAATTCTGCTCTTTACTAGCTATATGACCTTTCCTCTCTCTAAGTCTGTTTGCTTAGCTGTAAAATGAACAAAGATCCAGATCGCCACAGAAAGCCTTTCTAGCAATAAATCTTTGACACGAAGAGGCACTCTCTAGAACTCAGTATCTTTATACGTATAATCTAGAGTGGGATAACTGAATTCCAAAGGCTCTAAATCCTATGACCTTATGATTCTACACTTATGATTCTTACTAAATACTGTATTGTTATTGGCTGAGAGGCAGTGCAGTGTGTTGAAAAGAGCACTGAATTTGAAGCCAAAAGGCCTGTGTTTGAATGTGAACTCTGCTGCTTCAAAGCTACATGACTTTGGACAAATAACATCGTTCTGGGTCTCAAGTTGTTTTGCCTATAAAAGGAAGGGTTTAGACTAGTGTTTCTAAGGTCTCTGCCATCATCCGCAGTCAGTGGAGTGGTCTGAGCAGAGGCATGAAGGAGGTGAGAAAGGGCAGAATATCTTCCAAGGATTTAAAATAATAGTTTGACTGAAGCATAGCTTGGTGGGGGAGAGGGGAACAGTGGGAAATGAGATTGATGAGAAGGGTTGGAGCCCTTGAACACCAAACTGAGGAGTTTGAACTGGATCCTTCAGACAGTAGGGAGGTATAGAAGGAACAGGAAAGGCACATGTTAGAAGCAGTGTTATCAGAAGATGGATCTGGTGGCACATGCAGAGTGGATTAGAGGGGCCAACAGTAGAGACCAGGAACCCCAGGAAAAGAAAAGCCTTTAACCTCTTACCCTATCTGTGTTCTTAGAACACAGGAAACACTAGTTTTTGCCAGAAACAAGGACTTGTGGCATCCAGGACATGAAGCTTAGGGGTTGGAGGTGATGGTTAAAGCAAAAAATCGATATGCTGAGGTCATACTCAGAGAACAGTGTGGTCTATGGCTTCCTGAGAGAGAGCTTCATCACTAAACTAGCATTTTCTGGCAGAGAATCTCCTGACTTGGAGCATCTTCAAAAGAGGATAATCTGTTGGTACTTGAGTCAGAATCAGAGGAGGCCAGAGAGAACTGGGTCCTTAGAAAATGGGTAGTAAGGCAGTTTGGAAGAGACCGAGAACTCAGAGCTACAGAGCTCTGGACAGTTATTTAGCAGTGGTTGTGGGAAGCTAAACTATGTCAGTTCTCTCTGCTTCTTGGGCTTTCACTTTCCCATGAGTCTTTAAGATCTATTGAGTGGGGAAAGGGATCCACCAAATATCAGACATCTGTTTGGTAGAGGCAACTGCAAGGTAAACCCAGAACTCTTCCTTGTGGGGGTGGGAAGGGTGAGCAGTGTAATTCCATTCACAAACATTTGTTAAGCACTTGTATTTGAATACCTAAGAAATGCTAGATCTGGAGTCAGAGCTCTTGAAGTTGGATTTTGGCTCTGTCACTTAGCACTTATGGGATGTGAATCACTTTTCCTCCATGGGCCTCAGTTTTCTTTGAACTTCATGATCTTTTAAACCCTTTCCAGTCTTAAATCCTATGCAGTGGCAATTCAGATTTTTTTTAAAAAGCCTCTACCTCCTTCTCTCAGATAAATTCAGTTTCCTCTGCACAAAGGAAGTCTCAAGGACAAAGTAGCTTCTGCCAAAAGCAAAAACTTGCAATCTCATCCAGGACATGGACGGTGGGGGTATGGTGTAATGCCTTATGCTTGGGCCTAGGGTTACTATAATAGGTATGACAGACTGCTCTCAAGGAGCTTACAATCTTATTGGGGAAATAAAAGAGACAAATATACAAATAATTGTGGCACAAGGAAGAGTGAAGAGAGATGTTCACACAGAGTGCTAGGAAAAATTCAGACAATTGATTCAATGAAATTGAGTCCATGAAAATCACTTTTACCTGGGGGATTCTGGGCCTGGGTTAAAGGAAGAATTCCTAGAAGAAGGGAAGGGACTAAAACAGGCAGAAATGACTTGAAAGTTCAAAAGGAATTGTCTGGGGTTGGGACTGGCGTCAGGGAAGGAAATTCTGGAGTTAATATGTTAGAGAAACAATGAGAGAAACTTCAGGAGGGACCATTCTAAGGATTTGTTTATTTTCACAGGGATTATGAAAAGTCATTTGATTTCTTATTCTTCCTTTGTACTGGAACAACCACTCCTAGATTAACCTTCTGAAAATTGCTTGTAATAGGCCATTGTCCTGTACAGCAGAGTTAAAGGAGCACTGGCCTTGGAGTCAGAGGACCAAGATTTCAAGATAGGCTGTTACTCACTAGTTGTGTGGCCTTGGAAAGTCATTTAATCTCTCTAGGTCTACAAAATGTGGTGGTGGTAAAGATGATAATGATGACTGTCTTATGCAGTACTTTCAGGTGTGAAAGGAAATTTCCATGTATTTAATCTTCATCCCCTGTTTGGTAGCTATTCACATTTTACAAATGAGGAAACTGAGGTTCAGAAAGATGAAGTAAATTGCTTATGGTCACATAGTTAATAAATATCAACTTAGATTTTAATTAGGATTAGAAGCCAGGTTTTCCTGACTCCAAGTTCAGAATTCTATTCAAAACCTGGCCTAGTGCCTTGAATATAGTATGCACTTAATGTCTTGTTTTTTTGGGGGGAGGGGAGGAGGGTGTGTGTGTGTGTGTGTGTGTGTGTGTGTGTGTGTGTGTGTTTCACACTTTTAAAATATGGTTCTTTCCTCAACAATTCCAGTGAGGGTATGTTGCTCCCATTCTTTCCCCTCCCATCTCCCACAGGCAGATGACCCAAAATAGGTTAGGCACATCGTAGAAACAGTTGGAGGGTAGTCACAATGGACTGGGACTCTGGAGTTTTCTACCCTCTCCCATTTTCTAAGCCTCAATTTCTTTTATTTATAAAAATGGAGGTTTTAGTACTCACACTACCCATTAGCAGATGGACTGTGAGGATAAAATGAGATATAAGTAAAAAAATACTTTTTGACATTCAAGTACTAACTAAATGCGAGGGATTATATATTATTATTTATGAGGTAACTGCCTAATTCCATTAAATGCTTTCTCTCAGACAGTTTTGCAATAGGATGCAAGGCAAATTTCTAAGACTCAGATTTAATCTTTAAACAGCTTCTAAAGACACTTCATCACAGCTAAATTGATATAAATTGATGGTCCCAGATTTAGCAGGTTTATTCCCCCAAAGAGGTCTCTTTTCACAGAAATTCATATAGTTGGTATGATTATTTTTATTTTTATTGTTTGAGTGAGAGGTCTATATCCCTTCATGAGGACACCAGGTTAAAATTACTTCACATTCTATTGTAGTTTAACTATGAGAATTCCTGTAAACTGGGAAACTTGACCAATCCTCATTGAACCTAAGAAGAAACTGACACACTCATGAAACCCCATGAGCATGATAGAATTTGGAACCCTATGACCACTGTAGAATTTGGAAGCCCATCCATGTTGGAGAAATTTTTGTTGCCCCAAGGCATTGTTCTTGATCAGCCACATACCCTTTACATATTGGAACCAAGTTCAACTAAACTTAACTAAATGGTTCATAGAGTCCCCTTTCAGTTCTCATATTTTGTGACTCTGTGAACACCTTCTTGTTCCCCAAGCTAAGCCAGAAACATAGATATTTTATCTGTCAGAGCCATTCCCTTATTAACCCTTATAAATTACCTTTACTTCCTACAGATCATTGGGGATGGACTAGGACATCTCTAGACCCTTCATCATTTGGGGGACAGTATAAATGCACTCCTGCTTGACCCTTCAAGTTCCAGGAAATCTGACTTCAGGCCATTCATGCTGTAAAAATAAATAAATAAAATAAAATGTGTTTTTCATCTTTCCAGCCCTTTCTGCCTTTGAGGAAAGCTCAGAAAGGATTTCATCTCTTTCTTTCTAGCTCAACATTCCTTTAATTTTCCAAAGATCCAGTCCCTTTCAATATTGGAGTCATTCTCTCCCAAAAGCAGCAGAAAGGATCTAGAACTAGGAGCAGGGTGAGGAAAATCCTGTGTGAAAAATGGAGAGTGTAGAAGTGTGATTAACTCTGAAATTGAGTGATTCTGGAGAGATGGTCAAAACATTTTTTCCCCTGAAAGGAAATAGGGTGGCATTTTGCTGGTACAGGGAAAGGGAAGGCTTATGATTCAACTATCTTTCTTTCTTCTCCTAGAACCATAACGGGCATTGCCAAGAAGAGCAACATCTGCTTATCACATGAAATGCCCCCAAACACATCATGCTCATTGTATTAAAGAGAACTTCATTCCTCAAGGTCTATGCCCCTGAAGTATTTGCTAAGAAGTTACTATTGCTAAGAAATCACTGCTTATGTCACTGCAGAAAACTAGACCCTAACATCTGAAACAAGACCACCCTGTGCTTTTTATGCAGTAAGGGTAGGCCAGGAGATCATGGCTGCCTCACTCTGGAAGCTGGGTAAGAGGAAGAGGCAACTGCTGGTTACAAATCATCGTTTTCAACGAGGATGGAGCCTAGAATATGGCACAGGTAACTGTTAGCCGCTCTCAAGTTCTTTCCATCACTGAACACCATTTGGAAATACATGGTAGTAAAATACCATTGGACTGAACTTTGTTGATGGTACCTTTCATTACCTTAGGATATACTCTGGCCCCAACCAGAATCTGAAAGCTTTGTTTTTCCTGGGATTCCAGGACCAGTTGTCCACATAAATAATCTTCTCCAAAAGGAGTAAAGATGGGATCTAGACACTGACAGGATGTGCAAACCTGTTCTATCAGTTTGCCCACCCCTGTAGCAACTGTACTACCCATAGGCTGTGCCATCATCACACATGCTTGAGGGAGGAGGGAGAGAAGTGAAGGTCCCTGGATGGTTTGGGTGAGTCTCTGTCAACTGGACAATTTCATTTTCCACTAGGGCCTGGACCCCATCCCCATTAAGCTGTCTCATTCTCAAGTTTATAGAGCCATAAGTTTTCCGAGGGCCCCTGGGTACAGCCAAGTTTCTCCTCCGGTATAGTTCCCCTTTGACAAGGGACACCATCAGTAGGATGGACAGCAGCATGCCCCCCAGAGTGAGAAGGCCCAAACCAGCAATGATACATTTGTCCAAGTGGGAGCCCAGGCGGGCATAATACATCTCCAATCTCTCCATCTCCCGGGCTGACACTGTGTCTGGGTTCACTCTGGCTTCCCGGGGAATAGCATAGGCTACCACCACCAACAAGATTCCACTCACCAAGAAGACCAAGGCAAAGATGAAGCCATAGTCCACTGAGTGGCCTGCAGTCTCGGCCCCCAAGCCGTCTTCTGACCTTGGAGAAAGGTCGTCCCTCCGGGAATGGGGGTGTGAGAGGCCATCCCCATGTGGACAGGATGAACTGCCAGGCACAGCCTCCTGTTGATTCTTGAAACAGGTCTCTTGTTCCTCCTCCTCGGAAAAGCAAGTATTCTCGATTCCCTCTTTCTGCAGGACTGAGGGGCTGGGCCTCCCTTCTGGTGCTGATGTCCATTGTGAGATTGTTTGTTTGGGGGCCCTGGGCCCATTGCCAAGGGTCCTTAGTTCCAGGGAGGAAGAGGAGGCCATTGGAAAGTAGTTATCCAGTTCATCCCTCTTAACCCCTCAGCGGCTGTAAGACAGAACAAACCAGGCAAGGACAGAGAGGAGAGGGAGCAAAAGTTGTGTCTCTGTCTTAGAAAGATATCTCAGCAAATGAAGGGAGCCTCATACTCCATGCACACATGTATACGTGCACAAACACACACAGAGCAAAGTACAATACATATATGTATACAGACACACAGAAATACACAGAATTGGTTGTCAACTGGATGCATTCAAACTCCCCTGGAGCAGCTCATGACCCTACCACATTTTAGAAGATGGTCTTCAAGAGCTGTTGTGGCTGAGAATACTCATCACCAGGTAACCATCCTTATGCTGGCCTTCAGAAGAGGCACAGTCTGTCATGAGACTAGAATTAGAGCTTCTGCAGCTCATTAGGACCTGCATTAAGGGATTTTAAGTGGAGGAGACCTGACACTAATAGCAGTTGAACTTGATTTAACACCTTCAGATTTACAAAGCACTTTATATCCATTATCTCATTTAACTCACTACAGCCCTGGGAGGGAGGGAGGACAAGTGCTAATGTACCCATTTTATAGGTGAGGAAAATGAGGAATGGGGAAAGGACTTGCCTGCTAATCCTCCTTCTATGACATCAAGCTGCTTCCCCACCATTTCTTTTTCTAAGTCAACAACTAATGTACATTTGTGTGCACATATTCAAGTATGGCCATGTATCTGAATGATAGTCCATATATCCAGACATAAATATGCACATAGATGTGTACATGCACATGGACACATAGGCACAGTCACAGACTCACACTCAGACACAAACACAGAGACATTTCCTCGTTGAAATGTCATTCAGAAGAGAGAGTTGAGGTGGGGAAAGAGACAGATAGTAAGAGATTGAAAAGAATGGTACATAAAGAAATAAGACCTTCAAATTCCAGAGCTAAAAGTATTATTACAGGTCATCTAGGTCAACTCCTTATCCAATTCAGGAATCCTTTATTCACCAAGTCTTCTAGTTACAGAAAAAAAATGAGTGTACTAAGCATTTCACGTGTCCACCAAATTTAGTATTCTCTCTTTCCAGGGTAGAAAGTACTAATCCCTAACTGCCCCACCCTCCACCTCCCACCCTCACACGCATACATATACACACCACTACCACCACCACCCATTTACAAATTAGGAGACAAGATTCCCAGCCAATCACATCACAGGGGAAAGGCAGAGATAAGACCACAAGCCAAGCAGCCTGACTCCATCCCAAGAAGGGACTCTACAGCAGGGCAGATATCTATTGGAATTCAAATCATCAAGAAATGTCTATGCATATATGTCTCTTTGCATGTGCAGAAGATATTTCTGTATGTATCTGCCTTTGTATGCTTTTGGATCTATGTGTGAGAGAGGTTATCTGTGTGTACGTGCGTGAGAGATATCATCTGTGAGGAGACAAGGAAGTCTCTCCTTATTATGAGTCCAAGAACTCACAGTCACATTTCTGTAGCACTTTACCAAAGCTCATTCCCCACAATAGTGTCAGGACAGTGATATGAACAGATAATATAAAATGTATTTTAAATACATTTAAATTATATATTTATATATATATATTTAAAGCTAGAAGGAACCTCAGTAATATCTAATCTAAGCCCCTCATTTTACAGATGAGGAAACTAAGACCCTGAGAGATTATTCACTTACAATCACACAAGTGGCAACACAACCAATTTTCAAGCCTCGATTCTCTGAGCCCAAATCTAACATTCTTTCCATTGTGTCATACACACTGCCCATTTTATTGATAGGTTAAATGAAAGGTTATATGACTTGTCTTAGGTCTCATGGATATAGATCCAGGATTCAAGCCCATGCTGTCTGGCTCTAATATCCATGGGTCTTTTCACTTCACCACAATGCCACTAATCTACTTAGGACTATCAGCAGATACTTGAGATGATTCTTAATGGTTCTTTCTCCACCATGGTCTAGTCTTTATGCATTCCTGTTCTTGGTTTTTCTCTCTTATCTTCCCTTCCTCCTACCTTATTGTCCTAGTCCCTTTCTTACTATAGAAAGGCCATTGAAGACAGAAGTTGTGGATTTGTGTCTGGGTTCATTAGGCATGTGACTATGCATGAGTCATAAATCTCTCAAAAGTCTCAGGTTCTTCATCTGTTAATGGAGAAAATAATACTTACATGGAGACTGAGTGTATTGTAATAGGTAAGAAAACTACCCTTAGAGTAAGAAGGCCTGAGTTCAAATTTAATACATTCTCTGTCACCTCAGACAAATTACTTAACTTTTCAGCACTTCAGGCAACCATCTAAGTTGCAGAAAAGGTGCCTATCTATATGTTGCTGCTTCCACAGATAAAATCACAAATCCAGTAAAAAAAGAAGAAATACTTCTGCTAAAGTACTTCACAGGGTTACTATCAGAAAACTACTTTGTAAACCATCTTTTTATTATTATTTCCTCTTTTTCTCTCCTGCCTTTGTCTTAAATCCGAGGGAGTACCCATAAACACTGTTTAGTTTGGATGGTGGCCAAGAAGCTACAGAAACTCATACTTACAGATTGTAAAATGAAGGAATTGAACAGGAAATTAAGACCTAGAGAGGGCAAATGATTTGCCAAAGGTCACAGGAGTTAGTGACAAAGCTCAGACTCAAACCCAGGTCTCCTGACTGCAAGCTTAGCTGTATTCTAGACTCTGTAGGACCAACCATTCATATTTATAGCAGTGTTTATCTACAGACCCTGTACATGTATGTCTGGGTGAGCTGACGAGACACCCCAAATACAGTGTTCTCTTCAAAAGAACCCTGTCTAAATTCGTGCTGCATCCAATGGGGTCTGATTTCAGTAGCTTGCTCTGTACAGTGTGTGCCAGACAGAGATCTATTCAGAAAAGGAAAATGGAAACTGTAGGAGCCACTGTGTCTTCCTCTGGGCCTCCAGCCTCGCCAAGCTCCCAGGGCAGAGGGAAGTCCACATACCTCCATCAGCATGGGTCTGAGGATGGCTCCCAAAATTACATCCTATTCCCCACCTTCTACACACACATATGTTCAGACACACACACACACACACACACACACACTCTAATTTGGCTCAGAAAGGTTCCTGTGCCAAGAGGTAATCCAATTCATCAGCATTGTCTGAACTGGCATCTCATTCAGTCCCAGCTCAGAACTTTTTTCTTAGAATGACAGAGACAAAATAGCCCTCATTTCATTTGAAGCTATCACACTTTTTCACACACAGACACACGTACCTAGACTCATAGATACACACATGCACCCTAGAAACATAACCATATAGAGAAGACACACTCGCATACAGAGACACACACAAAGACAAGAGTGTTTTATATATACTTTCCTGTAGAAGTATACTTATAAGAAAAGACATACTACATAAACAAATGTGTGATGTAATGGATAGAGGGTTGGATTTGGAGTCAAAAAGACATCCAAATTCTGCCTCCACCTTTTACTAGCTATGTGATTACTGACAAGTGCCTCAACTTCCCTAAGTCTCAGTTTTCTTATCCATAAAAGGGGGACAATAATACCTGTAGTACCTACCTCCCAGGGTTGGGGCGATGATCAAATGAGAGTATGTATGTAGAGCACTTTGCAAACCTTAAAGCCATGTGTAAATGTCAGCTACTACTCACACTGTCACAGATACACACAAAGATAGATACCGGATCTCACAGAGATATATACAAATGACGTCTCTCTCACACACATACGCACGGACAACCTCTCTCACACACAGATCCAGAAGCACATAAAGGCAGATACATACAGAAATATCTTCTCCTGCACATGCAAAGGGACATACAAGCATAGAGTTTCTCTGACACAAAAGCCAGATACACATTCACATACACAGACACCTCTGTCGCATACGAAGAGGCAGGCGAGCGCGTGCGCACGCACACACACACACACACACACACACAAAGACAAAGATATACACACTCACGCGGATAAATACACACTAGTTACACATACAGGAAGGGAAGCTGCGCGCACACACATACACACACAAACACACACACACACACGCTTGCATCCTCCCTTCTTTACTGGCTCACACCCCCTTCGACCTGTCCTCTCCTACCTGCCCATCCCGGGCCCTGCTCCTAGCTCCCGGGAAGTGGGGGTGAGGGTGGAGAGGACAGTCGGGTGCCACCAGCAGCCGTCCCCGGTCAGCGGCCTCAGGAGGATGAGGATATGGACCAGGTTCGCGGGGAGCGGAGTCCGGACGAGGGTCTGAGCGCCAGTGGATCTCGGAACCAGCCCTGACCGCGGAGCGCTCGGTGCTGCCGGTTCCGCCCTCGCCCCTCTGTCCTCCTCCGTGGCGCCCTTCCGCCTCTCGACCGAGGTCAGGGAGGCGCGGGGGGGAGCCCCAGCCCTGCAGCGCCCCCAAACTCGAGGCTCGGAGCATCCCCAGCCTCTCCAGCTGCGGCGCCGCCTCCCCTCCCCCCGCCAAGGACACCAAATCTGCGCCTCTCCCAGCCCCGGAGCGTACCTGTCCAGGGGCCACACGCCGGCTCGGCTGCCCCCGACCCAGGTGCCAAAGAATCGAGTGGGCAGGCTATCCCCCCTCCTCCCACCCCATTCCCTGGGCCCTGATGCCTTGGGACCCAGGCGCCCGCCTTGTTGGCCTCACTCCGGAGAGCCCAGCCTAGTCCAGCTGCGGCCCGAGCCGGCTCCGCACTTATCCCTCCTCCTTCTACCCTGTTTCTCCTCCTCCTCCTCTTCCTCCTCCTCTTCCTATCCCCGCAGCTCCCGGCGCCGCCCCGCCAGGGCACCCTGAAGGGAGGGAGCCTGGGGAAAGCTCGAGCTCAAGTCGGAGCCCCACGTACCTGTGAGGGGGCCGGGGCAAGCTGGGCGCCCAGTGTGTGGCTGAGCCGGGCGGCGGGAGGGGAGGAGGGAGGGGATGTGCTTACGGCGTAGCGGAGTCAGCGAGCTGGATAGCCGGTCCTCACCTCCTCAGGCTGTTGGCAGAGCGCTGGGCCCCGGGAGCCTGGGGCCGGGGGGTGGGGAATAGATACTGCCTTGCTTGTCTGGGGGGGTCCCAGGAGATCTGTTGCACCAGCCACTGCACTTATCGAGAACCCCAGTGAGCCTCGTTTAATAGCACCGCCACCACCTTTCTTCGCCCCGCCCCTCCCCAGGGTTCCCAGAGCAGAGCTGAGAGGACTTGGGGACACCCTCTCTGTCTGGCTGGTCCCTGTCTGCACCAGCCACCCTTTATAGCTGGGGCTTGGGCTCTGGCCTGTTTAGATCCGCAGCTCCAGCCTCAAAGCCCCCAGGCAATGGGCTACAGAAGCTCTACACCCACGCGCGTGATAGGAGTGGGGAGGGAGTGAGAAGTGAGAGGGGGATGAGGAGAACTGAGAAGGAGGGAGCGGGGAGACATAGGGGACCAGGTAGGTAGAAGTCTCTTGTGTTTCACTAGACTATACGAGGTGGTGTGGGCCCCGGGCGCCCCCTTTAGGCAGAATGACAGTAGAGTCCCTTTCCCGGGTACCCACTTTAGAAATTCAGTCCAGGGCAGGTAGGCTAGTGTTCAAAAGTCTTTTTCCTTTGGACCATTATGAATAGTCAACTTTGTAGCAGTGGCATCTGACATCTGCCTCCAACCCCTACCCACCCACACTCACCCCCCAAACACACCATTCAGCTAAAACTGGTTCACTTCTGTCCCTCAGCTTCTCTTCTGTTTCCGTGAAGGTGAGGAGGGGAAAATTTCAGCTGCAACGTCAGCCCTCGAAGTAGGGAGAAGGTGATACTGCAAGTCAGAGCTTGAGTAGTAGTCCATGTGGGAGGCTTGGGGGGCAGAGGAGAGGGGAGCTCTTCCTTCCGTGATGTTTGCTACAGTAGAATTATCTTTACAGACCTGTACTCTTTGGATAGAACTGTGTTTGAAATCACAGAGCCCCTGGGGACCTTGAAGATCAACCTAACTTCTGTTCTTTTCAGGCCTGTAGCTACCGGACCAGAGGGCTTCCCTTCCTTTCCCTCCCTCCCTCCTACTCTCTGATCAAGAATGTTTTTTGTCTCAGCAGCTAGACGTTTCATTGTCTGAAGTGTGAAAATGAGACAAAGACAGAGAGCAAAGACCATAGCATTTATTACTGGAAAGGGCATTTAGTCCAAACATCTCATATAACAGAGAAGGGCACTGAGACCTAGGAAAGGAGAAGTGACTTGCCCAAGGTCATACAATTGGTGGCAGAAAGGTGATTGTGCTCATTCCACTGCTGCATGTAATCTTTCATTTTCTTTGTATTAAATGCAGCCTCTGCCCAAACCAGGGCTGATCTGGTTTGAATGATGCTGGAACACATTTGCTAAGTCTGCTCAAGACATGAAGGGAACTCAACCTCACTGAATGTGGGAAAATGAATTGATAGACTCCCTCCAAGTTCTGGTGAGAAAGTATCCCTTTTGGTACATACAGAAACTCAGTCACACACACACACACACACACACACACACACACACACAGACACTCCTTCACACATTCCATCCAAACTTCCTGTTGTTGTTCAGACTTCCTGTTCAAAGAGGAGCGTGACATCAGACTGTGGCTGATCAGTCCAATATGAGCTTTGAAAGCTCTGCCATAGGTTGGTCACAGATAGTCCATTTAAACACTTAGGATGGAGTCAGGAAGGCTTGAATTCAAATCCAGTCTCAGATACTTCCTAGATGTATGATGCTGGGCAAATCACTTCACCCTGTTTGCCTCAGTTTCCTCATCTGCAAATGAGCCGGAGAAGGGGATGGCAAACTATTACAGCATCTTTGTCAAGAAAACTCCAAATGGGGTCATGAAGAATCAGACACAACTGAACAACAACACAGCAGAATGGTGGTTTTGGAGGGAAAGAATAATAGTTCCAAACCTCTCACTCTTGACTCTGAGCCTTATCCTAAGTTTTCTCTCTTACATGGAATTTCATTCCATCCTGAAGATTTATTTATTTTATTTTTAATTTGTGAAATAAAACAAGCAGTTCCATAACATAGTATAATAAAAAAGATGACTGCACATGAAATTGCAAATCTATTATGTACAACTTGCTGTTCCTTTTAAATATATAATAAAATTATCATGTAAATTTCTTTTTTTCCCTTCTTATCTTTCCTCACTCCCTACACCCTAGAGTTGGCTACCATTAGACACAAATAGATAGATAAATAGATAGATATAGATATATACATACATATATGTAAAATTATTCAGTAATATTGTTTTAAGAATGAATTTGAGCAAATAAGCCCTTTGGACTATTATAAGTATCCAAATTAACTACAAAGGACATGAAGAAAAACACTATCTGCACCCCATAGAATTTTTGGGCTCATATCCCACCACCACCCCTTCAGAGGATATCAGTCTTAAAACACACTTGACTCCTGCCTGGTCAAAAGCTGTAGATTTTCTAGCAGACTTTCTCCAGGCAGGCATAGAAAGGGAAGGAAGGAAAAAAGGAAGGAAGGAAGGAAAAGAGAGAGGGAAGGAAGGAAAAGTTAGAGGGAAGGAAGCAAATAGGGGAAGGAAAGAAGAAGAAAAGGGCAAAGATATTTTAAAAGGAATTTTTTAATTGTATTTCCCCGAGAGCTATTGTATGTTTTCCCAGCAATGTGTGGCCAGTCAATATTAGTTGATGGTGATGAGACCATCTGGGATTCACACTACTTCCAATTAATGTGACTCTCACAGCAAGGGGCTCAAAATACCATTATAGACTGACCTCACATACCCATACAAGTCTATAAGTCTGGGATTCTAGTTTGAGTACTAAAAGTTATCTTTTCTGTGACGGCTATGATCATTAGAGAAACTGGATTCACAAGACAAAAGGACCATGGGTTATATCCTCCTAGATCCTAAGCCAGCAGTCTAGGTAAGATGCCACCAGGGAGACAGTGGTACCTCAGCTAATTCCTTATGGACCATTCAATTGGTTTCAATTCCACAAACATTTACCAGGTATCTATGATGTACAAGGTACTGTACTAGGTGATGGGAATACAAAAATGAAAAATGATAGAATCCTTGCTCTGAAGGACTTTACATTCTACCAGGGTAAGAGCACATAACCTTTTTATTTGTCAAGGACCCCTTTGTGGGTCTAGTGAAGCCTATGGATCACTTCTCAGAAAAATATTTTTAAACACAGAAAAGAAAATACATAAGATCACAAAGGAAAACAATCCTACTAAAATACAATCATCAAAGGTTTTAATAACAAATAAACTATGGTATGATGAGGCCAAAGGAGAGATCTAGACAAAGGACTCTGGAAAACTTTGAGGAGGAAGACATTACTTTCAGTATCAGGATTAGGGAAGGCTTCAAAGAGGAATCTGACCAGGAGTGTTCTAAACTGAAGAGAATAGATGAAGAAGACTGCCCTTATATAAGTGCCAAGCCATAAACCACAGAAGGTTGCAAGTACAGTAAAGGTAGAAGAATATCAGTAGGACAGAGTAATAATTCACAGGAAACAATATCCAAGAACAGTCAGCATTAGAACTGGTAGCTTCATATCTCTGTACACAAATGCCCAGAGTATGGATAATAAACAAGAAGAACCAAAGATCCTAATGAAAAGCAGCACATCCATCCTCATGGGTATCACTGAGACTTTGTTTCATGGGAATCATGACTAGAATATGGCTATGGAAGAATATATAAGGTTCAAAAGGCATATGGCTATAGAAGGACATATGTCACTCTTCAGTGCATCTGTGATCCCACTGAATATGGATATCTCCTTCAACAGCACATTTCACAACTCATTCACACCTCATCCTATATGGTTTTTGTCCAAGACCTTCATAAACTTTCCATAGTAGATTTTCTTTCTATTATACACCTTCCTCTATGATTTTTGTCTAATGTCACTAGACCCAGATGGCTCAGGAGGAGAAAGTGAGATTGGTGACCTTGCACAGCCCTCCCTCACCAAAATCAAAGTCAACTGCAAGTCATGTGATCTTCTTGATGTCATGGTCCTCTTTGAGAATGAAGGACAAACACAACAATGTTCTGTAAGCTTGCTTGCTCCCACTATACATTTCTCAATTGACCTCTGAGTCACCCGTAGTTTTGCTTTTTCAAAGACAGTTCAACTATTCATAGCCACATAGCATCTCCAGGAGAACATTAGTTTTAAAAAAATGGATTTTTGGCAAGATATTCCTTATTCAAAAAAAAAGCAATCTAAATAAAAAGGTGCAATAGCATTGTATATTAAGGCAGTATCATTACTTGAGGAAATCCAGAAGCCAGGGTAGATAAGCATAATGGAGAACATTTAGGTAAAGGTAAACAGAAGCAATGTTGTCATGGGAGTATGTTGTTAACCATCTGGAAAGAAGGAGGACATAAACAAAGAATGCAGGAAACACAGAAAACGTAGCATGGAAACACAGGGGGAACTTCATCATATATCTGCTAGAGCTTTTTCTCTCTTCCAAAAGCAGTTACTGATAAATCCTTGATTTTCCTTACTCTTCAAAAGGTAAAGGAATAAACAAAGATAACCAACCATTGCTCTAGATCTGATTTTGACCAAGAAAGAGGAATTGACTAGTGAGAACTTGAAGAAATGACTACTGTACTTTAGAACACAGGATGGAAAAGGAGAGGAAATCCAGGTGTCATCTGAAACATACTCTAGAGTTTTAGAGAGCCAATTACACAGGGTTCAGAGAAAAGGTCAGTAGGGTCCTACAGGCTAAAATTAGTTAAAATAGGTTGGTCCAAGAGCTTGTTCTCAAGAATGAAATTCCAAAGAAACAAATACAAATTATTCTAATGAAGAAGAAAAGGGAAGTGTCTATAAAGACTTTTGTGGATGTACTTATTTACCAGTTTTAATTTTTTAAAAATACACCTATAGAAGATAGAAGCAAAAGAAAGGAATTGGGAAATTAATATAAAAGGATGTAGTTCTGTAAGAATGTCAGCAGTACTAAAGCTTGGTTAAGCGTACTGGTAACAAATGCTAACTGTAATTAAAGGAGCTTTTTATTTTAAGCTATAAAAAAAAAAGGATCAAAGAAAGGATAGGATTGCTGCCGGGGTAAATGGAAAGAAGGCTGAACTACTCAATGTTTTTTATTTTTTCTGCCAAGGAACAAGGTCTTTGTACTGAAGACAGAACAAAAATGATTAACAGAGAGTTAAAACACAAGAAAAGTTAAGAGGGGACCCTAGTGAAAGAACTGATGAATGTGATTGCTGAGCATTGCTAGAGGGAGTTTCCTTGACAGAAATACCCAACAAGAATAAAATCACAGGTCTGGGGGGAAGCAGTTTTAATATAAATATCTTTTCCCATTTAACAGTTTCAGTTTTTATTTTGTCTTTATTGTTTTATTACTTTTAATTTTTTTTATTTAAAAGGCATTATTTATTACCATATTATAATCCATTACTTATATGTCATAATTTATTTTATTTTTATTATTTTAAAAAGCTTTTAAAATCTTATGCAATTGAAATTGCCCATTTTTCTCTTTTATGACCTACTCCATCCCTTCTTTGCTTAATAATTTCCCTCCTTGCATAGTGATGAAAGAGGTTGTTGTGTTCATCCTTTGTTGCCAAAGAAGACCATGCCATCAGAGAAATGATGACATGACTTGCACTTGACTTTGTTTTGAGTGAAGGAGGGCTGTGCAGGTCACCAGCCTCACTTCTCCTCCAGAGCCATCTGAATCCAGTGACCTGATATTCATCTGGATGACTGGAGATGACCCAGGATGCACTGGGAGACCTTGGCCCCTTTAGGCCAAGGTCTATTCAGGTACTCACTTAGGGTGAGGCAACACCCATTCATTGAATAGGCCTGTTTAAGAAATAGCAAGGCCTGGCCCCTTTAATGAGGCAAAGAAAAGAAACACATCAAGCTGGGAGGAAACAGCAACAGCTACTATTGATAATCACTCTTAAGCCAGGAAGGTCCAGAAGAGAGCCTTTAGACAGGGGGCAGGGGCCCCATGTTGTCTCAGTGCAGTAGGTTTTGTGTTCTTGTGTTCGTCATTCATTGCTGAAAAGGGTACCTTATTTTGTGAAGAACAACGAGGAGCTAGAGCTAATGAAGAGGAGGGCAAGTGAGATAATCGGATGAGGGGAAACCGTGTCACATAGAGATTAGTAGAAAGAACTAAGAGTGTTTAGCCTGGAAACAGGAAGAACTTAGGAAAGGCTTGATAGCCATCTTCAAGCATCTGAAGGGCTGCCATATGGAAGTGGAATTAGATTTGATCTGCTTGGCCATGTGGGGGCCAGGGGAAAGATGAGTGGAAATTGCTGAGAGGCATATTTAGGCTCAATGTAAGGGAATTCCTCTGTGACATGTGTCAGTAACATGTCATATCTTTGTAGGAGCTGGAGGGTTGCTGATTGTCTCCATAGAAGAAACTGAACCAGAGAAACGTTATATGAAAGTAGTACTGCCCCAGTATTACTTTAGGGAAAGATAAAGACACACAAAAGGTCAGGGGACATGGCAGGATGTTGTGTATGGGGGCAACCCAATCTGGTATTTCCCTCTTTTGCCTCTCCCCAGTTTCTAATGAAAGAGACTTTCGGTCTACCTTTCCATTCCATCCAATACAGCCAGGAGCAGAAGAGAAATTTAGGTGGCCTCTGCCAGCTTCTTGCCTGTGATAGTGCCATAGAGCTGCTTCAGTTTGAGCTGGAAGCAGTGGAGGAAGAGCTAGGACAAATGGATTGTTGGATACTTCCAGCAGAGGTAAAGACTCTGGGGTAGAGATGATGAAGATGTGTTGGAGGGACAGACCAAAAAGTAGCCAGGAAGGGAGAGGGATTAGACTTCAGCGGCTATTGAGTTTAAACCAATAGACTTTCCCAAAACTTAGCTATTTCCCCAGTTGGACCGTTATCTGTGGAGTAATCCCAATAATTTCCAAACAAGAAATTCCTTCCCTTAATTTTGCCCAGAGCTAGTTGGCATGGAAAGAAGTTGGGGGTGATAATTGGGCAACACACTCCATTTGAAGGGAAATTTTAGCTGTGTTTTAATAAACCATGTGGGCACTGAAAAGTCCATTACCTGAGTCTTATGAATGAGATTGGTAGACAGATAGCTGAAGATTTCCTGTGTGTTGAGAGCGAGGACTTTAGAGGTTGGTCTGTTTTTTGAATTAGTTATTTAATTTCTATAACCCCAGATTACTGTTAAACCTCAGGCTAGAGACCACTGCACCAAGAAGCCAAAGAAACTAGAGATAGGAGGAAGAGGAGATAGGAAAAGAGTTTATAGGCTGAACTCTGTCAAGCAGCTGGAGTTGCTGTCTTTGGTATAGCTTATGCAAGCAAACTGATGAAATAAATGGGTGACTTGAATGTAGTGCCACCTGGTGGGAAAAATGATATATTTCCCTCCCTTGCTGGTCAGTCAATCAATCAATCAACAAGAACTTGAACCTGTGAAGCTTTCCAACGGTACTGAAGCATCTTCAAAGTTTCCTAAAGTGCCCATCAAGTGGACATACAGCCTTGTCTTTTTGTCAAGCATCCTGATGATTGACTATACAAAGGTGAAGGTAATGGTGAGTGATTCTTCAAGAAGAGGTAGAATGACCATGTTGGGGGTGTTCCTGTCAGAGGCTGAGTTGGACTGGAAAATTTCTGAGGTCTCTTTCAATTCTGCAATTCTGTGATTCTGAGGAATCACCCATCCTAAACTTTGAAGAAGAAAAATATTGAAAGACAGAGATGAAGAAGGAGGGGATGTATTCAGGCACTGAGGCTAGAGGTGGGATGACCAATTTGGATGGAATATAGAATGTGGCAAGGGAATAAGTGAAGACGGTCTCAAAATGCAGGTTGGAAACAAATAGGAGAGGGCCTTAAATGTTAAGTTAAATCATTTTCATTTTAATCTATAAGTAATAAGAAGCTTGGGGCAGCTACATGGTGCAGTAGATAGAACACCAGCCCTGAATCCAAGAGGATCCAAGTTTAAATCTGGCTTTAGATACTGACTAGCTGTGTGATCCTGGGCAAGTCACTTAACTCCAACTGCCTAAAAAAAGTAATGGGGAACCACTGAAGATTTTTTCTTTTAATCAAGAGAGTAATCTAATTAGAATTGTATTAAAAAAGATTTTTTTTTTGGACTATGTAGAGGGTGGATAGTAAAGGGGAGAGATTAGAAGTAGGGAGACATATTCTATGACTATTACAATACTCCCGGCAAGGGATGATGAAGGCTTATCATCACCATTACTCAGCTGGTAGCAGTGTGAATAGAGAGAATGAACAGATTGGAGAAATGTTGCAGGGGTGGAATCAGTAGGACTGGGTCACCAATTGAATGTAGGGAGGGAGGAAACCAAAAAAGGAAAAAAATTATTCCAAGGTTTCAAGTCTTGCTGTCTGGGAAATGGTGATGCCATCAATAGAAATGGGAATTTGGGAGAAAGGGTACATTTAGGAGATGATGACTTCAGATTTGGACATCTTAAATTTTATATACTAGTAGAGTATCTCAGGGAAGATGCCCAGCAGACAGTTGAAGATAAAAGACTGGTATTTAAAGGAAAAATTGCATCTAAAAATATGGATTTGGAGGTTTTATGCACTGAGATGATAACTGGAGTCATAAGAGAGGATGAAATCAGAAGGGAGAGTGTATAGAGAAAGAAAAGAGCTTTCAGGTCAGAGCTTTGGGAAATATACACACTTATGGAGCAAATGAAGGCCCTGAACCATCAAAGAGGTCCAAGAAGTCAGACAGGTAGGAGGAGAACAAAGTGAAAGAGGTGTTACAAAAGCTGAGGGAGGAGAAAGTATCCAAGAGGAAGACTGGGCAGTAGTGTGGAATCCTACTGACAGGTCAAGGAAAAGGAGAGCTAAGCAGAAGTCATTAGATTTAGAAATTAAGAGGTCTTATAAACTCTTGAAAAAGCTGCTTCAATAGAGTGGTCAGATCAAAACCCAGATTGCAACAAGTTGAATAAGTGGATACTGAGGAAATAGTGGTAATGAGGAATGACTGCTCTTCCCAAGAATTTAACAAGGAAAGGAAGAAAAGTTATGGGATAATAGCTTGAAGGACTGAGAAGGTGAAGGAAGTATTTTTAAGGGGATACCTGAGCATTTTTGTAGGTAGTGGGGAAGGAGCCACCAAATAGGAGGTGAGTGAAGATGAGAGATAGAAAGGAAGAAAGATATTGAGGAAGGGAGAAAGGAGAAAGAGAGAGGGGGGAGAGAAACAGAGAGAGAGGGAGGGAAGGAGAGAGAGAAACAGAGAAGTAGAGGGAGAGACGGGGTAGAGGAATAGGGAGGTAGAAGGAGAGAGAGGAGGATAGAGGGAAAGGGGGTAGAGGGAGGGAGAGAAAGAAACAGAGAGAGAGAAGGAATTATAGAGAAGCAACTTGAGCAAACATGAGGGGATGGATTTTGGACTTTGCATACACCCATCAGTGATCTAATGATGTCCTCAAATCAGCTGATAGCAGTGACTACAGTGGAAACTCAGAACAGACTGAACCAAAATTCTGGGCTCCACAAGAGCCCAACAAAGAAACTATACCATGTCTGGGAGGGGATTCCTTTGAGCACCCTTTGAAAGGGAGAAAAGAACTTTCAAGCTGCTAGGAACTATGTTGCCCCTTTATTACATGTGCTCTGTGAACTTGAACCCATTTTCTCTCAGACTCCATACTTGTGAAAGAGTATATGCATACATACACCTATGTTATATGTGTATGTATGTATATATACATGTATGCATATGTACACATATATGCATGTGTGTATATATACTTATATACTTTTGTATATATATTTATATTATGCTACATTAATATATGTGTATGTATATACATACATACATACACATATATACTTTGGGCGGGGGAAAGTTGGTTGTTCTTCCATACCAGTTTGGTAAGTACCCACTCTAAAAGCTAACAAAATTGATTCTCATCAGATTATCTTGGGAGTAAGAGCACTTTAGATTTGGTGGGGGCTTGCAAACTATACTACAAAGAGTATATAGCTATTAAAAAAAAAGGGAAATCCCCTAACTCTTCACAGATACTCCTAGAGCCCTGAGGGGATGTAATAGCTGAACTCTGGGATCCCAACTCATCAATCTAAGGAAGACTTAAGATAGGCACCCCAGAGCATGGGTCACATTAGATTTGATCTATCACTCCAAGCTGTGCAGTCTTTTTAAGATCCTGATTCTGTCATCTCAGTCATTAGCTATCTCTTCCAGTTTTGTGCAGATTTGGTAAACATGCCATCCACGCCCTCTTTCGAGTCATTGATAAATATATTGAATAGAGCAAGGGGCAAAGTCATCTAGTCTCTCTGGACCTCAGGTTCAGTATAGGTAAAATGAGGGATAATAAAAAACACAGGATTTAGAACTGGAAGGAATATTAGAGATCAGCTCATTCAACCTCCTCATTGTACAGCTGAGAAAACAGATTTGCCCTTTTCACCTCCCTGGAGTGATGTGAGGATTAAATAAGATGGTAGATATGACAGTAGTTCGAAGGAAGCATTAGAAAGAGCGGAGACTTAAGTAAAGTCCTGGCTCTGGCTTCCTCTGTGACCTTAGGCCTCTGTCTGTAAACGTCCTCTGTGAAATGAGGGGGACTGGACTAGATCTCTTCAGGTGCCCTCCAGTTCCAGCATTGTATGTTCTATTTTGTACATTCCCTGCTAGCTGGTGCATTCTCAGTACTATGTCTTGTTTACTTGTAGTCTAAAGGTTCCTTTCAGCTGACATTTTGTGTACTATGTCTTAAGTGCTCTTCCATTTTTAATTTTCTATGGAAAAAAAATCTACGATGAAGTATAAAGCTCTGTACAGATAAAAGAGACTTTTGTTAAATACATAGCCTAAGCCAAAACAAGGAAACTTGTGATATTACACATTCACACCGACTGGTTGAGCTTCCATTGTCCACCCTGAGCATGGCTCCTCAGAGCCTGGTGAATCTGCCTTTGCAGAATCTTAAAAGGTAGAGGACAAATCTGACTCACACTCAAACAAACTACCCGCTAGGCTTTGGGTTTCCAGGGCAACAGGGATCCAAGTTCCAAACCCAAAAGAGCTTCTCATACTCAGCAGATGACTGTAGTGGGCACATGGTGAGGCAGAGAACAACAACTGAGGAAGCAGCAGGTGAACAACACAATAACTCAGGAGTTTGAGACAGGTCACTTAGATTTATATTAGAAGCTCCTTAGTACCTGTGTGAGGGCAGCTAGGTGGCGCAGTGAGTAGACTGCTGGGCCTGGAGTCAAGTAGAGTCATCTTCTTGAGTTCAAATCCAGTCTCAGATACCTACTAGCTGTGTGATCCTGGGCAAGTCACTTAACCCAGTTTGCCTCAGTTTCCTCTATAAAATGGGCTGCAGAAGGAAATGGCAAACTACTTCAGTATCTTTGCCACAAAAACTCTAAACGGAGTCGTGAAGAGTTGGACATGATTGAAGAGACTGAATGATAACAACAAATACCTCTGTGACTTTAGTTCAAGTAATTTAACTTCTCTGGGACTCTGTATTCTCCCCTACAAAACTAAGAGATTGGACTAGAGGATATTTAAGGTCTCTTTCAGTTTAAATCCCATGATCTTATGTTTGTAAACTAAGAAAAGTAAAAAGATGAAAAGAAACATCCAAATGAGCAGACTTTCCCTTTTCCTGAACAAGGGATTGGATGTTGAAAGACTTTAGATCTCTTACAACACAGTGATTGATTACAAAGCCAGAGGACTGATGATGAAGTGTGCTGGGCACCCCCTCCCCCCCGACAGAGTGACAGTGGACTCATAATACAGGGCGAGATAGACATTTTTAGACACAGCCAGGGTTTTGCTTGTCTGTTCACATTTGTTGCAAGGCCCCCAAGTCCAAGGTGCGTAGGAGGACAAGGACACAGAAAATAGCATCAAAAATGTGTAACATGAGGCTAGTGCGTACTGTTTGGCCAATGCAGCCTTTCTATATGGAGAAGTTGGAAAGCTTGTTTCTGGGGAAAGCATGATGTGTAATGGAAGTGCTTTGGAAATATTATGGAATGTATATAGACCTATGACTAGTTCAGGTGGGTTAACCACACGATGAAGGGAAGGGTCTCTGATTGTCTTTGGAGGCATTCATAAAGGCTTGTCAATTTCAGCGTCTTTCTCTTTAAATTTCTTTGCCCAGTTTGTAAATGGATCTCAATGACACCACCACAATGCCCAATAAGGGGAGGAATTCTTCTTCCCTTCTAAGGCTATAGTACTGATGAGAAATGGGCATTGGTCCTTGGCCTGTTCATTCATTCCTCTGCACAGCCCTTCCTCACTCAAAACAAAGTCATGTGCAAATCATGTCATCATTTCTCTGATGGCATGAGCTTCTTCAGAAATGAAGGATGAACACATACACACAGACATTCCTCTGCTCTAGTTGCAGGGAGTGGAGTTTTCACCCTTAGCCAAAAAAGTGATCCACAAGAAAATTGAGTGTTGAAATCCAGGCTGTTTTGTAGCCAGCACTGCATCAGTGGTCGAAAGAGAAAAGAATAATCTTTGGGAGTAACCTTTGCACCAAAGCCCAGAGAAAGAGCTTACCTAGCAGTCATGCTGAAATTGAACATGAATTTGGTGGGAGCAGTGTTATGTGGATTTGAGCTAAGAGGAGAGCTTGCTCACCTTGAGACAAAGGTAATGTAGAGGATAGGATGTCCTTGAGACATGGTATGTTTGTTTTTGTCATATCTGTGAATTATCCCTTTGTAAAACCTACCCAACGTTATGTAGTTGGATGTAACTGGGATGCTAGTCACTGGCCCTTAATAATGGGTAACACACAGATAATAGGGGGATTGAGCCATTGGGGTTAGAGAGATGAAATATTCCATGATCTCCTCTGAGCACCCTGATTCTGTGAGAGGGTCAGAGTATGCACACTAGATGTAAAGCCTCATCTAGCATAAATTTGAGTCCTTTGCATTTGGAGGGACTTTTGGAGAGATTCTCTACCAATGTATATACCTTAGTTTACAGACTCCTTGGAGAAACTGGCAATCTTTTAAGGCTGTAATTATACAGCTATTTTCTGGTATGTATTCCCTTATTAAGTCAGCTCTACTGAGGTAATTTTGCAAACTTTGAATTTGTTGCTTCACTGAATATTTAAATATTGAGACTTGCTATATTACTGAATTCTATATAAGTATTGATATTAAGTCTAATGTGAGACATGGAATTTGCAATACTAGAATGCTAGTTCTTAGTTGAGAAATTGTTTGTATTTTTCTTTTTGCATTTAAACTTCTTGCCTTATTATGAGACCCTCATGTCTTGCAAGTCCACAGGATAAAGTTTGCCTGTAACCCTAAAAATCCAGCTAAGCAATGGGTTATGTTTAGTTTCTTTTCTTGGGAGGCTTACCTGTCTTTGAGACTTATTTTACTTTGTTTGCTGTTTTTACTATCTGAGCCTATTTGTCTTATCAAGTAGGTTTTCAATCTCACTGAGATTGCCCTTGAAGTGGCAGGCATCCATTGAGGTAAACTGAGATGCCTTTGAAATAAGGGTCCAGAGTAAATTTGCATGTACTTTTAGGATTATTGCCAAATAAAGAACCTCTAGGGAAATTCTGGTTTACCCTAGGTAGAACAGGACACTTGGAAATTGTCTCCAGACCCCAACTGAATGGCTTTATGCACTGAATTGTGCAGTTTTCACTCAGGACAGTTGGTTTCTCATCAAATTTCAATCTATCCACGGCTGAAGCTAAGTGAGCTGAAACTAGCTCCTATGGGGCTCACAAGAGCCAGTTGTTCAATTTTCAGGGGAAGCATTTACACTTTGGAAATCAGCAAATGCTACAAATGAATGTATACATATTTTTCTTCACCTGGAGAGCTGGTTGTTAAACATTTATCAACCCACTAATAACCATAGAACAGCTAAGTGGTACAGTGGATAGAGTTAAAATTTGACTTCATATACTTACTAGTTGTGTGACCCAGGACAACTTATTGAACCTTTCAGTTTTTCAACTATAAAAGAGGGATAATAAAAGCACCTACTTTGTTGTTGTGCAGATCAAATAAGATAATATTTGTAAAATGCATCTGTAGCATAGTACCTGGCTCATTTTAGGTGTTTAATAAATGCTTTTCCCCTTTCCCTTCTCTTCCCAAAGGTCTCTAAATTCCTGTGTGAAAAGTTCTGCTGGAATTTGGATAGGGTCACAGCTTTCCTGAGACAGGAAGCTTAATTTTTTCTTTAGGAGTTACCCAATGATTTAACCTGTTGTGTGAGTGTGGATCCAGAGGGGAGGGGGAAAAGGGTGTGTGGCTCTAGTGAAACCAATCTGAGGGTAAAGTATGCCCAGTTCCCTAGGTCCTAAAGCAATATATAGGTACCAAGTCAAGTCAGTTTGGTTTCTCATCTGACAGGGAGTTGGTGATGCCTAGTCAACCCCAGGTTCCACACCCTTTTTAGGAGTGGAAAGCACCTTGTGGGTGGGGAAGCTCAATAGGACCAGCTTTTTTGTTTTTGTTTTTTCAGAGACAAGATGTTTTCTTTCCTTTCCTTTTTTTTTTTTTTTTTTTGGCCTTTAGCCTGAGGAAGGCCATTCAAATACTGAGTCAGCAGTAATCTCTGGTAAATTTTGTGAAATGTTCCTTGTTGGTGTTCCAGTCTCCCATTACAAAAGAAAAGAAAAATGATGATCATTGAGGTATCTTTTTATTTTTAATTGAGAGAAAAGAATAGAAAGAAAACTAATCTCAGACAGGACAGCTTTGAAAGCTACAGCTTGATCTTATTATATACTTAAAAAGAAATGCAAGACATACATAATAAAGACCCGTAGTGTCGTGTACAATCTTTTTTTTTTTCTGATGTACTAGATACATGCAAATGCCTGTTCTATTTGGTGTTTGTTAAGTTCAAAACAAAAAGAAAAAACTTCTAATAAAAAGAAAGAATGGGAGGGGGTGGAGACAGTGGAATTCACTTGATGACTGATTATATGCTATGCAACTTTATGCATGACACAATTAGACTACACTAGATTGGATCAACTTGGACTATTGAAAATGGGTGAGAAGCTGAAATTATGGGTATTGTTGGAGAGGCCACTTGGTATCATAGCAAGAGTACTGGTTTGGACTCAGAAGACATGAATTTGAATTGTGGCTTTGCTAATTGCTACTTGTGTGACCTTGGGCAAGAATCATTTCCAGCTGTAAAACTTTGGACAGATTGCTTCACCTTTCTGAGCTTGTTTCCTCATCTGTAAAATGGGAAGAAGAAGAAAATTTGTCTTGCCTACCTCCTAAGGGCTGTTGTCAGGAAAGTGATTCATAAACCTTAAAAATACATAGAAATGTGGATTATTATTATTTTTCTTATAGTAGCCCGGTTCCCTAGGGAGGGTGGTAGTGGGTCACTTGGCCCACAGTCCCTAAAGAAGGATTTGAAGTCAGAAGAACTGGGTTTAAATCTTGATTTTCCTACTGACTATGTGACTCTTAGCCTCAACTTCCTCACCTTTGAATGAGATTGCGTCAAACAAGATGGTTTCCAATGATTCTTTCAGCTTTAAATCATACAACCAGCATTATTCCTGCCTTCAGATGCCCTCCTTTCCTACTTTACTCTAAACACTGCAGTACATAAACAAACAAAAACATTTTTTTGAAAAAACAGAAACAAAACCAATCCTTCTCCCACTGGATTAACCAACAGCTCTTGCCCAGCTACACCTTCATAGCTTCAGAGAACTTGTAGCAGCAGCTTGGTTTACTAGGTGAGGCTGGTTGGAAGCCAGTATCTCTGGAAGTCAGTAATCCTAACCTTCCAATGGTGTGTGCCTAGGGGAGAGCATACAGTATTATAGTCATTGAGAAAGGAGCTGATAAGTAGCCTTAGCTCCTGAAAAACTGGAAAAGAAAGTTCTCCCTGACCAAGTCTTTGACACTGTCAAATGCTTTTACATCAGAAATGGATCTGATTTTATCCACACAAATGATATTAAAGTAAATGCTTTATCATATGCCAGTTTTTTTCCAACTGATCTGTAACTAAAATTGCTATATACATCACTTCACTCATTACAATTGTCAGCTGGAGCAGAACTAGCCTTTGAACTGTGAGTAGGCCAGAGTAGGCCAGAGACAGAGGAGGCAGGATGCAAAACAGAAGTTTAATTAATTTCAGAATGAGGAAAATGGCATATGCATACAAAAGCCCATCCTCCTAAAAAGGAGGGCTTGACATGCTGGACTAAATTAAGCAGGTCTTATATACGTCCTGGGCTGGAACATGACATAATCATTTTTAGATCTTGAGATAGTTCTCATAATTATCATTTCTTGGGACAATTCAGACACTGTGGGTCCCAGGGGAATAGTCATTGTCTCAAGCCTTGGGGGTCCTGACCACCCTATGAGGCACAGTCATAGTTCTGAGAAAGAAATAGGAGTGCAGTACCTGTCAGTGACAAGAAACAGAGATCCACATGTGATGGATGGCCCTGGGAAATAAGGGGGAGCTAAATCCCTTAGTAAACATGTGGTGCTAGTCCAAGCAATTTGCCAGAAGGTGATGTCATCCTGAGCGCAAAGGATTATTGTTATGTCAAGCTCAGGACGCAGCCTGCTTACTGAACCTTAGTCTCCATAATATTTTGATAGAATGCAAACTCTTGGAGAGCAGTGGGATATCTTGCTTTTCTATTTGTATCCCCAGCACTTAGCACAATGCTTTGGACAGAATAAGTAATAAATGCTTTTTCATTTGTTCTTAAGTGAGGCTAACCTTTGTTCACTTGGTTTTTAGTTTAACAGGGTATCCTTGCCCCTGGACAAATGTGGTAGGGGGATATAGGGTGATATGCCCTGGGTATTGCTTCTAGCTATAACCTGAAGACTGGGGAAGACACCCATAGAAAGGGACCAGGCTTTGTATATGTGTCGGTCAGTTTCAGGCATCCATACACAAGACTGTAAACAGAGAGACACAAAAGTCTTGGATTATCTTGAACAGGGCAAGTGGCTTATAATTTTGCAAAATTACAGTATATAGAAATATATATATTTCGTAATATAGCATATACAAAAAATCATAAAATTCAGATAAAGGGATGCTTGTGAAGGGTGGGGAAGAGGAAAGGCATATTGAAGGGGGAGAAATAACTATTTAGATTTAATTTTTTTCCATCAAAGCAGTAAGTGACCTTAGAAACCTCAGAGATCACTTAGTTTAGTCTGTTCCTGAAATAGAAATACTCCATACAGCCTCTGGGGAAAGTGGTCATATGACCATTTTCTCTGGTCATTGGAAAGCACCTAGTCCAACCACATCATCTCTCCTAAATGGAAGAGACTTTAGTATAGAATGATAGAACTGGAACGGACTTTAGAGATCATCTGATCCAGTCCTTTCATTTGCCAGAGAAGGTTTTTAGGGCCTAGAGAAAGTGACTTTCCTAAAGCACTTTGGAAAGGTACCTTGATATACTGAGAAACTTCCAGGACCATATGACAGAAGATCTGGATTCAAAAACCAACTTTGTTCTGTAACAAGTTTGCAACTATGATAAGTGACTTTTCTTCTCTAAGTATAAATTTCCACACCTGTAAATTGGGAATGATAATTCTTGCACCAACTTTCTAGGGATTGTTTTGAAAATCAAATTAAATAATGCATTTGAAATCTTCATAATTCTGTGATTGGAGAAGAAAGTGAGGCTGATGACCTTGCCCAGCCCTCCCTCCCTCAAATCAAAGTCAACTGCAAGTCATGTCATCATCTTGATGTCATGGTCGTCTTCGAGAACAAAGGACAAACACAACAGCCAACAATTCTGTGATTACTAAAAGATCGCCCAGTATCTCAAAGAATCAGCAACAACCCAGGTTTCCTGCTTCCCAATTAGTAACTTTTTCTGTTATACCAATTCAACTTTAAGTTTCTATCAACATCTAAAATAGTGCTTTAGGCAAAGTTAGCACTTTGCAAATTTTTATTCAGTTCAGTTCTACAAACATTTATTAGGCTAAATAAGCAGTCTTGGCTCTGACGGTGCTTTCATTCTAAATGAGGGAATACAACATTAATAAGTAAGTAGCTAAATTAATTAATGAGTAAATGAATAAATAAATGGATAAATATACATATACATGTGTGTATTTACAGGGTAGCTAGGGGGCGCAGTGGCTAGAGTGCCAGGCATGCAATCAGGAAGACCAGAATGTTGTGTGACCCTGGACAAGTCATGTAACTCTGTTTGCCTCAGTTTTCTCATCTGTAAAATGAGCTGGAGAAGGAAATAGCAAGCCACTAAGAAAACACCAAATGGAGTCACAAGAGTTGGACACAACTGAAAAACAAAACAATAACAAAACACAGGTGTATATATATGTGGATATTTGCATACATATAATAAAGACAAAGTGTATACAAAGTAACAAAATATTTTCAAGAAAGAGT
Organism: Notamacropus eugenii; assembly: GCF_028372415.1. NCBI lineage: Eukaryota > Metazoa > Chordata > Mammalia > Diprotodontia > Macropodidae > Notamacropus > Notamacropus eugenii. Next base: position 432,859,978 of record NC_092872.1, read on the forward strand.
GTGCCAATAATTGGAGGAGTGTGAGGAAAGGGATCCAATAAAGCAAAGACAAGGAAGAAGTCTATCTAAGACATGGAAGATCCTTTGTGCAAAGGCACAGGTGGGAGACTATCCATGTATGGTGAAAAGCTAGCAAGCCAGTTTGACCAGAATGGAGAAGTCATATAGGAGGGTTGATGAAAAATGAGCCAAATATGGTGGCAAATACTTTGTAGTCACTGCTGCTGGGGATTATCATTTGCTGTAGACTGAGCTGCCTGAGTGGGGTCGTAGCTAGCTAGGTAACCCAGCTCATCCTCTCCCTTCTGTCTCCCTCTCCCCTTCCTTTGGGGTTTACTGGCTTGACATCCTTCCTTCCTTCCTTCCATCCTTCCTTCTCCCAAAACCTTAAACCCAGTGCACTCTGAAGCCCATAGTTTGGACAACAATAGGTCCCTGCCCAAGCTCCACCTAATGGCTGCCTAACAGTGATTATCAATGGCAACAGTTTCTCTTTCCCTCCCAGTTTGATTTAGTTGTTTTTTCTTTTGCTCATTAAAAGGCTCATCCCTTAAGACTCCTTCTTAAAGAGGTCTATTCTCTCAATAGCTGTTACCTCCCTCTAAGTGAGTAGGTGAAAAGGCCTAGCCTAAAAAGACCAAGGTCTCCTATTGCATCCTGGGCTATCTCCAGTCATCCTGATGAATATCTGGTCACAGGATCCAGATGACTTAGGAGGAGAAAGTGAGGGTGGTGACCTTGTACAGCCCTCCCTCACTCAAAACAAAGTCAAGTGGAAGTCATGTCATTATTTCTGTGATGTTACGGTCTTCTTCAAAAATGAAGAATGAACACCCAACTGGGGAGACTGCAGCTGGTAGATCACTTGAGCTCAGAAGTTCTGAACTGCGGTCGGATAAGTTGGTGAGGTGTCCATACTAAGTCCAGTACCAATATGATGAGTTCCTCAAGGTAAGGGGAGACCAGGCTGCCTAAGGAGGAATGAACTGACTGAGGTCAAAAACAGAGCAGGTCAATGCTTCTGTTCAGACCAGCCATGAGATTGGACCTGTGAATGACTGACTAAGACCCAGTTTCAAAAAAATAAAAATGATAGAATGAACGGATGAACAAATTAGAGAGTGTACAAATGAATGGTAGGTTAATTGCCCTTGAGTTGAGATCCCTGAGGGACTTGAACTCTGCCAAGGTGGTGCAGACAGGGAACTGGTGGGGTGGTGGTAGATCACACAGTAGGAGGAAGGTGAGGTAGCATGTACTGGGTTGTGCTAAGGAGGAAAAGAAGACTACAGCAGGCAAACTTCTAGAGTCTGTTCAAAGAAATAATTATTCCATGTTCTAAAGCAGAGGTGCCAAAAGAAGTAACAGGCCACAAAACTCCTGAGGGTGGCCCAACCAGATTAAATTCTAATTGGGAAATGTTTAATAAAATAAATAAAAATACAATACAACATATGATAATTTGTAGTTTTCTACTGAGTCAATATGAAGACCTCCATTTGTCTTGGAGTTTGATGCTACTGTTAAAGTCTCTTCCAGTTTTAACAGTACTTATTGTGTATTCTAACATTCTGTAATTCCATGTTCTGAATGCCCTTTCTTTCAGCTCTAACCCTCTGTATTCCAAAGTCTATGTTCTATGATGCTTTTCAATTCTAACTTTCTATGACTCCACGACTTCGCAGTTTTGCTAAGGTAGCACTGGGACTGGATCTTTGGATGCCTCGTGGTCTTATTTTCTGCAAAGTATCATGTAAGCACAAGGCCAGTAGGAGGGGAGAGAAAGCCTGGTTCAAATAATTGGGGAAGTCTAAAAGGGAACTATAGACCTAGAAAGGGTGCACGTGTTTTTGTCCTTCTAGGCAGTATCATTTTTGTCAGTTCTTTTTTAACATGGTAAAACTGGTAGATTTCTAAAGAAAATAATAATGACATATACAACTCTTGTCAGTTATGGGCCAATATAGACTCTAATTAAAGAACTGCCAGTTACATATTTAAAAGAGAATGTAATTATTTTTAGTACAATTGTTAATAAGTATTTATTTCACGTTCAGTGCTCACACAATTATGACAATATATAACAATTTCCAATTCGGTTCTAACATTCCTTTCTATGTTTTGACAGTGTGGCATGTAATCTCACTATGTTCTTTAAGAATAACTCTTTTCCTATTCCATATTGCACTTATTTAGCAGGCAGTATATATTTGTTTTATTTTGTGTTTACGCATTAATATGAATCCTGTAACGATTTTTAGTCAAAGATAGTTCCCTCCCCTCCTTTCCTTTCCTCTCTTTTCCTCCCCTTGCTCTCTCTCTTCATCCTCTTCCTTATTTGATGAGAGCTCTGACTTGTTTTTTTTCCCCCACAGGGTCCCAGATCCCAGCTAACAAGCGGAGTGATGTATGGTGAGAGCACCTGCGTTTGCACGTTTAGTCACTTCCAAAGGAGTAAGCAGAGAAGGTAAAATCCTCAGGGGTCTGGACCTACTTACTGAAACGTTCTGCTGTTTGCCATTTAATTCAGGCCTGACCTCTAAGTCACCTTCAGCTGTAGCTGCTGGTGCTCAGTGAGCTGCCAGACTGAGGTGGGGCTTTGTAAGGGAGGGAGAACCAGGAATGCTAGGGATTCAGTTCTCCAGTTAGGTAAGAGATGGGAATGAGCATCAAGCCCCAATCAGAACTCAGCAGTTCCTCCCTGAGTCAGTCATTGACAGAGACAAATGTCATCTCTCCTATACGCCTCCTTCCTTCCTCTGACACCAACACCATCCTGATGCAGGTCTTTCTCACTTCGGACCTGGATTACAGCAGTAGCCTGCTGGCTGGTCTTCCTGCCTCAAGTGCCCCCCCACTTCAGTTCATCCTTCACTCAGAGGTCAAAGTAATCTTCCTAGAGCATAGGTTTGACTATATCACCCACCCCCGCTATTTGATAAACCCCATTGGCTCCCTAACACCATCAGGATCAAATGGAAAACCCTGTTTAGTTTTGAAAACGCTTCATAACCTTCTCCCTTCCTATCTTTCCAGTCTTCTTACAAACCTTGCTCCCTTCCATGTACTCTGTGATGCAGTCACAATGGCCTCTTTGCTGTTCCTCAGATAGAATGCCCCACCTCCTGACTCTGGGCACTTCTAGGTCTTCTGTCAAGTTTCAGCTGAAGTCCTCCCTTCTGCAAGAAGGCTTTCCTGATCCTCCTTAATCTTAGTGCCTTCCCTCTGTTATCTCCAGTTTATCCTGTATAGCTCTTGTTGGTACATAATCGCTTGCATTTTTGTCTTCCCCATTTTAATGTGAGCCCCTTGAGAATGGGGATTAATTTTTTGTGTTTGTTTATTGTTGATGCTTTTTGTTTGGTTTGGTTCTGCCTTTCTTTTGTCTGTCTAGCACTCAGCACAGTGCCTGGCACACAGCAGGCATTTATTAAATGCTTATTTACTTATTTCTAATGGACTCCAAGCCTTCCTTGTCTTCATTTTCTCTGTCTGCTAGAAGCCTCTATCTCTCTCCTTGATTGATTACTCCAAGCACTTTCCCCATCTTTTTCCCCTTGAGAGTTTGTTACCATATGTAGGGTGGTAGACAGTGACCTAGACAGAGAGTCACAAGATCAAGATGTGAATTTCAGCTTTGCTTCCAATTACATATGTGGCTTTGAGCCAATCTCTATGTCTTTTTACCCTTCTCTGGACCGTAGTTTCCTCATCTGTAAAATGACAAGGATTAATTATATGATCTCTAGGGACTTTTCCAGTTCAAAATCCTATGATCCTACATCAGTTCCTTTGGCAGCAGAATAGTGCAGGTGGTCAGACATATTTTCCATCATACTTCAGAACTGCTCAACATAGCTCTGGGATGGGGGAAGTTCAAAGGCATCTCTCCAGGGGGTGATGTAGCTGCAGGACCAGCAGTTCCTAAGGGCTATAAAGTAACTTCACAATAGCCTGAAGGAGTTGCATCCTCTTGTTTGAATCTGGCTTGGGAGTATATATTTTTTTAATTTATCACTTATTTTTAAATTTTGAGTTCCAGATTCTCTCCCTCCATCCCATCCCCATCCACAGAAAAGTCAAACAATAAGATATCAGTTATACATGTGAAATATGTAAAACATATGTCCATATTAGCCATGTTGCAAAAAAAGGCAAGAAAAAGAAAGAAAGTGAAAAAATTACACTGCAGTTTGCATTCAGGGTTCATCAGTTCTCTCTTCAGGAGCATTTTTCATCATGAGTCCTTCAGAATTGTCTTAGATCATTGTATTGGTCAGAGTAGCTAAGTCTTTCACAATTGATCATTTTTACAAGATTGCTGCTATTATACATAGTGATCTCCCAGTTTTTCTCACTTCACTTTGCATCAGTTCATGTTAAGTCTTCCCATGTTTTTCTGCAACCATCCTGCTGGTCATTTCTTATAGCGTTCCATCACCATCATATACTACAACTTGTTCAACCATTCCCCAATTGATGGACATCTTGGGAGCATCTCCTCCACAAGCTAGGGCAAGCTCAGAAGTCATAGGCAACCAGACTTTCTAGGGAGCCTTGCCTCAATTTCTCCCAGAGAAGAAGAGCGGAAAGAACTTCATCCCCAAAGAGGGGTTGATGTGGAAGACATTATTATGGCATAAAAAAGAGTGCTGGGCTATAAAAAACCCTGGGTATTTGTCTCATTTCTACCACTAACCCACCATGTGACCTAAGTTAAATGACATCGTTCTGGGCTTCAGTTTCATCCTCTGTTAGGCTTCATGTGGAAATTGTAATACCTACCCTATGAACTTTATGTGGTTACTTGGAGGCTCAAATAAGAGAAAAGATGAGAAAATGCTTTTAGGTAGTAGTGATCCCTTGGAAGCTTGGGTATTTATGTTATTATAGGCCTTCACAAGACAACACCCAGAAATCAACCAGCCTGATCATTAGAAGGTGAAAGTGATGCTTCAGGCAGGTGATTGATTCTAGCCACAAAGAGAATAAGATGACATCATCAACCAAGGGAGGCAGAATGGTCCAGTGGAAAGAGCTTTGGAAGGGTATTCAGAGCACTTGTGCTCAAATACAAGCCACACAGCCTCTTACAATCTGTGTAACTTTGGGCTTCAGTTTCTTCATATGTAACATAAGGGAAATTGAATGAGGTGCTCACTAACTTATAGTTTTAAATCTAGGATCCATGCTGATCAACTCTATCTTTGTAAATCTAGGGGTGGGCATATCATTTCAGGATGGCTGCCCTGCTGGGAACCTGGTGAGCACTTCCACAAACTGTCATTATCCTGCTTAATCTCTCCACCCTTCCTCTGTCCCAATCCCAATAACAAGTGATCATCAGTCAGCATATTCTTAAAGAATTCAATCTCAATGTGATATTAGCCAAAAGGAAAAAAAAAACCCACTGAATGCCCTGTCATTGGCAGAGTTTAAGTTGAGGCTGGATGAGAGTTGGACAGAGGTGTTCTAAGGGGGATTTCTGAATGTGGTTGGATTAGATAATGGCTAAAGACCCATCTCACTTTAAGATTCCATCATTGTTTGCTATCAAACAATCCTAGAATCATGAGATCATAGATATAGAACTAGGCAAGACTTCTGAGGACTTCTATTCTACCCCCTTATCATTTGACAAATAAGAAAACTAAGACCCAGGTAAGTTATTTGTCTGAGTAATATCAAAGGAAGAACTCAAATGTAAGTCTCCTGACTCTAACGCCAGTGCTCCTTCCACTGTCCACTTACTATTAATTTATATAGCTGTAATACAGTTTACAAACCACTTTTCCCATCCATTCAAATCAACTCTGAATCTCCATTTTCTCATCTATTAAAAAAAAGTGTGGGGTGGGATGGGGTGGAGGAACTGGATTAGGAAAGCTCTTTCCAACTCTAAAATCCTATAACCTCATTTAATTCTAATAGTACTTCTATGAGGACAGATAGAATTATCGGCATTTTATACATGGAAAGAAGTCATTTGCCCAATGCCATCCAATGAGCTGGTAGCAAAGTGCAGGCTAGAGTTCAGGTCTCTAGATTGCTGGTTCCTTCTAATATAGACACTGCCATTCAGGTCTTGCTCCCAGGATTACATCTCTTCCATGGGAGTATAGAAGTCAGGTGTATGAGGGCTAACTCCAAAATACCCTTTTCATTCCTAGAGAATTGTCAGCAAAGTCCCTGAATGTGGAGCACTGAGCACTGAGATAGGCAGTGAGACCGACTGCTAAGTGCTATCTTGGGAGGAAGCTGGCAAATGTAAGATGTTTTAGGAGATGCCTGTTATCTCCACACTGTGAATTCCATCTGCTACCTTCCTGGCTCTTTTGTGGGTTCCTGAAACTCTCCCACCAGTGATTCTGGCTGATTTCAATGACATTTGCTAATGAGGGCAGAGACAACCAACTGTGGTGGTCTTCCTTTCAATAACAGAGAATGTGGTGGGCTCTGTAATCTTTCTGTAAAATGATGCTTGGAGAGAGTTGACTGCCTCATGGCTTCCATTGAAACCCAGTCATGAAGGGCTCATTTCTCCCCACCCCTAGTGGTTTCCCAGAATCATAATGCAGAAAAACAGTGAGGTTTTGTACTCGACAAAATATGGCTCAAAAGCCAGGGGTTTTTTGTTGTTCTGGGCAGACGTACATAATAAAAGCAGGAATGTGGACCACAAGGGTTGAGGGCAGTACTCTGCCCTCTTCACTTAGCTTTTATTCTTGCTCAACTACATTTGCATGCTAATTAGGAAGAATTGGTGAAGGGGTGTGTGCTTGTTAACCTCTGCTTTTATACAACTTCTGTAGTTTGGTTGTTTTAGTTTTTGTTAAAGTCTCTGAAATTGTTTTAGGGACACAACATCTCCAAAAAGTGCTTAACAAAAGGTACAAGATATTGCTAACCCTAAATCAGATAGTTACCTGAGACCAAGGACTTCGAAGTAGCACTAGAACCAGGCAAGCAAAAGAATAGACTTAATCTTGGTCTGGGAGCACTCTGGCTGGCTTCAGTTGGTATCCTTAGCTAAATGTGGTGATTCATAGACTCAGTTATGAACTGAAGTGCTTCCAGCTTACTCTTGCCAGAGAGAGGAACCTGAGCAGTTGAGTTAAGAACTCAGAAAATGGCCCTAAAAATTTGTAGGAAGAAGGAGCTCAGCACCAGATGATTATTGGAGATACCCATAGAAACTATGAGTCCAGCAAAAAAGATGCATGCAGCCAGGATAAAACTGAAGAGAGCAGTATGATGATATTATCAGAGGACTTAAGTATCTGTGGCCTGGCTACCCCAGTGTTCACATCTTCCCTGGTCACATATATGCCCTCCATAGATATTTCTTGGTTACACAAGTTTTTGTGTGTGCCCTTCTCTGCTAATGACCCAGGGGTGAATGTGATCCCTGCCGCAGTGTGCTGGAGTCAGCTCAAACAGGCTCATAAGGGGCAACTATTAAATTTTCAGTGCGAACATTTGCACTCCAGAAATTGGCAAGTGCTACAAACTAAGGCTTGATTTGTTACTTAGCTGATTGTCTAGACATGGGGAGACTGTGAATAATGAAGATTAAATTTAAGTGTCCCATATGCATTTTTTGAAGATTCACTTATTAAATATTTACCAGAATAGCTCTGACTCTATTTGTGCCCATCTTATTACTTCATCTGCCCTCCTCTTTGGTGAAGAAATTAATCAGCAAGCATTTAGTAAGTACCTACTGTATACCAAGTACTATCTTAAGTGCTGTGGAAACAAAGAAAATAACCAGAAGAGATACCTCAAGGAGCTTACATTCTGCTAATATGTCCTTCAATTGGCTGGTAAAAGTAAATGCATTATTGGAGGCTCATGACTATAGTTTTGGGTGGTATTTACTAAAAAAGTGCCTCAAAGTTGAAATAATTTTTCTGGTGGTCCATGTGTAAGAGTGTGTGCTTCAGGTGCTATGTATAACTGAAAGTCAGAAACGAAAAAGCTCTTAAAACAGAGAACACAGAATTTTAGAGCTAGAAGGGACCTTAGAGACCAACTAATCCAACACCTTCATTTTACTGATGGAGAAATTATTTGCTCAAAGTCACACAAAGTAAGTCAGTGATAGAGTTGGAACTAGAATTCAGGTTTCCAGTCTAGGGCCCTTGCCACTACAATCAATATTGCTTCCCTCTACTGCTAAACACAAAATCGCAGACCCTATCAGCCTCAGAACCACATTGTTGGGCATGAGTCTGCCCTGGAATGTTGGGCTACTCAACTAACAGGAGGTCAAGACTTGTCATGGATTACTCCAACCCTGATAATTTGGCCATTTCCAGATTTAAGCACATAACTAGTAAGGATCCATGATTGACACAAAGGATTAATGATTCATCAATCAATAAACAAGTATTTATCAAGTTCCTACTTTGTATCAGATTAAAGATACAAAAACAGAAGTGAAATAGTCCCCACTCTTAAGGTGCTTACATTTTGTCAGAGGAAAGAAATAGGTACATGTATAGTTTTGTGCAAAATAAAGACAAGGTGATTGATTAATGGAGGAGAAGGGAGGGCACCAGCAGCTAACTGGAGGATGGAGATCAGAGAAGGCCATATGCACAAGGTGGCCCTTGAACTAAATCTTCAAGGAGATTTAGAATTATAAGAGGTAGAAGTGAGGAATATGTAGGAGGCGGGGGAGGGAGTACATTTCAGACGTGGGGATAAAACAAAGATAGAGATGATAAATGGAGTGCTATGTCTCTTCTGGAGCAGCGCCCAGGAAAAGCTGGCCTGAAGGGAAACACACACACACACACACACACACACACACACACACACACACACACACACACACACACACAAACTAAAAAAGGGTAGGGCCAATCATTAGGCATGTGAGGATGTAGGATATTCCAGAGGACTCAATGGAGAGACTCAAGGCGGAACCAACTAGAGAGGCCCTGTCTGTATTAGCAAACCCAGAAGAAGGTTCCTTGAACACCTGCTATTTTCAGGGCCAAGGTTGGGGCACCACTGGAAATTCAAAGAGCTTTGAGACATCTATCCTACCTTTTAGAAACTTTCAGTCTAATTTGGGAAGATAATTCATATACATAATAATATGACAGCATAAGACAGTCTTTTCTACATGCCTAATGGATAGTATAGACAGTGATTATCATTAATTCTTCAGGAGTTCCTTAATCTTAGTTCAGTGAATTTAAAAAAATTAATAACTTTATTTTAATATAATTTCTTTCCTTTAGAATTTTATGTATTTATGTATTTAAAAAGCATTATTCTGAGAAGGGATCCATGGGTTTCACCAAGCTACCAAAGGGGTCCATGATATACATGACTATAAATGATCATTTCTCTAGAATCTATTTTCTCATCTGTGAAATTGGAAGGGTGAGACTATGTAGTATAGTTCTGACATTCTGTGTTCTATATTTGAAATTTCAATACAGTTCTGATATTCTATGATTCTTTGAGATTATAGTCAATGCTCAAATGTGTGATACAGAGAATACATGCTGGCAGAGTTCAGAGAAGGGATCTTTCTCCTACTGTGAACTGGGGTAATCAATGAAAGCTTCCTAGAGGAGGTGTGACTTGAGTTTGTAGTAAGTGATGCTAACATGCCATAACCCATGACTCAAAACCAAAGAAAATCATTTTCTTCCACATAAACATCTTTCAGTCATATTTCCTGTTAAAATAGAATAATAAATGTAGTTAGGAACAGACTTACTTGAAGGACCAATAAAAAGTTAATATGAAATGATCGTCCATATTAGCTTGAAAATTCAGTTTTTACCATATATATCTAGTGGTTCATGTCCCTAGCTCTGGATATGTAGAGATTGGGCTAAATCTTGGTTGAGGGAGGGATAGGAAATCTTCAAAGCATTTCCTTTGGCTACCCACTATCTTTCCTAGGAACCACAAAAATATAGCTTGTGTCTAGGTCTCCACAGAAAAAGTGAAAGGACCTTTAGCTCCCATGCAAGCACTCAGAGTAACAATACATGGGAATTCATAGTCATGATAACTTTTCTTTCTAGTGAATCTTATCCCCCCGTAAGATTCTTCTGCAGACTTCCAGTGTTGCCCTATGGCTGAGATATGCTAAAAGGAGAAAGTATCTGGGGTCAAGATAGAGTCCACCTCAACTTCCCACAGATATATTTACTCCATATAATTCACAATATTAACAAAAGGCAGTCTTAGCTGGCCCCTGCACATTGTGCTATCTGCCTCTTGCTGCTTGTCCTGGACTCCTCTGCTTAGTCCAAGAACTTGGAACTCTTTGTCCAGGAAGAAGGTATAGACAGAAATCCAACATTTTCCGGGAACTTCTCCTATTCTGTCCAAAGGGCTTGTTCCTCCATCTGCTCTGCTTGTCCAGGAAACTTACCATTGCTCCATCACAGCCTCTAGCCTCTGCTATCTTTGTAGCCATGTAGTTCTACATTTCTCTAAAGCAATGTTCTCCTTGCTGGACTGCAGGTTTCTCTCCAAGGAATAGGCATTTGTGTCTCAGCATCTTTTCCTTCTTCCCTACCCCCAACTCCTACCTCTTCTCCCAGCCTTTCCATCCCTTCCCTTGAAAGACTAGTTCCATAGGTGTGGCTCAATCATATTCTAGTCATGATTCAATCATCCTAATTGTGGTATAATTGGAACAATACCTAGAACACGGTATTCACACAAACCCTATCTTAGACACCATGGGGCCCCTGGACCTTGCCTAAAGGCTCTCCTCTGGACCCTCCTGACTTCAGAGTGATTATCGATAGTAACTGTTGCTATTTTCCTCCCAGCCTGATGTCATTCTCTTCTTTGCCTCATTAAAGGGGCCATGCCCTGACTACTTCTTTTAAACAAGCCTATTCAATGAATGGGTGTTACCTCACCCTAAGTGAGTACTCGCACAGGCCTTGGCCTAAAGGGGCCAACGTGGGTCATCTCCAGTCACCCTGATGAATATCTGGTCACTGGATTCAGATGGCTCTGGAAGAGAAGTGAGGCTGGTGACCTGCACAGCCCTCCCTCACTCAAAACAAAGTCAAGTGCAAGTCATGTCATCATTTCTCTGATGGCATGGTCTTCTTCAGCAATAAAGGATAAACACAACAATCAAGAAGATATTACCATTACCAAAACAAAATAAGTGTAGTACCTACGAGGATGTGCATGCCTTTATGTCTTCTGGAGGGAGGCCAGAACAAAGATCTCATCATGTGATGGGGCAAATAGATGGTACAGTGCTGAGCCTGGACTCAAGAAGATCTGAGATCAAGTCTGACCTCAGACACTTACTAGGTGTGTGCTCTAGGCAAGTCACTTAACATCTGCCTCAGTTTCCTTAACTGTAAAATGAGGATAATAGTAGCATCTACTTTCCAGAACTGTTGTTAACGGTGAAACAGGATAACATTTACAAAATGCTTAGCACATTGTGCCTACCACTTAATAAGTACTATAAAAATGCTTATTGCCTTCCTCCCTGCCCTTAACTTTCTGATCAGTCATACTCTCTCTCCCCACCTCCCTCCATCACATCCTGTTGTTTCTGCGTTTATCACATCTCTCTGTTCTCTCCCCTGACACTGCCAACACCCTAGTAAAGGGCCTCATCCCTGGATTATTGCAATAGCCCACTGGTTGGTCTCCTGGACACAAGTCTTTCCTCATTCCAATCCATCCTCCACCCAGCTGCCAAAGTAATCTTCCTAATGCAAGGGTCAGACCATGTCACCCTCCTATTTGATAATCCCCAGAGGCTTCCTATCACCTTCAGGATCAAATACAAAATCCTGCTTGGCTTGTAAAGCTCTTCACAACCTGATCCCTTCCTACATTTTCAAGTCTTCTTATACCTTCTTATTGCAAGTACTTTGTGATTCAGCGACACTAGTCTTCTTGCTGTTCCTCAAACAAGACACTTCATCTCTAGACTCCAGGTATTTTTTACTGACTGTCCTCTATGCCTGGACTCTCCTCATCTCCCTCTCCTGGTTTCCTTCAAGTCCCATCTTCAGCAAAAAGGCTTTACCAGTCCCCCTTCATGATAGTGCCTTCTAAAATTATCGCCAAAATATCCTGTATATAGATCAACTGTACATAGTTATTTACGTTATCTCCCCGTTAGACTGTGAGCTCCTGGAGAGAGGGACTGTTTTGCCTTTCTCTGCATTCTCAGTTCTTAGCACAGTACCTGGCACATAGTAGGTACTTAATACTAGTTGAATGACATCTCTTAACCGTCTCCAGGTTTACACCCTCTCCATATTTATTCTTGAAAAAGCAAAGTTTCCTCATTCCCAAAGGTCTTCAATCCAGTTGACTTCAATATTTCAAAAGGACTCAGGATTACACGGTATCCCAAGAAGACCTGAGGCTTGCAACTCCACAGAGTTGACACCACCCAGAGTCCAGATCAAGTGATTTATCCTTCTGGGCATCAGCCCTGAATTTTGAAGCTAAGCCTGCTCTATCTTCATGAATGGAGCTCAAATACTCTATGATGTGAGTGCAAAGGACCAGGTGAGAGATGGTCTGTTCTCCCCATTTAGTTCATCTCCATTGGTGAGGTAAATATCTCCAAGGTCCCTTGTTTAGTCCTTTTACAAGACTGATAGCACTGAATTTGGGTCATGTAGGAGTCTGAATTGTAGAAGGACAAAAGTCTGGATCTGGAGTAAAGAAGGTCTATGCTACAATCCTATGGACATAGAATTTTAGATCCAGGAAGAGTATGAGAAGCAGATCTAGTCCTACTGACTGATGTGATGGATAGGGAAACTAGGACCAAGAAGGGAAATTACTTGCACAAGGTCACATAGCTAGTGACAGAAGCATGGGTTTTTAATTGAAATAGCTCCAATTAGAGAAGTAATTTACCCAAGGTTACACAGGTAGTTAGTGACAGAGCCAGGAATTGAATCCAGATCATCTGAATCCAAATCCTATGCTCTTTTCACTGTGCTATAACGCCTCTCCTTGGTTTGCCTTCATGATTCTCAGCAGAGATCTAGGCTCTTCCCAAGGAGAAATAAGCTTTACAAGTTCAGGACATTTCATTCACTCAACAAATTTATTAAATAAGTGCTGTGTGTATTCTCCTGTGTGCACTTTGCTTAGTGCCAGGAATAAAAAAGTAGACATAACACAGACCTCCCCAGGAATCTCTCCTTTCCTCTCAAGCAGGTTATGTTCTAATAGCAGGAAGATACGGATACAAATAACTGATACAAGAGAAAACAATACAGGGGAAAGACAGAGGCCCAGGGGAAAGTATTATGAGAAATTTGAAGTTCTGTGAGAGAGGCTCTCCAGCTTCCTGGAGAAGGGGATAGATACATAAATGGGTCCTTGAAGGAAGGGAGAGACTTCAGTAGATTGACTTGAATAGAATACAAGGAGGACTGCAAAATTAGAGATAGGAGACAGCAGGACAATAATAGGGGAAGAAGAAGAAAGAACAGGAGAGAGGGAGTAGAGAAAGCAGAGAGAGATAGAAAGACGGAAAGTGGGATGGGGAGAGACTGGGAGGTGGAGATATAGGAAGGAGAGAGAAAGCGGAGGAAGAGAGAAAGTGGGAAGGGGAGAGAAAGTGGGAGGAGACAAAGTGGAAGGGGGAGAAAGTAGGAGGAGAAAAGTGGGAGGGGGAAAGTGGGAGGGGGAAAGTGGGAGGGGGAGAGAGTGGAGGAGAAAAAGTGAGGGGGAGAGAGTGGAGAAGAGAAAGTGGAAGAGAGTGAGTGGGAGGGGGAGAGAGTGGAGGTGGACGGGGAGAGAAAGTGGGAGGGCGAGAGAGTGGAGGAGAGAGAGTGGGAGAGGAGAGAGTGGAGGAGAGTGGGAGGGGGAGAGAGTGGAGGAGAGAGAGTGGGAGGGGGAGAGAGTGGAGGAGAGAGAGTGGAAGGGGGAGGGGAGAGAGTGGAGGAGAGAAAGTGGGAGGGGGAGAGTGGAGGAGAGAAAGTGGGGGGGAGAGAGTGGAGGAGAGAAAGTGGGGGGGGAGAGTGGAAGTGGAGGGGAAGAGAAAGTGGGAGGGGGAGAGAGAGGAGAGAGGAGGGGGGAAGTGGGAGGGTGAAGGACACAGTAGGGGAGGGAGAGTGAGGGGGAGGGGGAGAAAAAGAGCCTCGAAGCCCGAGGCGCGCGCCGGTCGCTCCTGCGCATGCGCCAGGCTTGGGCACAGCTCCCGGAGCGCGGCAGCTGTGAGGGAAGGGGGCGACATCGGTGTGGAGAGGCGGTGACCCCTTTGTTCCTGTCGCCCCAGAGTCTCGAGCAGGCATCAGGGAAAGAAGGTAGGAGTAAAGAGAGGCAGGGCGAGGTCAAGAGTCGAGGGAGCTGAGAGGCGGGATCTTGAGGAGAGGACACCCCTTCGAGGACTCCCGGTCCCGCGTTTCAGGGGCCCCGCAGCGCGCCCGCCTCCCTCCTCCTCCTCTCCTCCCCCTCCTGTCAAGCCTCGCCCCGCCCCCTCCCGTTCCAGGCCCCGCCCTTTCCCTCGGGTTCGAATGCCTGCCCAGGCACTAACTCTCGGTGGAAGTTGGACGACGTCACGTCACAGCTCCCCAGGACAGGCCCAGGACGGGCCCAGGGCGGGCCCAGGGCGGGCCCGGTTCTCCCGCGCGGGCCTCGGGCGTGCCTTCCCTCCTCTCCCTGACCTCCCACCTCCGAGCTCGCTTTCTGTGCATTCTCCTTCTCCGGAGCCGGCCCTGATCGCCCACCTGTGTTCTCTGGTTCCGAGGTCCACTGAGGACCGGCCCGGCCTCGGGGCTTTGGTCTCGATCTTCTTCTGCACCTTGTGTGGTCCTTGTGCGGTCCGCGTGCCAGCCCGCACACCTCTCGGTTCTTCGTGGGCGTTTGGGGGGCTCTTCTGTTTAGTCAGAATCGGCCCCCCCACTTCTCTGCATTAAAAGGAACGCTCCTCTCTTGTTGTGCCACCTGGCTCCTCTCCAGCTCCGCAGCCCGTCTCCCCTGCCCTTGCGGATGAAGCTTCGAAGGCCTTCTGCCGTGGGTGCCTCCGCTGGATTTCCTGGTCTTCCTCTTAACTGTGTGATCTGGCCCTGACCTCCTGAAGCTGCTCTCTCCGAAGTTACCAGCGATCTCTTCACTGACACATCGAGGGTGCCTCCTCCTCGACCTCTCTGCAGCCTTGGACACCGGCTCGGTCTGTGCTTGAGACCCTTCTCCGTGGGCTTGTGGGACGCTGCTCCCTCCTGGTTCTGTCCAGTCTTCCTTCATCCAGGTCATGCTTGCTAGCCCTTGGTGCTCCACGCAAGGCTCCGTACCATGTTCTTTCATTTGGTGACCTCATCGACTCGCGTGGATGGAGATGATCATCTCCGTAACGATGATCTTCAGATCTGCTTATTCAACCTCACCTCTATTAGACATCTTGAACGAGACGTCCAGTAGACATTTTAAAACTCAGCCTGTCCAAAACCAAACTCATTCTCTTTCTCCCCCAAATCCTTTCCCCTTCCAAACTTCCCGATTACTGTCAAGGACACCATCATCTTCCCAGTTTCCCGCACTTATAACCTAGATGTCATCCTCAGCTCCTCATTCCCTCTCACTTCCTGTATTCAGTCTGGTGCCAAGTCTTGTTCATTATACTCCTCCTGCATTGCATCTCTAGCATACTCCCTCTTCTCTGACATTGTCACTGCCCTGATGCAGGCACTCATCTCCTCATACTGAAGCACTACAGGAGCCTGTGGCTGATTTCCCTGCCACAAGTCTCTCCTTACTCTAGCTAATCCTCCACTCAGCTACCAACCGAAGTGATTTTCCTAAAGTATAGGTCCAATCATGTTATACACATCTTTCCCTTCCCACAATTCAGTAAACTCTAGCAGCTCTCTTTTACCCCTAGGATCAAATGTAACATCTTTGTGGTATTCAAAGCCATTCATAACCTAGCCTCCCTCCACACACCTTTCCAGTCTTCTTATACCTAGTCCCTACCCACTCTCTGAACCAGTGACACTGGCCTCCTTGCTGCTCTTCCCTGAACAAGATACTCTATTTCCTGACTCTATCCATTTTCAGTAAGTTGTCCCATATACCAAGAATGCTCTCCCTTCTCATCTTCACCTCCTGAGTTCCTTAAAGTCCCAGCTAAAATTCCACCTGCTACAGAAAGCCTTTCCTAATCCTTCTTAATTCTTATGCCTTCCCTCTGTTTATTATTTCCTTTTTATACTATAACTGGCCTATTTGTACATAATTATTTGCATGTTGTCTCTTGCATTAGATTGTGATCTCCCTCAGGGCAAGGACTGCCTTTTACCTTTCTTTGCACCCCCAGTATTTATTGCAATGCTTGGCACATGATAGGTGCTTTGTAGATGTTTATTGATTGACTGACTGACTTACTGACTGATTGACTGACCATCCATTCCCAGGTCTGTGGGCCCTGTATAACCATCCAGAAATTTAAAAATTGTATTAGAAGCTATTTCCTACAAATTCAGTTAAATTCAGCATTCATTTATTAAGTATCAGTTACTGTTCTAATGGCAGGAGTATAATTTAAAAAAACTATCGTCTTTGCTCTCAATGAACTCATGCTCTGTGGGGGGCAGGGAGCAGCAGGGGGAGATTGGTAGCATACTATCTGGAAAATGATCACCTAAATAATTTGAAATCACAAAATGACTTTAAAAAAGAAGTGATTGATAATTGTGTATATGGGTTCCACATGAAAATGTAAAAGATCTGTAAAATAGTTCCAAAATGTTAAAAGGACAGGCTATCCAGTGTTTAAGGGCTCCATTTCAGAACAATGTGGTCTGCAAAGAGTGGTACCTTGAAGACCTTACCATCAATAGAGGATTCCTCTGACTTAGAATCTGACGTGGATTCTTGATTAAGGCAAACACCTTGGACAAGCATACGTTTTCCTGTTTTATACCTGACTTGATATTAATGATGGAAGATCAACAAAGGTTTCCATTCAAAAATTATTGAATCAGATTAAGAGCTGGAAGAGACCTTAGAGGCCATAAAGTCTAATTCTTTCAACTTACAGATGAGGAAACTGAGGCCCAGAGGGGTTAAATGCCTTTCCCAAGTTCACATATTTTATAAGAGGTAGAACATTGTTTCAAACCTAGACCCTCTAATTACAGATCCAGTGCTCTGTACAATCTTTCAAGGTATCTCATGTGATTTTGACATACCTTTTTGGAGAGATGCCTTAAGGCAGCATTTTGTTGTAATAAATTAAATGCTTTTTATGCTGAACAAACAGCACATTAAGATCTTGTATTTTCTATACCTTTCAATTCTGTGACTGTAAAGATGTGGTTTGCTAGATAATATGAAGTCAATCAGCAACACTCGAGACATTTATTAAGTGTCTACTAAGTGTCAGGCACTGTACTGTAGGCTGAGTTTTCAAGTGCAAAGAATGAAACAGTCCTTACTCATAATGTGCTTCTAATTCTAATGAGAAAGACAAGACATACATATAAAAATACAAAGAGCATTAAGGTGTTTATATATGGACATACATTATATGGACATACAGACACACATATGTGCACCAAGTAGTTAAATACAAAATAGTTTGAGAGAGCATAAGCAATCAGAGGAATCAGGAAATCCTTAACTCATAAAATGGTTTCTGAGTTGAATCTTAAAGAAAGAGAGAGACTCAGGCAGAGGTAAAGAAAGAGTGCATTCCAAGTATGGAGGACATTCAGTGTGAAGGCACAGAGATGGAGGTTGGAGTATCCTGAATGAGGAACAGAGAAGGAAATTCAGCTTGGTTGGATCACACAAAGTGCTGGAGGGCCAATATAATGTCCAGTTAGACTAGAAAGATAAGTTGGGGACAAGTTCTATTGGGCTTTAAAAGATAAACAAAAGAATTTACAATTTATTGAAGAGGTAGTAGGAAGCCATTGGAATTGGTTGAGAAGTCATGGTCAGATCTGCCCTTAAGGAAAATTATTTTGGCAGCAGTTCTGAATGGACTTGGATTGGTGAGAGATTTGAGCCAAGGAAATTAATTAGGAAGCTATTGCAATAATTTAAGCAAGAGATTATAAAGGGCTGAACTAAGATGATAGCTAAGTGAATGGAGAGAAAGTATTTGATGTGTAAGAGGTACTGTGAAAGTAGAAACAGCAAAATGGGCAACTAATTAGATACTTAGAATGAGAAGCTGAAGATAATGTCAATAAACCTGAGACACTGGGGGGATGGTGGTGCCTTCTACAGAAATGTGAACCTTTGGAAGAGGGAATGGTGGTGGGAAGGGTCAAAGTGAGCTTAAAGTGTCTCTAGGTCATCCTGTTTGAAATGACCAGTGGGCAATTGATATGGGTTTAAAGCTCAGAAAGGAGATGAGGACTGGATATATAGATCTGAGAGACAGCTTCATAGAGAGGATATTTAAATCCATGAAAGCTGATGAGCTTGCTTAGAGAGTGTAGTATAGAGGTTCTTTACCTGGCTGGAGTCCATGAAATTTTTTTTTTAAAAATTTGATATCTGTATTTCAATATAATTGATTTCCTTTGTGATCTTATATATTTTATATATTTAAAGATATTATTTTGAAAAGGGGTTCATATGTTTCACCAGACTGCCAAATGGGTACTTGAACCCCTGATATAGAGGGATAAGATAAGACAAATTCCCAGAACAAATCCTTAAGGAACACCCACAGTTAGGGGATGTGTTATGGGTGAGGAGCCAGCAAAGGAGACTGAGGACAGTTCAGACAAAGAGGAGGAGAGCCAAAAGACAGTAGTGTTACAAAAACTCAGAGAAGAAAGAGTATCTGAGGTAAACAACTGTGTCAAATGCAGCAGATAGGTTGACAGGGATTAAAACTGGGAAAAAATGAGATCTGGTAACTAATCATTTTTTACTTTGGAGAGGGAAGTTTCAGATGAATGATGAGGTAGAAGGTTAAAATGCAAAGGCTAAGGAATGAATGAGAAGAGAGGAAGTTGAGGCAGTGAGTGAGTGAGTGAGACAACTTTTTCCGAGTTTGATTGGGAAAGTGAGAAAAGTATAGCTTGAGGAGATTGCTGGGTCAAATAAGGGTTTGTTTTTTCTTTCTTTCTTTTCTTTTTTTTGGTCTTTTTAAGAATGGAGATTTAGAGATGTTTGAATTCAGCAAGAAAAGAGCCAGTTGATTAGGGGGGTGATAGCAGTTACAATCTGCTTAAGGAGATAAGAGGGAGTGGAGCTGTGAGCTAATCCAGCCATTCTGGAGAGCAATTTGGAGCTATGCCCAAAGGGCTGCAAAAATGTGCATACCCTTTGACCCAGTAATACCTCTTCTAGGACTGTATTCCCAAGAGATCATAAAAATAGAAAAGGGTCCCACATGAACAAAAATATTTATACCAGCACTCTTTGTGGTGGCCAAAAACTAGAAATCAAGGGGATGCCCATCAATTGGAAAATGACTAAATAAATTGTGGTATATGAATGTAATGGAATACTATTGTGCTGTAAGAAATGATGAATAGGAAGACTTCAGAGAGACCTGGAAAGACTTATATGAACTGATGCTGAGTGAAAGGAACAAAACCAGGAGGACTTCATACACGGCAACAACCACAGTGTATGAGGATTTTTTCTGGTAGACTTAGAACTAGATTGCAATGCAAGGACTTAAAAAATTCCCAATGGTTTCTTAAGGCAAAATGCCTTCCACATCCAGAGAAAAATCTATGGAATTGGATTGCAGAATGTAGCAGATCATTTTCTTTTGCATTACATTTTGGTTTGTTATATGATTTCTCCCATTCATTTTAGTTCTTCTGTACAACATGACCATGGTGAAAATGTATTTAATAGGAATATATGTGTAGAACCTATATAAAATTGTATGCCATCTTGGGGAGGGAGGGGAAAAAAATCTAAGTTATATGGAAGTGATGGTAGAACACTGAAAACAAATAAAATTTTTTTAAAAAAGAAGACAAAAGGGTAGGAGATAAGGTGTACAAGTAGAGAGTTTGGTCTTGGCAGGGAGAAGGGTCACCTCTTTATCAGCCTGGGAGAAAGAAAGAGAAAGTGGGAGATGATATCAAGGGGTTTTGAGATGAAGACAATGGGAGAATGTTTAATGGCCTCAATGTTTTCAGTAAAATAAATGACAAGGTTCTCAGTTGGGGGTGGGGGGAGAAGAGATATGGGAGGCTCAAGGAGAGAAAAGAAGATTTGGAGTAACTTTTGTGGAGAGTGCAATTGAGAATCGGAGGAAATCAAAAGACTGTCTTGCTATATTGAGGGCTCAGTAGAGGTTGAATAGTATGAATGTGTATGTGTAATGCACAATCAGCTTGTTAGTAGGAGCAGCAAAGAAGTATGATAGGAACAATTTACAAGAATGGTAATAGGACTAGGGTCAAGGGATTCAAGAAGAGAGGACAGTTGAAATAGCTAATTAGTGGGATGAATTTGGAGAAGGAGATTAACGTCATATTATGGGTAATGTCCAGAGAAAATTCTGAGGAGTGGAGGGAATGGAAGTCTTAATGAAGGTCTGAACCTAACTGTTACCATCTCATGTCTTCATCAAGGATGTCCCTGGTACAATTTGTATGTAAATTTTTCAGGAGTCCACACGTATGAGTTCACTGGTGTGGGAAAATGCCATTAAGAAAACTCCTTCTGCTGATGAACTCCCTCTGTCAATACATATTGGTAACTTCTGCAATTTAAGGTCATTGAGAATTGTCTGGAGACATTGAGAGACTTGCTTAATATCACACAAACCTGCCCAGTATCACACAGACTATATGCAGGGGAATGGGTTGGATAGGGAGGGGAATGGAAGATGTGAGACTTGAACTCAGTTCTTCCCTACTCTGATGTATGCTTCCTCTCTATTGTGCCATATTGCCTGTCATAATAATTTTTCATAAAATTTTTGTAGAGATGGTAAGTTGAGCATATGACCCAGAGTTTTTAGTATTTTTAGCCACCCTTTTTAAACAATGAAATCTGATTTTTTTTCCAAAACATATTTAAAAACAAGTAATGTTCTTCTAGCTATGCTGTACAGTTGAGAATCATAAAATATAACATTCGCTGAAAAATTAAAGTTAAGGGTCACTCAGAAGGCAATGGAGAGGCATATATGGTAGGCATGTCTGTTACAATTGGTTGCTAACCAAGAACTGCACAAGAAAAGTGGTGTAAAGGCTGTCAGTTAGAGAGCTGTAGACCAGAAGAGAAGGTGGGCTGCTCATTTGGAAGAGTGACGGGTAACCAACAAAGAGCCTGTGTGCTCCATTGGTATATGTACAACGTCAAGAAACTAGAGAAAGGTCATCAACATGTCAGATGAACATTCTGTGAAGGTTTTATGGAAGCACATTGGCAAACTCTCACAAACTGAGAAGACATGGATAGGTTGTAGTATACGTTTGAGGCTACACCTACATCTGTGATATCGTTGATATACTTTTGTCTTGTGTCTCTTTAGTACAGAAGGAAAAAATGCCATTGCGGCATATGGTTAAGATTATACATGTTGTTACCTTAATGCATGTAGTCAGTAATTTAACTACTTTAAAAACCAACCAAACTATACACTATAACATCACTCTCTTCAATTTTGCTTCAGCAATAAGATATTTCCCAGAATGTCAGACATAATACGTTGGAATACATACAAATGTGTTATATTTCTTTCCTTTTATGTTACCCTTTGTGTTGTCATTTTAATTTCCCATTTTCCTTCTTTGTTTTATCCTGATTACCTCCCTTTAGTTTCTAACTTTTTTCTCTCCTCTTTTTCACTCTGATCCTCTTTCCTTTCTTCTTCACTTGAAAAACAAAATTTCAATTTATCAAGTCAGAGCAACAATTCAATTCACAGAACTGTTGTCATGTTGTAAGAGATCAGCAGTTCACCTAAGCAAACAGACATCCTGTTTCCATGTTTGCCAGGATCAGAAGCTCAGATTTAGTGTGGACGTTTATTTGTCTTCTCTCTCATGTTCTTTTCTTGAACTTTTTTTCTTGTATTATGTTGTTTATTCTCTTTTCTAGCCCTGTTTTAAATTTGATCTTTTCTCTAAAAAGCTGTAACTGGAAAAGATATATGTCAACATTGTGTTTACAATTCTAAAATGAAAATTCTGGTTTTACTTACAACATCAGTATAATTCTGTATTCTAGGTAAGACCCAAATATTCTAGATAAGAATTTAATTTAAGCAATAGATTAAATTAGGTGGTTTAATAAATATTGATGAGCATTGACTGAAAAAACTTCATATTTTCTTACAGTACTTGATTTCTTCTCCTTTACTCTATCATATTATGTCTTGTTTCACACTTATCTGGGTACATTTCATATATGTATATGTATACACCTGTAATATGTAATATACACACAAGCTATATGGTTTGTATATGTTAATGCATATATGCACATGCTTGTCATGTATCATATAGAGGCATGCCACATAGTTACTTGTGTACAATCACATGTACTTATGTACATGTCATTGATATGTCCACACATGCCATGTGCATACTGCTTTATGTACATGTCATATATACCCTATTAGACTGTAAAATCTTTGAGAGTAGGAACTGTGCTATTTTTCATTTTTGTATCTCCACTACCCAGCATAGTGCTTTGTACATGGCAGACCATTAGTAAATGTTTGTTGAATTGAACAGTATTGTCTGAAAATGATAATTTTATACTTCCAAAAGAAAGAAACTTTCTTTAGCATAGGATGATAAGATTTTATCAGAAAGGGATGTTAGAGATCATTTAGGCAAAACCCCCAATTTTAAAGATTAGGGAAATAGACCTAAAAAAGAGAATTGAGGTACCCAAGATCATATCGATAGTAAGTGACAGAATTGAGATGTGAACCCAAATCCCCTGATTCCAAAATCCAGTTGTACTGAAAGGTTTTGATCCAGTTTTAAATATCATCTTTTATTGTTTTTTTTTTTTTTAGCTCATTAAATCCAACTACAAAATACTGGCAACATGTTCTACACGGATTTGCTTATGAGCAAGCGAGGGCCATTGGCCAAAATATGGCTTGCAGCTCATTGGGAGAAGAAGCTCACAAAAGCCCATATATTTGAATGTAATTTAGAGTCAACTATTGAAAAAATTTTATCCCCTAAGGTATGTAATTGGTTGAAATGGAATCCTATTTGTGGCAACATTTGTGGGAAGCAAAGGGATTTAAAAAGCAATTGGATGGGCCATGGAGATCATACACCTTTTCTAAATTCCTGTAGCACTACTTCTCTGCATTGTTCATTTCGGTACCTAGTCATACACCAATGTTCCTTCATTCAGCAACCCTCTATTAAGCATTTACCCACATCCAAAGTATTGTGCTGCGTTCTGTATCTAGCATGATTTATTCATTTCATAGGCTCATAGGTTTGCAGCTAGGAAGATTCTTATGAGGTCATCTAGTCCAGCCCCCTCATTTTGCAGATGAGGAGGCTGACTTGGCCCAAGATCACAAAGGTAGTAATAATAAGTAATCATTGGGTTTACAGCTGAAGCCCATAACTCCAAATACAGGATTTCATCTACAACAAAACACTGCCATGTTTTCTGTTTAGGGGACAATATTTGTACATAGATTGGTCCCTGAGAAAAAGGGACAATATTAATGCATGTTTTAATGTTTCTGTTATAAATAATCCATTTCCCTTAGCACAGTGCAGTACGTACAGTAGACACTCACTAAATGCTTGTTGAATGAATGAAATAATATTTAATTAAACTTTATATGCTGTAATTCTTATAACAGTAATGCCATATTGCCATGTTATATTTATACTTCTTCATTTTGCATTTCACTTAAGGAGTTCATTGCTTTCAGAGAATATGAAAAAACTTTGAATAGTTGAAAAGAAAACAAAGTAAAACTTAGGGAATCCATTTGGAAATATAAGGAAATATCTATGATCTTTAAACAGATAAAATTCTTATTAATTTGCTGATCGCTAAAGAAGTTGTATCCTGTATCCTAAGTTCCTTATAAACTGATATCTAAACATAAACATAAACATATCTTAACTTTTTGTGTTTTTTTAAAAGGTAAAAATTGCACTGCGGACTTCTGGACATTTGCTGTTAGGAGTGGTTCGAATCTATCACAGGAAGGCAAAATACCTTTTAGCAGACTGTAGTGAAGCTTTTGTTAAAATGAAGATGACCTTTCGCCCAGGTACATGCAACTATGGGTTTGTTTCCTTCTTTTTGGTGATTTTTTTTGGTGACTTTTATTTGGAGTGTTCAGCTTGATGTACAGCATTGATTTCAGAGTAAGTGTAGTGAATTTAAAATTCTTTTTGACTAAATCTAAATTCAAAGACTAAGCACACATGGTCTCATTTTAAATTATTTTTTTCTTTCCATCTTTGCATAGAAAGGTAAAAATTCCCCTCAAAAGTTGTATTATTTCACATTTTTTAATGTATCAAATAGTATTAAAACCACCAAAAGTGCATAATAAACATTCTTTTTAAAAAAATCCTAAGGATACAATAAGATTGAGTAAAAACAAATATTACTAGTTCCTTGGAGCAGTTTTCAAAATCTTTACAATTTTAAAAAGCTTCAGCCTTTACGAAGGAACTCCAAAGCATGGCAGAGCTACAGTTGTGACAGTTACAATACTTTAAAATATAATTCAACTACATTGTGCATTTGTCAGGTATTCTTCTTATTCTTCATAATGTTAGTAAAAATTGCCAGTGGATTTATGGTTTCATTACATACGATATACGATTGAGAGTATTTTACTTCCCACACATCACTGCTTACCTACCAGCCTGAATGTTTTAAGCATGAAAAGAGCCCTGGACTTAGTTTGAGAAGACCTAGATTCTAGTCCCAGATATACCAATTAACTAGTTGTACGACCTTGGGCAAACCACTTAATTTCAACAAGAATTGATTTCTTCTTCTGTAAAGGGATAATACTTGAAATATAAGAACAAATTAGGTTATATATATATGTGTACATGTATATACACACATATACTTATATATGTGTGGATGTATATATATGTATACATATACATATATATATATATATATATATATGTATATATAAAAATTTTTAACCTTAAAATGTGAATTGTTATCTTTCTTTCATTTAGGACTAGTTGATCTTCCAGAAGAGAATTTTGAAGCTGCTTACAATTCTATCACACTGACAGAAGAATTTCATGACTTTGATACCCAGTTACCCAATATGAAGTAAATTGTTTTTCTTATATTTCCACATTTCTAATAACATCCTACTCCAGTATTTTATCATGGCATAGACATGACTTGGGTTCTTAAAGTCTGTGCCAATTCAATACAAACCCAACACACAATTAGAGACACTTCAAGTAAATGCCTAGGAGGAGGAGGAGGTAGAAAGAAAGGGAAGTGGGTGTGAGTCTTTTTTCTAGGTATCAGTTTAGCTAAAGATGTAATGGGTTATCACCGGAGGGTTGGTCACCAGGAGATGAGTTTTTCTGGCTCCAGTATCTCATAAAGACAATCCATTAGTCATGGGAAAATTGTCATCTCCATGATGCATGGAACACTCATACAAATGGATCGTGGATCTTTTGAAATAATATTTTTCCATATATCTTGGTTAAACAGGGTTTTAAATTTTTTCATTACATGTTTGTGTTTAAACTTCCTTCAGAGAAATGGATTTAAGTTTTAAAGAGGATTACCATGTAACTTATCAAACACATCTGTCAAAAGTTTGAATTTATTGTAATGACTCCAAATAGAGTAACAAAAATGAACCATATAGTCAGTTTTTCCCCTGCTAAAAACATGTTTCCTGGTTCTCTAATGAAATATAGAGAAAGAGAGTAAAATTTTTTTTTAAATTTGACAGTTTTGACGATCTTGAAATAACTTCTTACAAATTACCTTAAGAGACAGGAAAAAGAAGAATGTGTTGATTTATGGCTCATAATGATTAAATATGCAACACTGGTAAAAATGTGAAACCAAACCAACAATATAAACATGTCACATCACCGAACACAAACACAGTATTCATGCTTGTACATTGCTGAAGGCTGGGTACAAGAAAGATACTCTGTAACAAGGTCAAGCAAAGGAGAGATTTTTTCTAAACTTATGAGACTTCCATTTCTCCTCAAGTTTTGTCTTGGCCTCTAGATTGTGAACGTAAAATCCATGGGCAGATGTGCGCCTTGGACAAGTTAGCTGTCATTCATCATTTATTTGCCAAGACAGGACAATATTTTGCCAGTATATGTGTCAGTGTATATCAGCTGAAAAAAAAAGTCTGTGACTATCTCACTATAGTTTGTTCCTATGTAGTTAACTAATGATTTATAAAATACACAGCTGAGAAAATAATAATCTTATATTTCTTGTCTTTAGAATGAAACCATATGGAGGTGGGATATAGGCTCGCCAACCTAGTTATAAAATCATGGTGCTTCTGTTCGTGTAATAACTTGGATTTTAAACTTCTCTATAGTGCTATTGATGTTTCTGAGAACTTTACTCTACACCAGAGCAAAGCTGAAGACATTACACTTAGAGAAGATTTCAGTAATGACCTGCTTTTTCAAGCTGGAAGTTTTGGTGAGAGTATTTTAGAAATTGGAATTATAAATCATAAACAAGTTTACTTATATTTCTGTGCTGAATATACACCAGAAGAAGTAATTTGTTGACTTGAATCTACTTGTATCTGAACTGTGTCTTAGGTCTACCCCATCTTTCTCTTTATACAGATGCTGACTGGCTTTGGCTAAATCCTTATTTACTCATGCAAAGAGAACTAAAACAGCTTCATGCTAATCTTCTAGTTTCTTATCTGTTCTACACATGACTCTTTGAACTGTCATCTTCAAAATTTGTTTTCATCCTCTCCCATCTCCCTCTTTAAGGATCTGCATAGGCTTCCTGTTACCTTTCAGATCTGAAGTCCTTCCACCGATTCCACTTCACTTTTATGTCCCAACATCTACTTTGTGTTCCTGCCAAGCAAATTCTCTAGCTACCCCACATATATTTCCTACCTTCCTGCCTTTGCCTTCTTCACTTCTCCAGCAATCCACATCTTCCTTCAAAAACACATCCAAGCCTGTTCCGTCCAAGGCTTTCTTTAATAGCACACCATTCTAATGACCACAGAAGTTTACACTGTTGGTGTTTATGCACTCATTTTACCATATAATAAATCACACATTTAAACTGTTGATTCATAAGTACTCTTATATTCTTCATGTATGTATTCCATTCAGGAAACATGTATTAAGAATAGCTAGCATTTATAAAGTACTTGAAGGTTTACAAAGCACTTTATGTACATTATCATATTTGATCCTCACAGTTGCCTTATGAGGTAGGTGTTATTGCTGTGGTTGTTGTTATTATGATATTCTTTATCTATTATATACAAGGGACCCTTCCAGGCATAACATGAACAGGTCCTCTCCAACAAGATATCACTGGGGGCTAAGGTGGTTGGAACAAGACATGTACTAGTACTCCATTTAGGGCTATTGACTCTACTACTGCCTATCCTGCCTCACAGTTTAGCTGTTCTGCCCTCCTTACTGAGTTGGTACTGATGTCTCATAAGTGCCCATGTACAAAGTTATAATATTCATTTAGTGAGATTGGAAAATCTTTTCAGTCTTCATGTACATATGTAATATTGTCATTTTTTATCTGATCCAAAGCAGCAAATATTTCTTTGGGTAACAAGTTACTTTATTTAACTTTTCTTTTTCTTTACAGCAGATGAATATTTTATCTTAGGTGGCATAAAATATTCAATAGCTTGAGTGACACTCCATGTCTTAGTTTATTGGTTAATGTCAATTAAAGTTGAATCAAATTTTTCTGTTTTCATTATGGACCTAATATATTTGCCATTATTTATACATTTTTGAAGTTATAGGCATATCTCAGGTCTTACTTGTCCTCATTAATCATTACTTTAATCATTACTTTTTAGGTGATGAATCTGAGTTACTTAGGAGACAAAGCTTCTTTGATGACAACATATTGACACATAACAGCACAATTTTGACTGGACGCAGTTTTGCAAGTCTCCTTGAAGAAAAATCTGTATTGTATGACAGTGGAGATGGATTTGGGGATGAAGGAGCTGCAGGGGATATGATTGGTATGGCTTAAAGCTAAACTGACAAAGTGTTTCATTTTTAAAGATATTTTGGCTAATAAAGTTATAGATTATGTTGAATTTTCAAAGATGTTCCTGAAACTTCCAGTTGTCTCTTCCATTTCTTTAGTTTCTAATGAAGACATAATCCTCCTCCTTACTGAAGCCCTCTCATTGCACTCTTGATCTTATCCCCTTTCACCTCCCCTGACAGATTACCTCACAATTATCCCCTTTCTCCAATTTATTGGCTGCTTTCTTGTGACCTACAAATACGCCTGGTAGGGTTGTAGTGTTGTATTAGTTATGTTGTCTGTTGCATTTGTAGACTGCAGGGAAGGGAACAGTAAATTGGGAAGAATTTAAGGATTCTCTTTTCATTCTTAAAAATTCCTTACTCCATCCAGCTATCCTCTCAATCTATCATCATTTATCTCCCTTTAATAGCCGAACTCCTAAAAAGAAGTTTTCTGTTGGTTCCACTTCCTTTTCCCTTCTCTCTTCTCAGCCATTTGCAGTCTAGTTTCTGACCCTATCACTCACCCTAAAATCTTTTAGTTGCCAGATACAAGGGCCTTTTCTTTTCTTGTCCACAATAATTGCCACTATTGAACACCTTCTTCTTCTGGACACTCTGTCTAGGTTTTCATTACATTGCTCTCTCTTAGTTCTACCTGTCTGACTACTCTTCAGTTTGCTTTGTCAAATCATATTATGTGTTTTATTCTCTAACTGTGAGTGTCCCCTAAGGCTCTTCCATGGACTCTCTTCTCAGACTTGCTGACCTCATTAAATCCAATGGATAGTTATTTTCTCTATGCAGGTGATTCCCATATTATATATCCAAGCCTACTCTTTCTTTAAGATGCAGCTCAGATACCTTCTACTTGAAGCCTTTCCTAATTCCCTCAAGTGGCTAGTATTCTCCCTCTCAAATTATCTTATATTTAATTTGCTGTTTGGTATATATTTAAATTTCTTAATGTTATATTTATTCTGTATAAATATGTACATATATATATACATGCATATACGTACACACATTTATACTTGTTTTCCCCATTAGAGTGTAGGTGCCTTGTGAGTGGAGATTTTTTCATTCTTTGTATTTCTATCCCCAGCACCTAGAACAGTGCCTGCCACAAAGTAGGTGACATAAATTGCCACATAGATCTGCCACATTGGTTGAGTAATGAAACATATGTCTGAAAAGAATAGCTGGATCCAGTTTGCAAAACTGAGGGATTTGTATTTTTTCTTGGAGGCTGTCAGGAACCACTGAAGATTTTTAAACAGAGACATGGCATAGACCCATACTTCAGGAATATTATTTTGTAGGCTTCATGGAAGATTGATTGAATTTGGGACACACTAAATGCTGAGAGATTAATCAGGAAGGTACTGAAATAATGCAGATGACTGTGTTCCATCACTGTGTCACACTACCTTTGTCACTCAGGATACCTAAAGAGTCTTTCTTAACTCTTTTCATCTCTAATAATTACGTGGCATAGACCTTTATTATAACAGAGCTGAAGTTTATTTAGTTGTTCAGTAAACTTTTCTAGAGATAGGAACTTTCAGAAAATAGATTTTGCCCTAAAAACAAGAAAGTAGAGACTAACTGAGTAGCTTGGTAGCACAGTAGATAGAATGTTGGGCCTGGAATCAGGAAGACTCATCTTCATGAGTTCACATCCAGCCTCAGATATTTGCTAGCTATGTGACCCTGAGGAAGTCACTTAACCCTGTTTGCCTTTGTTTACTCATCTGTAAAATGAGCTGGAGAAGGAAATGGCAAACCACTCTAGTATCTCTGCCAAGAAAACCCCAAATGGGGTCATGGAGAGTCAGACACAACTGAAACCATGGAACAACAACAAAGGAATTCTAAAAGGCAGAGGTGAGAAAGAAGTACATTCAAGAAGTACATTCAAGGAGACAGTCTGTTTAAAGGCCTAGAGACGGGAGCTGGAGTGTCATGTATGAAAAACTTCAAGAAGACTAGTTTAGCTAGACTCAAAGGGCTCAAGATAGAACATTCTATAATAAATATGGAAAGATAGAATGGAACCAGATCATGAAGAGTTCTAAACGCCAAAGACAGTGGTTTGTATTTGAACCCAGAGGTCTTAGGGATCCATTAGAGTTTGTTGAGTTCATTGAGAAGGACAATGACATGTTCAGACTTTTGCTTTAGGAATATTTAAGAGTCTTTTCATCTTTCTAGTCCTGTTTCCTTTTCTATAAAATGAAGGGATTGGACTAGCTGGCTTCTGAAATCCCTTCCAGCTCTATGTGTGATGAACCTATTATTAGCCCCTCAGCCTCAGTATTATCATGTATGGAAATGGAAAAATGGAAAACATATCTTATATTATCTACCCCACAAAGCTTTTGTGATGAAAACATTTTGAAAATTATAAATCTTAACATAAATTTGAGGTTTTTATTACTGGAGAGGTACCATATAAGATCATAGGATGTGCATATATTAAACAGAGGTTACTACCAAAAATTTAAATTTTATAAAATACATGTAATACTAAAACTTTATTAATCTTTTGTTTTGGATAGTAATATAAATGTGTAGAATTGCCAGCAAATGCAGAATTTAAGTTGATGGAATGTCAAGTAATATCAAGAGTAATTTGCTGAACTGCAATATTAGCTATGGTTAAATAAAATTTGTTAGCATCACAGTTGTCCTAAATCTGATTAAATTTAATTATACATCATACAATTTTAGTTTTTTAAGTGATATGAAACTAGTGATACAAGTGGTATAAAACTAATCAGCCAAATGTTGAAATTGTGTTCAAAACATTTTATTCAACTTATATTTTCATGAGTATACTTTTTAAACTTTCTATGATAAAATTATATATTATGTTTTTAAGATAATCTGTTACAAGATGACCATAATATCCTGTTGGAAGATTTTAATCTGGGCCAAGAAATTTCTTTACCTCCTGAGTCTCTTGAGTCTCCCAAGTCAATAGTTGGTGAGTTCATGTTTTATGTACTTCCTGAAAAAATGAACATTTAAATTGACTATCATAAACATTAAGTTTATATGATACTATAATATAGAAAGAGATAATAGGAACAAGGGACTAGGTTAAGTGAGGTCGAAATACTGTCAAGTACTAGGGTTCTAGGAAATTGAGTTCTGAGATGGCACAACATTGAAATCTTGCTGCCTGAGAAAAGGAGTGACTACACAAGATTAGTTATGAAGGTACATTTAGGTGATTTACCAAAGTACTGTGCTTTTGAAATTATTTGTGTTTACCTACTTGGATACTTCAGGGATCTGTGATTTTATCAGCATGGATGGAATTTTAGATTGCAGCCCCTCTACACATTAGTAGATGGTCTTTCTCGATGAGTTTCCAGGGCTGAAAAGTATATTTGAGCTAAGTGGTAAAATATATATTGTTTTTAAGTATGCATATATGCATACTGTTCATAATGATATGTTTTAGAATATAACTTATTAGTTACTTATTAGAATTGTCCCACGTGAAATGAATGTAGACAACTCACATAACAATCTTTTGGTTCTTTAATGCACGTAAGTATCATTCTTCTCACTTTTTGATACTAATTTTGCTTTTGATCCTGAGATAGAAATTTGGACAGAAGGGAAGTTATATATGAATATAGAATTATAGTTCCTTATAGATCCACAATTATTAGTGAATAATTTATGATATGTGTTCATTGTTTTTAACTTGCAAAAGTTGCCATTGCATTTAGTTCCTGGATTATTCTATAATTTGTAACACTGCTTCTTTGTAAGATTTGTTTTCATGGGACTATCATTACGTGTTCAGTAGGAGGAACAAGCAATTCCGAGTCTGCATATCCACCTGACAGTCAGCAAATGAATGAAACTGTGTTAATGACAAATGAAGAAGATGAATTTACCCTTGATCCAATTGATCCTAAAGGTCAGAGTCATTTTTGGTTTTTGTTTCTTGAATATAAAGGGATTAATGCTTAGAACATAATCATATCTGGAATACTGTGGAGAATGATAATGTGAACACTCTGAAGTATGGTGAAAAGTCAGTACAATAACAGGATTTATAATACAGTGGGGGTGTAATGAAGTAACTATGAATGATGCATCCATTATATTCAGCACTTAAGAAACTCTATATCCAGTTTGGTAGTGTTTAAAATTTTAAGGTGGCTCATGGATGAAATCTTTGGAAAAGATCTATAAGGAAATACTGAAGACTAAGGTGAAAGATTTTAGGCGTCCTCACCCTAAAGCAAAAGCTTGGATTGGAAAAGACAAGATGACAATGATAATCTTCAAATCTGTGTAGGAACTGGGTAAAGTGAGTGGCAGTGGCTCATCTCCAGGAATAACAGAATAAGAGAAAATGGGCTTAGATTGTTGGTGAGAGATAATGAATGAAACAATAACAACAAAAAAAAACCCCTCCTTTAATGAGACCTCTTTCCCTCACAGCTTGATTTTCTTGTTTTCTTCTTTTGCTCATTAAAAGGGCCATTCCCTGATTACTTCTTAAAGAGGCTTATTAGATGAATAGGCATTACCTCACTCTAAGTGAGTACCTGAATAGGCCATTTTCCTGATGAATGTCTGATCACTGGATCCAGATGGCTCAGAAAGGGAAAGTGAGACTGGTGACCTTACACAGCCCTCACTCACTCAAAACAAAGTCAAGTGCAAGTCATGTCATCATTTCTCTGATGTCATGGTCTTCTTGGACCACGAAAGACGAACACAAACAGAACACAGATCAGATGCTAGAATAAATTGTAAAGGAAAGTTGTGGAATTCCTTTCTCTAAAGAGCTTTAAAAGTTAGTTTGATATCCTATTTGGGAGATGGTTTGGGTGGTTTAGGCATTTCTGCCTGAACCACTGTTTCCTATAAACTCTTCCATAAAGTACTGATGTCCTATGCAAAATGATTAATGTGGGTTCTGTAATCAAATTTCAATTTATATATCAAAAATGTTTAATATGTGACAATTTTTCTAAATGAAAAGGTCTATTTTGTTCCAAAATTTCTCTGACCCCCTGTTATCCCACTGAACATTCTGTGCCTCGCAGATTCCTTGGATTAGCATTTATGAGTTCTGTCAAATGCCAAGATGATCTGTAGCCAAATTAGTTTGGAAATTGCTGGTATAGAAGTCACAGAATGAAGTAGATACTACTATATGACCTCTGGAAGTTTCTTTCACTTCCAGAAGTTCATTACAAAAGTAAACAATATTGTCCTTCTCCCCCTGGCATCTTTATGTTACTCACAACTATGATTTATGAGAGCAAGCACCATATACCATGATTGGCACCAGAAGCAGCTCTTGTGTGTGTGTGTGTGTGTGTGTGTGTGTGTGTGTGTGTATCTCTGGTGTGCACTCTCACTGATGCTCTGGAGAACTTTTGAGAGATACTTATCAGAGTAAATTATTTAAGGACTACTAGCCACTAAATGAATCTCTACCTGAACTGAACAGGAAATCAGGAGGAGGAAAGGGGTGGCATTTCCCCCTCCATGAAAGTTTGCAGGATTGCACTCTTGAGACCCAGGAAGAGAAAAATCCATCATGATATATTCTATTGCTATGAATTCCTTTGGAGACCATTATAACAAGGAGCTTAGCTAGTCAAATTTGTGGATATTTCTTAGATATTGCACGGGGAAGGAAAAGCAAACGTAAGAAGCTACTTATTGATCCAGTGAAGGAGATCAGCAGCATCACCATGCATAAACAGCTTAGTAACTTCATGGACACATTGACTGTGTTGGAACTTGCACCCCCTACTAGACGTTTGATGATGTGGAAGGAGACAGGAGGAGTGGATACACTTCTGTCAAATGCTACCCAGTTTCTGATTAATCCTGAGCTTAAAATGGTAAACATTTCTGTCTTTTTATACTGATATAAAATTTATATTATATATTAGTAACAGAGCTGTTGCACATCCTTTTTCAAAATTTTGCAGTTTGAATAAATAGAATTAAAATAATTAAGAGACTAGCCTAGATGGACGCAGCATAATTCATTGGGAGAAAAAATCATCTGTCTTATAGTAAGAAAACTTGTGTTCAAGTCCTATCCCCCCCATTTGTGTGACCTTCTCTTAGTTGCTTATTGTTTCTGAGCCTCAGTTTTATTATTTGTCTAACATGAATCATACAATCCTAGTTTTAGAACCAGAAGGGAACTTGAAGGTCATTTTACAAATGAGGAGCTGAGGTCTAGAGAAGTTAAGTAAGTGATTTGCCCAAGGTCATTATGTGTTACATTACTATTTTATGATATATAATAATATATATATATTATGCTAGTATACTATATATACTATATACTATTATACTCTTATGTCTCTTCTGTGTATGTTTATATATTATTGGTTTATTTTTATGACATAATTAGCTGTATTTTGCTGATTTGCCTTATTTATAATAATACAAGAAAAATGTTTTTTCACAGTTGTTTAAAAAGTGCATTCAGTTATCTGGCTATAAACTTAGAAGAACTTTACGGACAGGATCTGAAATGGATGAAGCAAGAAACAATGACCTGCTAGGTAAGACTCTAATCCATAGAGACTTCTTTTACACTAAACACAGGTGTCCTTTTAGAATGTAAATGTTTATGCCTAACCTGATTCCAAACCCATCCATGTTCAGTTAGCCTCCAGAAAAGTTTTTGAAGTTAAGGAAATTGCTGCATTGATACTCCATTTTCTTGCCTCTTTGGTGGAATTTTGATTAAAGAGATTTTGTTCATAATAAGCATTTATGTAAGAGTGATGCCTAAAATTTGGGTTTTGATGTTAGCCCTCCAAGATTACATAGTAATCCAATAATAAATACAATTTCATTATTAGCTGGGTTATTTCAGAAGGCTTATAAAGAATATGTATACACACACACATGTTTATGAATTAGAGGAACTGATTTCAAATGTAAACTTATTACCTGTGTGACATTGGACAAGTCACTTGCCACCCCTCCCCCTTCCCCCAGGTCTCAGTTTCTTCATCCATAAAATGAGGAGATTGGACTTGATGGCCTCTGAGCTCTAGATATGTGGTCTAGTCTCTACTTCTAGTCTACTTGACAAATTACACAAGCTTGTGATTTTTGACTTCCATATGACTTACATGACCAATAAAAATTGAAATTGAAAATATATTTGATCTGAGTTATTATAAATTTCCAACTTCTCTGATTTCATAGAGAATACATGATAGAGTGGTAAAGGTTAATTACATTAGAAACTCCATTCTGATCCTGACTTCCTCATTTAGAACATGAGCATAATATCTATACTTTCTGTCTCACAGGAAAGCTGTGAGGACCAAATGAGATAAACCGAAAATTTTTGCTATTTACAGATTATAAATCCAAACCCTAAAAAAAACTCTACATTGACTTTTACATACTAGTATCCATAGCATCCTGTTTTTCATGATTTTTAAAAATGTCTTTACTGCATATACACCTGGATTTGTTGCTGTTATTTTTGTAGGTACTGTGTATGTGTGAATATAGCTCTGCTGTTTTCACTCTGTATCACTTAATATAAGTCCTCTCATGAAAAAGCAGGATGCTGTGGATACTAGTATGTAAAAGTCAAAAATTTGCATACACATATAGTTTATAATTAACATTTTCGAGATTTTGTCTTACATGATATTTTTTATCATTCTTTTCTTTATGTAGTTGAATACCTACACTTAGCTGTAGAAATAAAAATAAAATTTATATTTTTTCCCAAAAACAAGGAGTCCAGGAAGTGGTGACTGATCTACCATATTGGAGATACATACATATATGCATACGCACATATACACACGTGTATATGTATATACATATATTCATATAGTTGTCTGTATACATGCATTTTATAATGAATGAATTATAATGAATGAACAGTTGTTGAGTAAATAATGATAACTCGTCTGTGCATGTGTTTGTGTGTGTAATACTTTTCAGTTTACCTCATTTGATCCTCACAGCTTTCCTGTGAGGCAGGAGTAAATATTTAAGTAGTGTCTACTATGTGCCAGGCCCTGTGCATTCACTTTTTTTTTTTAATAGTTGCTCCTTACATTTACTTTGTTACAGTCATCATATATATTGTTTTCCTGATTCTGCCTACTTCATTCTGTATCAGTTTGTACTGATCTTTCCATATTTCTTTTTATTTTTTACATTTGTTATATTTGCATGTACCGCAATTTGTTTCGCTATTCCCCACTGATGAGCATCTACTTTGCTTCCAGTTTTGCTAACAGCAAAAATGCTATAAAGATTTTGTTGTATCTGGAGACTTTCTTCTTACCAATGGACTCCTTGGGGTATAAGCCTAGGTGGGGAACCTCTGAGTCAAAGGATATGAACATTTTAATCACTTATTTGTAAAATTCCTAATTGCTTTCTAAAATAGCCCCACCAACCAAGCAATTGTGTGCCTATGTACCTACAACCTTTCCAACATAGACTATTCCTATATTTTTTTCATCTTTGCCCATTTGCAGATAGGGAGATGAAATATTTATTATAATTTAGTTTGACATTCTTAATCTTTTTTGTCATTCCATATAAATTTTGTAGTCATTTTGTCCAATTATATAATCATATTGTTAGTAGTTTGATCAGTATAATATTAGATGTTCAGATCAATTTGGGAAGTGTTGATATTAAAAAATTATTAAGCATCTTCTATATTCAAGGCACTGTGCAAAATGCTGGGACTATAAAGATGAAAAACAAAACAGTTCCTATCCTCAAGGAATTTATATTTTATTTGAGGGGCAGGAATACAACAAGTACATAGATAGGCTAGTACAAAATAATTTCATGAAGGAGAGAGCATTGGCAACTGGGAAGATCAAGAAAGGTCTCATATGGAAAGTGCCATCTGAGATGTCATCAGAAGAAGCTAGAGAGTCTGAGATGGAGGTGAGAAGGGAGCACATTCTACACCTTCTGTACAAAAACATGAATGCAGGCAACTCTAACAGTCAAGTTGGGTTCAGAGAGGATGTAAAGAAGAGTATGGACTGAAAATAATGATCATAATAGCTAGCATTTGCATATCATCATAAGAATTGAAAAATGCTTCACAAATGCTATCTCATTTTATCTTCACAACAACCCTGGGAGGTTGGTACTATTATTATCCTTGTTTTACTGATGAGGGAACTGAGGCACAGAGAATTTAAGTGACTTTCCCAGGGTCATGCAACTAATATGTGTCTGAAGCTGGATTTGAACTCAGGTCTTCCTAACATATTGACTTCAGCCAATTCTAGCATTGTGTCCAGTGTGCCACTGGAAAAATAGGTTAGAGGCTGATTAGGAAAGCCTTTAAATAATAAACTGAGTATTTCATGTTTTATATTAGAAAAGTGACTTGGTCAGATCTAGTTTTTTCCCTTGAGTCTCTGCTTAAATATATTCTGATTATTCTCTTCTTTGGAGAGATTCTCTAAATTTGCATTGATGTTGGTATTGGTCAATGACTTCTCTGATTCACTTATTTGTCTAGCTTTAGTCTCTGAATTGGGGCTTTGTTGAAGGTCCAGGCCATACCCCCGATGCATTTTTTGGGTGGAGATGGTTGGCCTTGCTTAGTCTCATTCTGGGTCGACTGGCTTCCACCTCCCAGGGTTAGGCTCAACCAGGATCTTGAAGGTTCACAGAGTTGAAACTTCAAGGCCCTCTGTGGCATATCAGGACAGAATGCTAGGCACCTAGAAAGCCCTTAATACCTGAGCTGATTGCTTTTGCTTCCCAGGATATATTTCCAAACCACCCTGGAGCTTTCTTAAAGGATCTCTCTACTCCTGCTCCCTGTGGGCAGAGAACCCTGAAGGCTACAGGTGTCTCTGGACCTTTTCTGGTCACACCGGTAGGATTTGCTTTGCTATGCTAGCACTGGCTTTTCTAGCAGCACTGTTTTTTCTTGCTCACGAGCTGCTGACTTTTTGTGCATTTCTGGACTGAAAGAAGTCACGTACTATAGTTTGTCATTGGAGTTCTTGATTATTATTCAGTCTTGTACAATTTTAGCGTTTGCTGGCATAAGTGTGGGAGAAATGGGTAGCCTACTACCATTCAGGCAGCCATCTTGACCAGAATTCTATTGCCTTTTTATTAATATATTAAAATATCATGTGATATCAAATGGAGGAAAGTAGTGCCATGAGTAACTGATTTGTGCAATATGCTGGGTATTTGGAAGTTAGTGGAGAGGGATGGGAAAGTACAAGAAGGGAAGATTTATAAACATTACAGATTCTACATACACACTCAACAAATACTTGTTGACTAATTGATTCTAAATATCCTGTAGTCTCTGTTTTCCAGTTCATCCTTTTGCCTAAGTCATGTCCTTTACATACTGGATGTTGGCAGTCTCTGAATATTAATATTGAACTCCCTTTCTTTATTTCTTTGTTGATTCAGAGACTTCCATGATGGAAGAGTCATGTAATGTAATGTCACATAATCTGAGGGAGTTAACTCATACAAAAATGGGAGAAGATCTCCCACTGATTAAATCAAAGAGTGGCAGGCATGAAGACACCAGTGAAAATGCTGAGACTGTGGTAAGTTTATGATTATTTTGGTGCAGATCTGTATTTTTACATATATAGGGAAATTCCAGTGAGGAAACTCCTACTACCAAAGCAAAACAGCAAATGTTTTTCAATTTCTAGCCTAAGAGAGATTTTCTGGAGGCAGTGATAGCTTAAGTGACTTACTCAGGGTGATATAGCCAGTGAAGAAAGAGATGGAGGCTTGAATCCAGGCCCTCTGGACCTAAAGACTGGTTCCCACATGCTATCTTTCGATGCCTGACAAGTTCATTAAATAGATTTATAAAAACATAGTGCTTTATTCTATTCTATTAAAATGATTTTCTCAAGGGTGGGCTAAGAATTTTGTTTCTCCCTGTCATATCATATGTTTATACAGTAATTGACCTCTCATACACTTCTAGTTCATATATTGTTTTATAGATTTGTTTCAGTGATTAGTATAGCTCTGCAGGGTGAAACATGATTATTATTTGCTGAGCAATAGGCACCTCAGAGAGCAAATTACAAAGAATGCTATATCTAGTTTCAGACTGAAAAAAATTTCACTTATTATCTTAAATTCTTAATTTATTTAGCAAACATTTATATCATTAAATTATTTGAGAGTTACTGTGCCAGGTACTAGGGAAGATATAAAGATAAATAATGCATTGTCCTTATCTTTGAGGAGTTTACTTTTTAGGAGGGAGGAAATAAGGCATGTAAACAGATTTTTAAAAATCCAGATTCTAATTAGAAGATGAGCTCCTTTAAGATAGGGACTGATTTTTGCCTCTCCTTGTATCTCCAGAGCTTAACACAATGCTAAGTATATATTAAACACTTAGTAAATGCTTATTGACTGACTAAGATTTCATGTTCAAGAAAATTTCAGAGTTCTAAAAAAATATATATGCTATGGAATATTCTTCTAGTTGCCACTTTACTGAACCACATGAGCTCAAGTTTTTAGTTTCATTCAAAAATAAACTAATGTATTTAAAGCTTTTTACCATACTGAAATATGTTCTTTTTTTAAAATTCAATTTTATTTTATTTTCAATTCGATTTTCTCTCCCTCCCCTACCCATTGAGGAGGCAAGAAAAACAAAACTCTTTGTAATTATGTATAGTCATGCAAAACAAATTCCTACATTAGTGATGTCCAAAAAAAAAGGAAGGAAGGAAAAGAAAGAGAAGAAAATGTGCTTCAATTTGCACTTTGAGTTCCTTAGCTCTCTATCTGGAGATGGATAGGATGTTCTATCATAAGTCCTTTGAAATTGCAGCCCATCATTTGTTGATCAGAGTTCCTAAGTCATTTAAATCTCATTATCTTTACAATATTGCTGTTATTGTATAAACTGTTCTTTTGGTTCTGGTCATTTCACTCTGAATCACTTCACTTAAGTCTTCCCAGGATGTTCTGAAACTATCCCCTTCATTGTTTCTTAGAGTACAATAGCATTTCATCACCATAACTTGTTCAGCCATTCCCCAATTGGGCATCCCCTCAATTTCCAATTCTTTGCCACCACAAAAAGGGCTGGGATCAAAATTTTTGTACACATGAGTCCTTTTCTTTTGATCTGTTTGGACTATAGGCCTGCTACCATTATTGTTGGATCAAAGGGCATGCACAGTTTAATAGCTTTTGAGACATATTTCCAAATTGCTTTATAGAACTAGTTCTCATCTCTATCCACAGACTGGTCTATATTTTGTTAGCAATTAAGAGAATGCAGTGTTTTTTTTTTTTTGTTTGTTTGTTTTTTTAATTTTTTTATTTTTTTAATGTTTAACAATCACTGCCATACAATTGCGATTTTATCCCTCCCCACCCACCCCCCACTACCTCCCTCCCTCCCCACGACTGCATACAATTCTGTATAGATTCTACATATACTTTCC
This sequence comes from Notamacropus eugenii, assembly GCF_028372415.1. Classification (NCBI taxonomy): domain Eukaryota; kingdom Metazoa; phylum Chordata; class Mammalia; order Diprotodontia; family Macropodidae; genus Notamacropus; species Notamacropus eugenii. The sequence goes on from NC_092872.1 coordinate 432,900,635, forward strand.
TATTGAGTATATTTTCACTATAGTCATGCTATGTAGTCAGACTAAGATAAATGAAAGAATCCGTATAACAAATCAGAACATGATACACAAACAGATACACATACACAAACATGATCTGCTACATTATGTGAGTGACTTCCATATTTCTCTCTCTGAGTGTGGAAGGCATTTTGCCTTGAGGTCCACCATTGGGATTTTTTTTTTTTTTCAGGAGTTCTTGTGTTATTACAAAAATCTAAGTCTACCAGAAAAAACTCTCACACACTGTGGTTGTTGCTGTGCATAAAGTTCTCCTGGTTCTGCTCCTTTCACTCAGCATCAGGTCATATAAGTCCTTCCAGGCCTCTCTGAAGTCTTCTTGTTCATCATTTCTTATGGCACAATAGTACTCCATTACATTCATATACCATAATTTATTCAGCCATTCCCCAATTGATGGACATCCCCTTGACTTCCAGTTTTTGGCAACTACATAGAGTGCTGCTATAAATATTTTTGTACATGTGGGACCCTTTCCCATTTTTATGATCTCTTGGGGATATAGTCCTAGTAGCGATATTGCTGGGTCAAAGGGTATGCACATTTTTGTAGCCCTTTGGGCATAGTTCCAAATTGCTCTCCAGAATGGTTGGATGCGCTCACAGCTCCACCAACAATGAATTAGTGTTCCAACTCTCCCACATCCTCTCCAGCATTTATCATTTTCTTGTTCTGTCATGTTTGCCAATCTTATAGGTGTGATGTGGTACCTCAGAGTTGTTTTGATTTGCATCTCTCTAACCAATAGTGATTTAGAGCATTTTTTCATATGATTATAGATAGCTTTAATTTCTTCCTCTGAAAATTGCCTGTTCATATCCTTTGACCATTTATCAATTGGGGAATGACTTGTATGATTATACATTTGGGTCAGTTCTCTATATATTCTAGAAATGAGGCCTTTATCCCCGAGCTTAGCTGTAAAAATTTTTTCCCAATTTACTACATCCCTCCGGATTTTGGTTGCATTGGGTTTGGTTGTGCAAAAACTTCTCAGTTTAATGTACTCAAAGTTATCCATTTTGCATTTCATAATGCAATCTATCTCTCCTTTAGTAAAGAATTCTTCCCTTCTCCATAGATCTGATAAATACACTATTCCTTGCTTCTCCAGTTTATTCATGGTATCAATCTTTATACCTAAATCATGTACCCATTTGGACTTTATTCTTGTGTACGGTGTCAGGTATGGGTCTATGCCTAATTTCCGCCACACTGTTATCCAGTTTTCCCAGCAATTTTTGTCAAACAATGAGTTCTTATCCCAGAAGCTGGGGTCCTTGGGTTTATCAAACAGAAGGTTGCTATATTCCTTGCCTACTGCATCTTGAGTGCCAAGTCTATTCCACTTGTCTACCTCTCTGTTTCTTAGCCAATACCAAGTGGTTTTGATAATTGCTGCTTTATAGTACAGTTTAAGGTCTGGTAGCGCTAGGCCACCTTCCCAAGCATTTCTTTTCATTAGTCCCTTTGATATTCTGGACCTTTTGTTTTTCCAAATGAATTTTGATATTATTTTATCCAGCTCTAGAAAGTAATTGTCTGATAGTTTAATTGGTATGGCACTAAATAAGTATATTAATTTGGGTAGAATTGTCATTTTTATTATATTAGCACGGCCTACCCATGAGCAACTAAGAATGCAGTGTTTTATGGGAAAGAATTCAATAAACAGGTATTAAGTGACTACTATATGCAGGGTTGTGTACTGGGAATATAAAAGGAGGAAAATGATAGGTAAGAATGAGGAAGGTAAGAGTATGCATCATTTAAAAAATCAAAATGTGTGTGATAGTTTAGATTATTTATTGAAATGAACATTTATTTGATAAATGTCTTCAAAAAAATATGGTTGACTTACTTCTCCTATGTTAGCCATAATCTGCTCTCTCACTTCTGAGCATTCCCTCTGCTTTATTAGCTTCCCCTCCTCTTCCACCTTTTCCTCTCTTCCCAAAATAGCGGACAAGCCAACTTTACATGGTACTATTTGTGTTGGAGGTGGGAAGGGACATTTTGATTTTGAGTATTCAACTTTATGCTCTGGTTTCCTCTTTCTGCTCCCACAGAAATGAAGGATAACTTGAGATAGGCTTGTTCTTATATGAGGATTTGTGTGAATGAAAGTATGAAAAATACATAAATCACATGAAAAATACATAAATCAAGTGGAAAAATACAAATATCAAGCGGAAAACAAAATACTCAGAAATCAGAACAGAATGAAACTCCTAAGTAGTATTTATCTTAAATAAGAAAATGCAATTTCTTGGTTCTGTTTAAATGTAGCTAGAATATCTGACTATAAAAATCAGACAAAGTATACTAGCTTGATTTTTTGAAGAGTGAAGGAAGTATTTTCAGACAGTCGTATATGTGTATAATTTTTAAAATCATCTATTGAAAAATAATTCATGTGTTTAATGTATTTAAGAAATGTATTTCATGTATTCAATGTATTTAAGTATGTATAATTGCTTCTGTAATAACTACTAGCTAGATGACATTTATATTTACCTTTTTTCTCTTAGCAGGAAGCAACTGACATGGTTTCTTCCAGTCCTGAGAAATCTTTGTCAATGAATAACCTCTTGGGAAAGGAAATCGAAAATTGTCTAATTGATTTGGAAAATGTACGTGTGATCCTGAGATGGTTGTTAGGTAGTTTTATTTCCTGACACTTCAAGTACTTTATAGTTGTTCATCACCTGTCATTGGAGAACTTACATTACATTCATTCATTTGACAGTCATTTTATTAAGCACTCATTATTGAAAGTGTTAAGGGAGTTACAAAGACAATAAAAATGTAATTCCTACACTCTTACGGTGCTTTACTTTAGAGGACTTACTTTCATTTAGTAGTGGGGAATGAACATCACAAATATATCTGAACCAAAAGTTCTTACCTTGGAGTTCATGAACCCCAAAGAGGTCCATGGATAAATTTCAGGTGATCCATGAACTTGGATGGGAAAAAAATAGCATCTTTATTTCAACATAATTGATTTCCTTTGCAATCCTATGTTGGTTTTTTTTTTATTTTATTCATTTCAAAGCATTATTTTGAGAAGGGTATGTAGGCTTTACCACACTACTAAAGGAGTCTGTGACACAAAAAAGGTTAAGAATCCTTAATTTAAGCATTTGCTGACTTTAATGCATAATACAATACAAAAAAGATAAGGAAAAACAGCAGGGCATTAAAAGTAGGAAACTGCTTTTGGAGTCAGGAAGACCAAGTCCTACCTCTGACAAATACTGAGTAATTCTAGGCAAGTCATGCTCCAGGCTACTCTCTGAGAGCACATACAAATCTACATTGGTGAAGGGAGTTTCCTCACTAGGAGTTTCCTGTACCAATGAAATCACAGATTCTATTTTATTTTAAGTTCAATAAATAATAAACAGTTGAGAGAAATCTCAAGGGCTTTGCAAGGTTCAAGAAAGGAAAAATCATTCCAATTGGATAGATTATGGAATGCTTCATGAAGGATATGACATTTGAGCTGGATCTGAAAGATGGATAAAATTTCAACGGGTAGATATGGGTAAAGGGCATGAAGGAAGCAGGAAAATATTATTTAATGCATCCTTATAACAAATTTAGAGGAATAAATGTAGTATTCAGTTATATCTCATTTTATTAATAATCAATATATAAAAATACAAAGTATATAAAATAACCAATATATAAAGATCTAGATTATAAAATACAAATTAAGCAGTATTTATTCATTTTGCACAGGGTTTCTTTGTTTCACCATCATTTGTTGTTGTTCAGTCATTTTCAGTCATGTTCAATTCTTTGTGATCCTATTTGGGGTTTTCTTGGCAAAGATACTGGAGTGGTTTGCCACTTTCTTCTCTAGCTCATTTTACAGATGAGAAAACTGAGGCAAACAGGGTTAAATGACTTGCCTAGAGTTACACAGCTAGTAAGTATCTGGGGACAGACTTGAACTTGGGTCTTTCTGACTCCAGGCCCAGCATTCCACCTAGCTGCCCACCTTTGCCATCATAATATTCCTTAAAATAATAAGTTGCCTTAGTATATTTCAAATAACATTCAGCTTAAAAAAGGAAATGTAAGCACAGCTTTTCAGGAACATGATTATATGGAGAAAGGAATACCTATATTTAAATTACATGAGGGCATTAAAGAAGGGAGAAGTGAAGAAGCAAAGTCATAATGGGCCCAGGTCAATAGCAGAGCCAGAAATGAAACCTGGTTTTCATGGTTTCTGCTAATGTATTTGTCTAATCAGTCAAATAATAATAGAATGCCAGAGCAGGAAGCAACCCGAGAGAAGCAGCAATACTCTTTAGTGGAAATGCTTACTATATACTGACTTAAAGGTCAGGAAAAACCTGGGTTTAAATTTTGCCTTCCACATTCACTAGTTATGTGACCGTGGTCATTCCAGCAAATCTCTAAGTTTTCCATATATATAAAATGCATAGTAAAACCTGTAATATTTAACTCACAGGGCTGCTGTGGTTATTGTTCAGTTGTTCAGTCATGTCTAACTCTTCATGACCCCATGGACCATAGCACACTAGGCCCTTCTAGCCTGCTCTCGAAGTGTGTCCAAGTTCATGTTCATTGTTTCCATGATACTATCTATGCATCTCATCCTCCACCATCCCCTTTTTCATTTGCCTTCAATCTTTTTCAATATTAAGGTCTTTTCCAAAGAGTCCCATCTTCTCATTATGTGGCTAAAGTATTTAAGCTTTGGCTTTAGTATTTGGCCTTCCAGTGAATAGCCTAAATTAATTTCTTTAAGTATTGACAGATTTGACCTTCTTGTTGCTGCCCAAGGGACTCTCAAAAGTCTTTTCCAGCACCACAACTGGAAACAGTCAGTTCTGTGGCACTCAGTGTTCTTTACAGTCAAATTCTCATAGCCCTACATTGCTACTGGAAAAACTATACAGATCCTTGTTGACAAGGTGATATCTCTGCTTTTTAGTATGTTCTCCAGATTTGCCATAACTTTCTTTCCAAGGAGCAAGCGTCTTTTAATTTCATGGATCCAGTTGCCATCTTCAATGATATATGAGCCCAAGATCTTAGTTGGTTGTTTTGATTTTTTTATGATGAACTTCATGCCAGCTTTTACACTCTCCTCTTTCACCGTCATTAAGAGGCTTCTTGACTTTCACGGTAGTATTGTCTGAATATCTGAGTTTGCTGATATTTCTCCCAGCAACCTTAATTCCAGCTTTTGATTCTTCCAGCCTGGCATTTTGCATGATGTACCTTGCATATAAATTAAATAAATAAGGTCACAACATACAGCCTTGTCTTACTCCTTTTCCAGTCTTAAACCAATCAGTAGTTCCATGTTCAGTTCTAACTGTTGCTTCTTGGCCCCTGTACAAGTTCCTAATGGGACAAGTAAGATGATCTAGTATTCCCATCTCTTTGAGGACTTTTCTATATTCTGTTGTGATCCATACAGTCAAAAACTGAAGCAGAAATAACTGTTTTTGTCCCTTGCTTTCGCCATAATCCAGCCAATGTTGGCAGTTTTGTCTCTAGTTCCTTTGCCTCTTTGAAAACCAGCCTGCTCTTCTGGTAGTTCTTGGTTCACATTTTGCTAAAACCTAAATTGTAGAATCTTATGCATAACCTTACTGGCATGTGAAATTAGAGCAATTGTTTGGTAATTTGAATGTTCTTTGGCATTACCCTTTTCTAGGACTGGGACATAAATAGATTTTTTCTAATCCAGTGGCTGCTGTTATGTTTTCCAAATTTGCTGGCATACTGAGTGTAGCACTTTAACAGCATCATATTTTAGGGTCTTAAATAGGTCAGCTGGAATTCTGTCACCTCGACTAAGCTTATTGTTAGCAATGTTTAGAAGGCCCACTTGACTTAATTCACCAGCATGTTTGACTCTAAATCAATAACCACACCATCGTGGTTATCAGTGATGTTAAGAGCTTTCTCGTATTTTCTGTGTGTGTATTCTTGCCACCTCATCTTAATACCTTAGTACTTTGCAAACCTTAAAGGCTATAAATGTCAGCTAATATCATTTATTTAATGCCCTCAATTTACAGATAAGAGAACTAAGCATAAGGTCCATGCTCTTTTAGAAAATTCTTCTAAAATATTTATCTTTAATTTATATTGCCCAAGTGAACATACATTCTAATGAGAGAGACAGGTGTATGTATACACACACACACACACACACAGACTTTATATCATCTTTGTATAGATGATTCTGAAATCTATATATCTAACCATGTGTATGTACATATTATTGTTCAGTATTTCAGATATATCTGACTCTTTGTGACCTCATTGGGGTTTTCTTGGCAAAGATGCTGGAGGAGCTTGCCATTTCCTTTTCTAGATCATTTTACAGATGGGGAAACTGAGGGTTAAGTAACTTGCCCAGGGTCACACAGCTAGTAAGTATCTGAGGCCAGATTTGAACTCAGGAAAATGAGTCTTCTGTACTTCAGATCTGGCACTCTATCCATTGTGCCACCTAGCTGCCCTATATATCTATATCTACCTATCTATATGTGATATATATACAGAGAGAGAGAGAGAGAGAGAGAGAGAGAGAGAGAAAGGAAGAGAAGAGAGAGAGAGAGAGATGCAAGAAACATCCAGAGTAGATGGAAGATAACCTTATATGAGATGGCTTTAGTAGCTGAAGAGACTTAGAAAGGTCAGAAGGTGGGATTTGCTGACTCTTGAAGAAAACTAAGAAGCAGAGGTGAAGGAGAGCATTCTCCAAATAGGGGACAGACAAGGAAGAGGCAAGGAGAGATGATGGAATGAACAAGGTCAGTGTGACTGGATTAGAGAGGATGTGGAGTGAAGTATAAGAAGAGTGGAAAGGGAGGAAGGGGCCAGGCTAGAAAGAGCTTGAAATGCCAAGACCTTTTCTGTTTGATCCAAAAGGTAATAAGGAGTTACTGAAGTTTATTGGAGAGGGAGAGTTATATGCATTTTTTGAAAATCACTTGGGCAGCTTTGTGGAAGATGGACTGGACTTGAATCAGGAATACCAGTTAAAAGACTATTACAGTTGTCCAGAAAAGAGGTGAGAGGAGAGAATGGCCTGAAATTGGGTAGTGGAGAGAAGGTAATGTAAATAAGAGATGTTGAGAACATATCACCACAATGATTTGAGAATTGTTTGGATATATGAAGTGAACAAGAGTGAGGAGTTGAAAATGACTCACAGGTTGTGAACCAGAATGACTGGGAAGATGTTGGTGCCCTCCACAGTGATAAAGGAGTAGGGAAGAAAGCTGCCTTTATTGGGAAAGATAATGAATTCTATTTGGGGCATGTTGAATTTGACATGCATATGGAATATCCAGTTCAAACTGTGTAATAGGAAGTTGGTGATATAGAACTAGAAATCAAGAGAAAGATGTGGACTGGACATATAGATGTGAGAATCATCTGTGTAGATGTGGAAGCTGATGAGATCAACAAATGAGATGGGGTAGACAGAGAAGGGGGCCCAGAACAGAATTGTGAGGAATATCTACAGCTAGTGGGCATGACACAGAGGAAGACCCAGCATCAAAGCCTGAAAAGGAGTAGTCAGATAAGTAGGAGACAACCAAGAGAGAGAAGTATCACCAAAGAGAAGAAAATACCCAGGAAAAGAAAGGGATTAACAGTACCAAAGGCTGCAGAGAGGTTAACAAGGATGAGCACTGTAAAGGTCATCTACTCAACCAAAAATCTTTTATTCATTTATTTATTCATTTACTTTATTAAAATGTTACATTTTTAAAGAAAGATAAGGGCTCAATTTTATTCTTTTCCTTTCTGCATACTTCATTTAAGAATTTTTTAAAACTTCATGGGATATATTAATATACAAATTTTAGGAAATTAATTTCTATTAATAATGTCCATTGTAGATAGCTGAATTTTGTAAGTTTTGTGAATAAGTAGGAAAAAAATTATCTTCCGAGTATACCTCTGCTATCTTTGGATAAAATTTTTTTGTAAATGAAAGTGATTTGTTTTTAAAAGTAACAGCATGGTTTTCACTACGTATTATGTAACATGACAGTGTGCCTGGAATGATGATTTATAAAAATTTTAAAAGTAAAAATTCCCTTGGTGAAAAAAATTTGACTGCAGTAGCAAAGGAGTGAGGATATAAAACTAGGCTCTTCCTTTCCACTTAAAATTGAACAGATAATAAAAGCAGTTATCTGAATAAATCAGGCCAAAGCATCTCTTCCACTGTCCAAACCAGAATCAAAAGTTTTTTTGTGTGTTTATTTGAGAGGGGAGAGGCACACTTTTTTTTGGACGAAGAAGAGAGCATCAGGGAACTAGCCCCATTGCCCTGTTCCTCCTGACCATGACAAACTAAACATTGTTTGGGTAGCTTGAAAAGATAACTGTTTGCTTTTAAAACAATAGTCTAGATGATTTAAAAATAAAATTTATGTTGTTGCTCAGTCGTATCTGACTCTCCATGACCCCATTTGTGGTTTTCTTGCCAAAGATCCTGGAGTGGTTTGCCATTTCCTCTCCAGCTCATTTTATAGATGAAGAAACTGAGGCAAACAGGGTTCAGTGACTTGCACAGGGTCACACAGCTGGTAAGTGTCTAAGGGCTGAATATGAATCTTCCTGACTTCAGTCAGGTACTCTATTCATTGTACTTTCTAGCTTCTGTAAAAAAAAAAAAAATTCACTGGTTCTATAACCTTAAAGGGAGTTTACATGTATGTAATAAAGAGCCAGGAATTTTTGCAAACCATGTTCAGAAAATGGTCTTAAAAGATCAATTGTTATATCATCATTAAAAAAGTTACTTAAAATATCAGTAAGTTGATTTTTTTAATTGAAAAATGTTCCTATTGAATTGAATTATGTACTTCAACTAAATAAGTACGTATGAGATGCTGTAAATAAAGCTAGATATATAAATCTCAGGATCATCTATAGAGAGATAATACATACACATATGTGCATTACTTTGGGGCAGTAAATAATTTGTGTCAAATTAACATGACAGGTTATTAATATTTTTATCCTCTGAAGCAAAATACCAAAATAGGTATTTAACCCTTGTTTGAGAGCTTTTCAGTTTAACTCTTCAGTTTAAGAGTATTTCCTCCTAGCAAAATAATATAGAAATATCATCAGACTGCCTTCCTTCTTTAAGTATTTACTTTAAGCTTGAGGAAAAAACTAACTTTCTAACACTTCTTACTTTGGAGCTAACCAAAGTGAAGAGGCAACCTTAGGAAGTGTAGTGAGTGCCCCCTGACTTGAGGTCTTCAACTCCAGGGGGACTGAACACTTATCAGGTACATTTTAGAGAACACCCTTGCTCAGATAGTTTAGTCTAGCTAGCTTCTGAAGTTTTTTTTGGCTTTGAAATTCTGTGATTCTGATCTGTTTGCCCCATTATTGTACCATGGACTTAGGGCAACATTCACTGTTATTCCGCCAACAAGCTGAGTTGGGCAACAGCATGAGGTAGGGGAAGATGGAAAGTGTGGCCTGAGAATGTCTTGCCCCTTTTCAAGTTAATTATTGCCAAAGACTTGGCACGCTACTCTGAGAAGCTGCTGACCCCTACTGTAGACAAACCGCTAAGCATCGTGAATTACTTTTGAAGTATTCTATCACCTGTTTCATTTAGATATGGAAATTTGTGAAGCATTTAGAATTGTGGGATGTTAGCACTGGAAGAGATCTAGAGAGCATCTAAATCCAACACATTTGAAAGCACTTCATATATTCTCTAGAGTTACACGCAGGCATCTGTAATTACATCTGTTACCTGTTCAAAGATATAGGTCATCAAAAATTGGAACTATCCTCAACCAAACTGATTTCTTCACTTGTTTTTTTTTTTTTTTAGCAATAAAGCGAAAACCCTTTAAAATCTTTAATAAGGACAAATACAGAATTTTCTTTTTAAATGCTTTTCATCCATCTTTCCAATAGAAGGAGTCGTTGGAGAATGACCAAATTACTGAGGAAAAAAGGTGGAATCAAAGAACGCTTCAGATGTTACAGTATTTGCGGGTAAGAAAAGAAATGTTGACTTGCTGAAAACTACTAGACATTGACGAAATGACAATTAATAAGTTATTCTAGAGACTGGCAATTTATGGCATGTGAGATCTATAAATCAGAAAAGGTTTGTGCTAGAAAGACCTTAGATCTATCATCTGATCCAACTCCCTTATTTTAAAGATCAGGAATTTAAGCCTCAAAAAGGGGAAGAGAATTTCAGATATACCCAAATATTAGTGCTATCCCTCCCAAACTATATTGTCTTTATATTTATACTGTATATACTTACATAGGTCTCCCTGTATTAGAATGTAAGCTTCTTGAGGATATTTGTATCCCCACTGCCTAGTTCAGTGCCTGGCACAATAGGTGGTTGTTGCTTTTTCATTGATGGATTGAAGTCTTTGGCCCAAGATCATGCACAGTGTTAGCTGCATTTCTTGGTTCCCTTGACTCCTGTGATTCTTTCCACTTATGGTATTGTCATGATCAGACCTTATTATAGGCAAAAATGTAAAGTTTGGCTCCCTATCAGTTATCCCTTCCTCTTCCATATACATACCTTGTACTCTGCTGCTCTTATCTGTCTGACAATCATTGCTACGGTACAATTCATTGACAACTGACAACAGGTTAAAATATGACTCCTTTCCTGGGATAGTATATAAACAGAAAAATTATCTTTATGACTTATGAACCTCATTCCCCTCTCCCTAAACAATGAAGGCTTGGTATGGCACTTTTGAGGTCATTATAACACCTGAGCTAGTCTTGTGTTATCAGATAGAATAGTGATTTTGATAAACCTGGAGCGAAAAGGCCTGATTCAAGCCCGTGTTGTTTAGTCATTTACAGTTGTGCCTGATTCTGGGTATTCTTGACAAAGATACTGGGGTGGTTTGCCATTTCCTTCTGCAGCTCATTTTATAGATGAGGAAACTGAAGCAAAAAAATTACCCGGAGTCACATATATACCCAGACACATAGCTAGTAAGTGGCTGAGGCTGGATTTGAATTGAGGCCAAGTCTTCCTGATTTCGAGCAGACATTCTATCCACTCTGCCATCTAGCTGCTCCATTTGTCAAGTCCTAGCTCCCAAATAGATGTGTGATCTTAGATAAGTTATTTCGTGTCCTTAAATCTTAGTTTCTTCATCCATAAGATGGAGATAATAATACTTATGACCAACTTACCTCACAGGCATGATGTAAGGAAAGCATTTTGTAAATTGTAAAGTGATAGACATGAACTATTATTAGAAGCAACATGGTGAAGTATTGGATTTGAAACTGAAGGATTTTGATTTGCGTACTGGCTCAGCTCCCTATTATTGACATTGAACAAGTCATTTAACATTTCTGAAATTCAGTTTTCTCTTCTGTAAAACGAAGGGTTTTGACTCAGTGAATTCAAAGTTCCCTTCTGGTTCTAAATTTTGTGATCCTATTTATGTCAAATTTAGGATTTTTACCATTAACTGATTTTCTGATAAAATTTAGCAAAAATATGCCATCAAAGACATCCAGAGATATGTCTTCTCTCAAAATGATCTTTATGATGTTCATTACATACCCTAAGGTCTACTTTTGACTATTTTTTTCCTTTTCTCTTTTCTTCCCTTTCTCAGCATTCCAACAAGATGGGAATTAAGTCCTTTAGCCTGATGAAACTCTGCAGAAACAATGACCAAAAGCAAGCCTCTGCCAAGTTTTATAGCTTCCTTGTCCTTAAGAAGCAGCAAGCCATTGAGCTTAGTCAGAGTGCGCCCTATGCAGACATTATAGCAACAGTGGGACCAATGTTCCATCAAATATAAGCAGCAATAAGAAATCCTAAAGCCTGTGGGGCTGTGTCTGCAGAAGAAATTCTATCTAGATCTTTCAGTTCTTTGTAGAGTAACTGTAGAAGCAGCTAAAAGTCTGGCCCATAGTTGATAGGAAGTCTTCCCACCTTTTACCTCTTAGACCAGAATGAGAGATGAATCCTGGAGTGTACATGTGTTCATGAATGATCAATTATAATGGTACAGAGGTTTGTTTTTTTTTAATAATCTCGTTTAAAACATTTTATCTAAGTGTATTCATCTAGCTGAACATTACATTGAATTTTAAATGGATTTACAATGGACAATTGATTTTGTTTTTTATCTTTTAAAAGTGTGTCGGTGTGTTTAGAAATTATTTTAGAATGAAAGAAAAATGCTTCTTTTGTAACTGGAATATTTTGCATTGAATTATTCAAACTTTATTGAGTTAATTAGCACTTAACTATTTCCTGTTATTGTCCAATGGATAATGTAATTTATATTCTATTTGGTATAAATGCATGTGTTTGATTTGCCCTTAGTGCCTTATTTTATAGTCCTTGACATTCATCCTTAGTGAATCAAATCACCTGTATCTTTTTAGTCTATTTGCAAGTCATTATGTTCCCTCTTTGTTATTTGACACTCATTTATATTTTTATAAACATTGCTAATTTGAAAATGTCATCAAAGCAAACACTGTTTTTTATGGTAAAACACAGAAACGTATCTAGTATACTGTCTATAACTACAGAAATAGTACCAATCATTGAAATAAACATTCTTTTCTTTACTAAGTGTTCGTAAATTAGTATGTGTTGAGTGCCAGAAAGAATATCTAAAGTTAATAGCCATCATTTTTATTTCAAAATGAGATTTAGAAATATCTCCCATCATACTTTTAGAACTTCCCAGGACACTTATTCCATGCTCATAGCACTTATTAAAATAGCCATAAAAATACCCTGAATAATACTAAAAATCTAAAATGACATTCAAATGTATTTCCCCTTAAGAGATGGATGGTTTAAGAATCATGTTAGCACTGATAGGGACTCTAGAACACAAAATGTCCAAGCTAGAAAATATGTTAGGGATTTTTTATGTAGCCCTGGCTTGATCATACTCCTAGTCTCCTGCCCAAAGATCAGAGTTAAAGGCAGATCTCAGGAATTTAGGTAAATATTCCTCGCATTTTTAGTTCAATCCCCCTACTTTAAAAAGACAGAAGCTGAAGCCCGAAATAGTAAACCCTTTTCTTTACTCATAGAGTCATAAGTGTAAATATCTCCTTATCAGGCTTTGAACTAGAAAGAAAACAACCAGAAAAGGTAAAAAGGGAAGCCCTCTCTGATGAAGATCTACTTAATTCACAGTTAACAAAGGATACCCTTTAATCAAATTTTGCAAGTATGCCCAATATAATAAATATATATTACCTCATGAGTATATTTTGGTTCTAGTATTATAACATCATAAATTGATGCTGTCTCTATTAAGAAATTATTTAACAGCGAAATATGGTATTAAACAAATTACATTTTAATTCAGAATTAGAGTCAGAGAATGTTAGCACTAGAAGGGACCTCAGAGACCCTCTTGTCCAATCCCTTCATTTTTTAAATAAGGAAACTGAGAGAAGTAACTTAAACTTGCTTACACAACTACTTTGAAGCAGTCCAAACTAGCACACAAATCTCCAGATAACACAGATTATCTTTTCATTAAGGAAAGTAATACACAGGTAAACTTTCCAAATCCAATTGAAATATAATTAATTTCAGTTCTCACTAGCCTATATCTTATGAGTATTAATGCACTATAAATATAAGTAATTATTTTCTGGATTAAAACCTTTTACTTTATGTCCCCCATTAGTGTTGTTTTCCTCACTATTCAATTAGGATTCTGGTAACTATTTATTATTCTAGTGTACTGCAACAAAGTCACCTGGTCTGTGATACATCCATGATAATCCTTCATCAGCTGCTTCTTCTGTTTAGAATGATGGTTGGGAATGCTTATTCCCACTCACTGGGAAAGCTGCCAGAAGAGACATCTGGGAAGTGTAGTCTTTTAAATAAAAAAGCATCAACGATAAAAAATGGAAGAAGGAAAAGGATTCAAAAAGGGAATCATAAACATTCCCTCTCTATAAACAAACAGCAATTAGATGGCTTTCTTTGGCTCGGCTTTGAATGTTAAAGATATCTTTAACCATGAATAAACTGGAGAAGCAAGGAATAGTGTATTTATCAGATCTATGGAGAAGGGAAGAATTCTTTACTAAAGGAGAGATAGAATGCATTATGAAATGCAAAATGGATAACTTTGATTACATTAAACTGAGAAGTTTTTGCACAACCAAACCCAATGCAACCAAAATCCGGAGGGATGTAGTAAATTGGGAAAGAATTTTTACAGCTAAGCTCGGGGATAAAGGCCTCATTTCTAGAATATATAGAGAACTGATCCAAATGTATAATCATACAAGTCATTCCCCAATTGATAAATGGTCAAAGGATATGAACAGGCAATTTTCAGAGGAAGAAATTAAAGCTATCTATAATCATATGAAAAAATGCTCTAAATCACTATTGGTTAGAGAGATGCAAATCAAAACAACTCTGAGGTACCACATCACACCTATAAGATTGGCAAACATGACAGAACAAGAAAATGATAAATGCTGGAGAGGATGTGGGAAAGTTGGAACACTAATTCATTGTTGGTGGAGCTGCGAGCTCATCCAACCATTCTGGAGAGCAATTTGGAACTATGCCCAAAGGGCTACAAAAATGTGCATACCCTTTGACCCAGCAATATCGCTACTAGGACTATATCCCCAAGAGATCATAAAAATGGGAAAGGGTCCCACATGTACAAAAATATTTATAGCAGCACTCTATGTAGTTGCCAAAAACTGGAAGTCAAGGGGATGTCCATCAATTGGGGAATGGCTGAATAAATTATGGTATATGAATGTAATGGAGTACTATTGTGCCATAAGAAATGATGAACAAGAAGACTTCAGAGAGGCCTGGAAGGACTTATATGACCTGATGCTGAGTGAAAGGAGCAGAACCAGGAGAACTTTATGCACAGCAACAACCACAGTGTGTGAGAGTTTTTTCTGGTACACTTAGATTTTTGTAATAACACAAGAACTTCTTACCAAAAAAAAAAAAAAAAATCCCAATGGAGGAACTCAAGGCAAAATGCCTGCCACACTCAGAGAGAGAAATATGGAAGTCACTCACATATTGTAGCAGATCATGTTTGTGTATGTGTATGTGTTTGTGTATCATGTTCTGATTTGTTATACGATTTCTTTCATTTATCTTAGTCTGACTACATAGCATGACTATAGTGAAAATATACTCAATAGGAAAGTATATGTAGAATCTATACAGAATTGTATGCAGTCGTGGGGAGGGAGGGGGGTAGTGGGGAGTAGGTGGGGAGGGATGAAATCGCAATTGTATGGCAGTGATTGTTAAACATTACAAAATAAAAAAAAAAAAAAAAGAATTAACCCCAGAAGAGTTTTCCCAAATAAAAGCCTGGTGGACCTTTAAAAAAAAAAAAAAAGATGTCTTTATTTAGAGATCTAGGTGAACCTTAAGGCAGAATAATACATTTTTTAAAAAGCACTTTGACAAATACATGTGCAATAGAGGGCATGATCAAGAGTTTAATAAATTCAGAGGATGAGGTCTTTTGTTTTTGACGAAAAATTTCTTCCTTTAGAAGGATATATAAACATCCTCATTGCCATCACATTTGAAACTTTGTTTTGGAATTAATGATGTCACTTTGATGGCGTTTGAACTAGTACACTTGCCTTGGGCTTAACTCTTGGGGCCACAGTGAGGATGACTGATTGAGTCATGACATTTGAAGGTGATTGAGCCACCTTCATATACCTGTTATACCTCAGAGCACAACATTGAATTTGGCCTTTAAGAAAGTCCAGACATTGCTGAGAGGAGACAACTAGAGTAGAGGTGTTTGGAGAGCAGATAGTGAGACATATGAAGGCTCTAGTTTTCTGGATGGAAGATTTGACATCCCTGTTGTGGCTACTCCAGGGACTTACTCCATGTGTTCCAGGCAGCCATGCATCCCCAGGAGAAGAGTCACCATATGACCTCAAAACCAGAGGAACCAGATGGTCAAAGGGTCAGAAATGCCTTGAGGCAACTCCTGGATGAGAAGAGGCATTCCAGGACCTGGATTCATAGAGAGGAGTGAAGAACAGTGCTGAGTTCTAGGTCCAAGCAAAAGCTGGAGCTGGAGATAAGGAGAAACATTTGACATTCACCTGGCTTCCAGATGACATGGGCAAGAAGATGGCAAACTAGACATTTTCTCTGATTCCTCGCAACCTGTCAAACCTTTCTAAAACAGAAATTATGCATCAAAGATAAAGCAACTCTAGCTGTCCCCATGATCTAGGTCACCCAACATCCAAAAGAAGGTTAAAAAAAAAATCCCAGGAACTGAAGCTCACTGACCCTGAGATCACTCATTGCTCCTCCACTACCAGCAGACCCAAGGACTTGACACAAGCTTACATCAAAAGCTACCCCTGCATCCCATTTCTCCTCTCTCTTTTCAGTGACATGGAGACTCCAGGATCAGAGTATGGAAGTATGCTCAGGCCTTGACAGCCAGTTTGGCTACAGCCCTTCAGGAAAAAAAGCTTGCCAGAGGCTATAACCTGGAAACACAAGCACTTCAAACCTCTGAATTGCTGGTGCTAGGGAAAACAGACTCTTAACTGCTAGTGCCAGACCAGAGAACTGAGGGAATGGAGCAGGTCACCAGGACAGGATACCATGTTTGTGGGGGACCATCCAGCACTCCACCAAGCCTTAGGGAAAGAGCACTGAACCCAGCTGGGACCAAGTCTCATGATCCTAGTCACTTGAGTTAGTAACCTAAGGAGGTGAACCATATATTGCCCAGTGTGAGAGAAAGCTGAGACACTTTGAGATCCAACCCCCAAGGAAAGTCAGAGGAGAGGAAGTCAGGAAGTGAGTGATAAGGAAAATAGGAGGATGGGGAGAAGACTGAAAGTACCAAAGATTTCAAGAAGAAAACTCAAAAACCTTGAACATAAGCAGATAAATCAACAGGAAAAACAGTAACAATGGAGGAAAATATGACCTCCAAATCTACTAAATTAGTTCAGATATTTATGAATCAATACTGTAAAATAAAGGAAAATGATCTAGTGCTTAAGTATACAGAAGACCCTGTAGAATTTGATGAGAACATGGAACCACAACACACTGTTCCTGAATGGTTTAAAAGAGAAATGAGAATTATGAGAGCAGAATTTATTCTCTGAACAGTAAAATAATGAACAATAGAAAACCTTGAATCTGCAATGGCAAGCCTCACCAAAGAAATAAAGGAAGAGCAATAGATTTGAAATACAAATACATAGAAATAAGGGACAACCTAGAAGAAGAGAAGCAAAAACCAGTAACAACCTAACAACCTCACTATCCAAGCAAAACATATTGAACTCAAAGATAGGATGAACAGAGACAACCTAAGGATTATAGGTCTCCCAGGGAACATGATGGAACAAAAACATTAACACCATAATGAAGGAAACAATAGGAGAGAACTGCCTAGAACTTCTGAACATAGAAAATAAAATTTCTTTTTTAATTTTGTTTTCCGATTATATGTAAAAACAATAACATGAAATTTCAATTGAATTCACAAATCATCTCCAGGAAAAAAAATTCAAGGCTGCAAACTCCAAGATCTATAGTGATGAGTTCTTCAAGCCATCAGGAGAAAGCCCTTCAGTACAAAGGAAAAGAGACCCTAATAATGCAAGACTATTCTGTACCCACTAGATAAAGGAGGAGGGAATAAAATAATGTGTTCTGAAGAGCAACAGAGGTCAGGACACATGTAGCCCAGGGCAATCTATCCTGCAAATCTGAGTTTAACCATAAAGGTGCACATTCAGTTATAAAGAAAAATTTAAAATATTTCTAGAAATCTCTTCAGAACAAAAGATCATTTTCCTCTCAAACACCCCAAACAATAGAAATGCAGGAGGAGTGAATAATTGCAGCAGCAAAGAACTCTAACTGAAGCAGAGTGACAGCAGAGGGACCAGTAAGTAACTTGTTTCTAAGTGTACACAAGGAGACAGGAGTGAAGGCGGAAATCTGGTAGAGAAGATAATGAAAAGGTGGACAGGAATATTATGACTGTTGACACCCTGTCTACAGGTAAATCAATGCTTTTCTTGTTGGACTACATTATAACATGGGAGAGTACATAAAAGGGGAGGAGGGAAAGGGAAGCAGGGGAATAGAGAAGAATGAGTGATTTTGGAACAGTCAAATCATAGGCTAGCAATGAGGGGAAGGTGATCTTTGTGGTCTTTGAAAGAGAAGAACCCATAGGAGATTGGATAAGGAGGAAAGGGAAAGATTAAAAAAGAGAAAGGAAAGAAGCCTTACTTTGGAGGTGGGAAGGGGTTCTATTGACAAATGCTCCTATGGGTGAAGAGAGAAAGAGATGGTCAGTGAAGGGACATGAAGACCTTATACTAGATGAAGTCTGGGGGATTTGGTGCTTGAAAAATCTACTTGCCCTGGGAGGAGGGGAGTTGGAATTCCTAGGGGCATCTAGTACCTGGAATAGTGGAAGAACGTGAATATGGGGAGATTTCCAGGCAAAGGTAGAAAAACAAGGTCAATATAGGGTATAGATCAAGGGTGGACTGCATAATCAGGGATGTAGTGGAGGAAGGCCCTTACCATGAGGCTGTGTCTGACCTCTCTGACACCTGAAATAATTGACATTGTTCTGGAAGTGAGGCACCATGGAAAGGGAAATCCATGGGGCAAACCCTATAAGGCAGTGGCAGAAAGCATATAGAGGGGAGAGCCTAGAATGGATACTTTAAAAACTTTGATTGCATGAAGAATATAGAGAAAAGAGAGATACCAAATAATTATAGGGGTCATGAATCAGAGAATGAAGGTCTATAGTAAACAGAAAGAGAAAATGGATAATGAAGAGAGTGAGAGAGATCCTCTTTGGAAAGAAGTGCAAAAAAATGATTTTTAAAAACTAATGAACAAGCCTAGCAGAAGGGGAAAAGAAGGAGGGGTGTCAGGCAAGAAGATGGGATCAGAGGTGAGGAGAAGAGAGCCAGTGGAAATGGGGTCACCTTAAAAAAAAGATTAAAGGTGACAGTCACCACATGAAGACATTAGCACACTGTTGTATGAACTAAATAAATATGGAGGAAGGGAGGGTTGAATCCATCAAGTCCCAGTTGCTTTCCCCTTTCAAGGGAGCCTCAATCATACAGTAATACTCTAAGTCAGGAGGGCTATTTTGGTACCTGGAAAATACAGGAGTTGTTTTAACTGGTTTGAGATCTAAGACATTTGTCTTTGTTTTCTGTTAGGTAAAATAAAGCCTGTCCTAGTTTCAGTAAATTGCTAGTTTAAATGCTTATATGGAAGCAAAGAGTATTGCACTTTTTCCCTAGAGACCTAGACCCATATTAAATTCTCACATTGCCAGGGAAGACCAGACCAGTGAGTGTTTTGAGACATGCCCTCAAGATTGAACTTAGTTTGTGTTAACCTAGAGCTGGGGTTCTAGGGCATATTACATATGGTAGTACTAAATTTTCAAGCTAGCAGGTTTTATCACTTTTATTGACTCATTTATTCCTCAACTAAAGCTTTGTTCCCAATTACAGTTACTATTATGTTTTAATTTAAAGCATACAGATGAGGAGAAATGTTTGATGAGGGGGTATGATGGAAAATGATAATCAATGAAAAAAATGTTTTCTGGGTTTGTGTTAAAGGACACTGATGAACTTGTAGAAAATAATAAACATTTAGTGATGCTAGAACAAATAGTACAAAAGAGTTAACAGCAAAAAAAAAAGAATTATTGTGGATTAAAATTTAATTCTCTCTTTATATAGTAGACTAGTAGAACTTTTGAGTTGGAAGGGACTTTAGAAGCATCTACCCCAGTACTCTCCTTTTATAGATGTAGAAACTGAGGACTAACGTGAGGGTTAATAAGTTTCAGCACAATCCTAGATTTAGATATAGAGGGAACTTTAGAGTCACTTTAGTTCACATATACCTCTAATTTTACAAATGAGGAAACTGAGGCCATACAGGTTATATGACGTAAGGAAAAATGTCCTAACAATTACTTGTTGAGTTAAACCATGTCTAATTCTCTGTAACCCCATTTTGGGTTTCCTTGGCAAAGACACTGAAGTAATTTTATGTATCCTTCTCCAGCTCATTTTACAGATGAAGATCTGAGGCAAACAAGGATAAGTGACTTGTCCACGGTCATACAGTTAATATCTAAGGTTGAATTTGAACTCAAGTCCTCCTGACTACAGGGCCAGTGCTGTAGCTACTCAGCCACCCAGCCTCCCCTCCTAACAATTAGAGCTATAACAAAATACTGTGGTTGACTTGGGAAGGAGGGACTTCCCTTTCACTGACATTATTCTAACCCCCTAATTTTATAAAGGCAGAAACAAATGACCAGTGAAGTTAAAATGACTCGGTCAAGGTCTTTGAGTTAGTGCCAGAACCAGGCTCTGACTCGTTTTCCAGAATGCTGCCCATTATACTTCTCCATCAAACCTGATAAAAGTCTGAGGGAATTACTTGGATAAAAGGTACAGTAACAAGTAGTATTTATTTTTTGGAATATGAGATCTTATATTTCCATTGGATCACAGCCTTCATACATCAAGGAATATTTACTGTTTCTCTGACTTAAACTTCAATTATTCCTACAATTGAGTATTGTCTTTTTTTTCTTTAAAGGCCAAGGTGTTGGGCTAGTTAAATGACATAAGTCCTGGAAGTCACTTCTGCTTGTGACAAGAACTTGGGAGCGAAAGGTGTAAGGCAAGTTGTTCCTAATTATAGAAGGCACAACAGTGACCATGTGGAACCATAACTACAGATACTTCAGTTAATAAATAGGTTATAAGTGTTTGGGAGAGAGTGATAAAGAGTAATAGAATGTCAAAGGGAAAGATGTCTTTGAACAAAAAAACATAAAAAATCAGAGCTGAAAAGGCCCTTGGAACATATAGTGTCAGAACTGAAAAGAACCTTAGGAAATAGAATGTAAGAGATGGACATTAAAACAAAGGCTATTAATCTGGAGAGGACCTTAGAACATAAAATGTGAGAGATGGAAGATAGTTATAGAGGATAGATCAGCAGAGAAGACAGTGTGGTACAGTGGGGGAAAAAAAGCCTCAATTTAGAGTCAGAGGATTTAAATTCAAATCCCAGCTCTGCTGTGTGATACCTCCATGACCTTTGATAAGTCTTTTCACCTCTTTGGACCTCAGTTTCCTCATCTGTAAAATGAGAGGGTTGGACTAGATGACTTTGAAGGCTCCTCCAATATCTCAACCTATGATCCTATGATCCTAGTTATCACAGAATCCAACCCTCTATTTTACAGATTTGATTCAATAAGTAGGTGGTGTATACCATACTGGGCTAGGTCTTGGGGACATGAAGACAATGAAAGATCCTTGTTTTTGTCCCTACATCCTGTTTCATCTACTATGGGAAATCAACACATACTTGGAAAAATAAATGCTAAATATATACAAAGTAGATTCCCTGTGCCCATCCTGATTTGTGATTTTATTAGTATAAGGAACACCTGGTAAGGATCTCTGTGTCTTAAAAGAATTACCCAGGCCTGTAGTCTCTAAATTTTTTTGACCATGCACCCCATAAGGAAAAACAAAATTTACTACATACTCCCAATATGAGCAAATATGCTGATTTACAAATTATAAACATGTATTACTATACTAATAATGTGTATTATAAAACTTATACAAAAAGGCATTTTAAAATGATGAAATAAAGATGAAATAACATTTGATTCTAAAGTCAATAGAAAACTACTGGAATTTATTGAGTAGAAGAATGACATGGAAAAGCCTTCATTTTAAGAAAATCCCTTGGCAGCTATGTGGAGGATAGATAGCAAAGGGAAGAGACTTTAGGCAGTAGTCATTTGAGTAGAGAAGAGAATGATGGGAAAGATGTTGTGGGGGTAGAAATGCTTTATGTGAGATAAGGGAGATACTGAGGAATTGAAGATGTCACTGAGGTTGTGAACCTGCATGACTAAGAAGATAGTGAGGAACTCAATGTTATAGTGAAGTCTGGAACAAATTAGAGGGTTTGGTGGAAAAGATATGTGATCAGTGAAGATCACAACCCATACATGACTGCTCACCTGGTGAGATTCACTGTCCCACCAAAACAAAGCTCACCAGTTACTTCCCTGGGTCATAGATCGATCCTGCTAGATGGGAGGGGGCAGGAGAAGGGATGGGTTTGCCCTAATGGTGCCCACACTGCTGTTGCTGTACTTAGGTTTAAACTGCTGAAAGAGGACAAGCTCTAAGTTAGAAGCCCACAGGTTAGGAGCTTGTACAACAAAGGGAGCTTGAAGAGTGGGAGAATGTTAAGAGTGATAAGAAAGGTTGTGGCTGTGTTGGAGACAAGCCCTACAATTTGTTGTTGCAGGGAAATTGGAATGAAATATATCTTCCGTCCTCAGATTGTACATGCTTTGGGGATAGGTCAGGACCACCATTTTGAGGCCAGTGGCCTAGGGCATGGAAAGATTAAGAGAATTGCTGTAGGTTCATAAAGCCAGTTATGTGGCAGAAAAAGCTTGTCTTGACTGTAAGACTAGCTCTCTTTCTACTATACTATGTTGCCTTGCTATCAGAGTAGATACGAATTAATTTGAGGGGTTCAGGAGGAAGAGGGAGCAACACTAGCAATCTGGAAGGGTGTCCTGTAGGAGGCAGCACTGGAACCGGACCTTGAAGAAAGCCAGGGATACCAAGAGGTGAAAGAAAGAAGTGATATCATTGGCAGCATAGCCAATAGATTGTTCATCCTTGGTTCTCAAAGAGGACCAAAGCCATCACAAGGGTGATGTCTTGATTTGTGTGTGAAATGGATATGAGTGAGGCAGAGCTGAGCAAGTCACCAGCCTCCCTCTCTCCTTCAGAGTCATCAGAGTCTAGGGGCAAGACAAAAGTCAAGACGCCTGGCAATGGCCCTGAATAGATTGTACAAAGAAAGAGAAGTAGGAGATGGAACATTATATCCACGGAACATCAAGAAACCTAGTTTGGCTAGAATGTAAAGCACATAATTGTGGAATGTTGAATTAGTCTAGAAAGATAGGTTGGAATTAGATAATGAAATGCCAGAGAGGAGTGTTTATTTCATCTTAGAGGCAACAGGCAACCATAGCTTCTTGAGTAAGGGCATCACATAGTTTGACCTGAGCTTTAGGAATATCAATTTGATGGTTATGTGGAGGGTGGATCAGAGAAAGGAAATATTTGAGTCAGGATACCAGTTGGAAGGCATAGCACAATAGAAAGAATGTTGGATCTCATGTCAGAAGACTTGGTTTGAATACTGACTGCTACTTATTACCAGTATAACCTTGGACAAGTCATTTAGTATCCTCACTTTTCCCTTCTCCTTCCCTTTGGATTTTCTTTTTTCTCCTGTAAATTGGTGGAGTTGGTCTTAATGATATATATAAATTCTCTTCCAGTTCTTCATCTCTGGTCCTATAATAATAGGTGAAGGACTGACCTAGGGTGTTGGTGAAGTGAATAGGGGAAAGAGAAGTGATACTGTAGAAGTAAAATCAACCTGCAAATAATTGGATACAGGGTGGGAAGGAGGAGAGAGAGGGAGAGGGATGAGTACAAGATTAATCAATCAACAAGCAGTTATTAAGCATTTACTATGTGCCAAGCACTGTATTCAGAACTGGGGATAAAAAGAAAGGTTAAAAACAGCCACTGTCCTTAAGGAGTTCACATTGTAATAGAGGAATCAACAGGTAGATCTTTTGTTGTTGTTCAGTCACATGTGACTCTATGTGATCCCATTTGGGGCTTTCTTGGTGGAGATATTGGAGTGGTTTGCCATTTCCTTCTCTAGCTCATTTTGCAGATGAGGAAACTGAGGCAAATAGGATTAAGTGGCTTGCCCAGGGTCACACAGCTAGTAAATGTCTGAGGTCTGATTTGAACTCAGGTCTTCCTGGCTCCAGGCCTAGCACTTTATCCACTGTGCCACCTAACTGCCCAGGTAGATATTAGATATATAGAATAGATGGAATGTAACCTTAGAGGAAAGGCACTAGTACCTGTGATAATTGGAAAAGATCTACTGCAGAAAGTAGAATTTGAGCTGAATCTTGAAGGAAGCCCAGGAAATTGAGGCAACAGTGACAAATGTTATAGAGAAATCAAGAAAGGTAATGACTGAGAACAGGCCTTTGGCTTTATCAATTCACTGATAACCTTGGAAATTGAGTTCTAAGGTCAGAAGCCAGATCACGAGAGACTGAGAAATGAATTGAGATATATGGAGTTAGAAGCCACCAGCACAGAAAACTTTTCCTAGGAATTTGACTGTGAAGGGGAGAATGAGGAAACTGAGGCCCAGAATTGAGAAGTGTGTGTGTGTTTCTCCTAAAGTCACAGAGCAGGATTGGATGTTAAACTATAGATCTAGAATGGAAAAGTGGTTCATAGTCCACACTTTCATTTTAAAGAGGGGAAACTGAGGTTCCGAGGTTAAGTGGCTTGCCGAGAGTCACACAAGGTAATAAGTAGGAGAGCTGGGATTCAAACCCAGCACCCTTCCTGTCACCCCACACCGCCGCCTAATTATAATCCAGGTCTCTTTCCACTGTGCTACAGGTGGGGAGGGGTCGTTTCATGCTCATCCCAGGAGATGATACAATTGAATACTTTCGTCCTCTGGTTGCGCCTCTGCCTCTGCCAGGTGTCCACTATCTCTTTAAGAGGAAAAGTGAAGACGGACAAATTACGCAGCTGCGTGTGAACAGGCTGGCTCAGCCTCCTTCCAGCCGGCTCTCCCTTCCTCCTTTCCCTTGCTGCCGCCGAGCCAGCCACCTCCAGTAGGCGCTCCCGAGAGCGGCTCTAGCAGCCGCAGCGGAGCAGCCCTGGCAGCCGCTGCTATGGAAGCCGAAGCAGGTGATGGCACTAGCCCCAGAGACCGCTGACCCCCGACCGCCCCTCTCCCCTTCTGTCCTCTCCTCTCCCCTTAGGGCTCCAGCTGGCCCCAAGCTAGGGGCACCACCCGGAGTCTGCACAGGGCAAAGGGTGTGGTGGGGGAGGGGAGAGACCCCTGGCATGTTGTCCTGGTGTCCGCAGGGAAGGGGCTTGGCCGTGGGAGGGACCACCGGCTCTGTCCCCTGTGGATGGGGGCTCATCCTCCTGTCTCCTGGGCCGCAGGTTGCTGAAGCGGACTCGGCCGTCTGCAGCTGCCACTGCAGAGGCGCTGCGCCAAGCGGAGCTGAACCGTGCGAGCCGGTGCGGGCCGCTAAGCGGACTCAGGTGAGAGCAGAGGGCTGGGGCTGGGGTGGGGTGAGGGAAGATTGCACTGCATCACCGTGGGAGGGAAGCCTGCGGCCCCGGCGGGGAGGGGGAGGTGGGGGAGCTGCGGTAGAATCCCTCTGAGAACGCTAGGCCCGGGAGGGGTTTGGTCGTGACTCATCCTCCCCCCTCCCCTTCCCCTTCATTCCCCTGCATCCTCCCTTCTCCAGACCCCCTACAGCATAAGCCAAACTTAGTGGAGGAAGCCAGTGTTGATCGGGATGCGCAGATTAGTGTGTGTGTGTGTGTGTGTGTGTGTGTGTGTGTGTGTGTGTGTGTGTCTGTGTGTCTGTGTGTCTGTGTGTGTGTGTCCGTGTGTCCGTGTGTCCGTGTGTCCGTGTGTGTGTGTGTGTGTCCGTGTGTCTGTGTGTGTCTGTGTGTCTGTGTGTGTCTGTGTGTGTGTCTGTGTGTGTGTCTGTGTGTCTGTGTGTGTGTGTGTGTGTGTGAAGGTGCAATGACCCCCTAACAGAGATTGTTTCTACCCTCTATCCCTTTTTCCTGCATTATTCCTCTTCTGTTTTCCCTTCATTCTCCCAGCATAAGAAAAACTTAGGGAAAAAGCAAATGCTGATTGGAACAGGAAAGGGCAGATCCGGGTAGGTGAGGAGGGAGTTATGTGGGGTCAGACCCAGAAGAGATAAGGGATTGGAGGTCTTGAGTCTTGGGACAGGGAGTGGAGAGAGGGGTGAGGAATGAGAGGTGGTAGGGAGAGGGGAGTGGTGTGTGTATATGTGAGGAAGGCTGATGAGTTAGGGTATATGTGTGGTAGTGTGTGTATACATGGGGAAGGCTGGTGAGGTAACACCTTACCCTCCCCCTTCCCCAAGGTCAGTGCTTATAACCATCTCTCAGGAAGAAACACCGAGGCCCCAGGGTGGCCAGGCAAATCTGGGAACATCCGGCCCCCTTCAGGGTGAGAGACTCAAAGGTTTGGTGTCTCCTGGAGGGACCTGTGTCAGGAATCCCTCCCCTAGACCTTTATCAGGTCCTGGTGGTGATCTTCCTGTGTTCCTATTTTCAGACCTTTTGACAGATGCTGCTCTAATCGTCTTTCCCAGATTTTCTTTCCTTGTTTGCATAGAGGGAGGAGGCCCCCCTGAAACCTTCAAAGGACACTGCTATGGGGTTGGGACTCATCCTACAGGGTGAGAGAGCCAGGCAATCCTGAAGAAGTTGACAGCCCCTGGGTGCAGTGGGATATAGTAGGAAAAGCACTAGATTAGGAATCAGGATACCTGGGTTCTAATCCTGACTGTTGCTTTAGTAGTCATGTGACTATGGCACGTCACTTCCTTCCTCTGGACTGCATATTCTCCATAAGAAGATTGGATCAGATGATCTTTGTGAATACTGCCCAAGCAGGTCCTGAATCTCCAATGGAGAAGAAGCATGTCCTAGTCCCACAGTCCAGAATTTAAGCTTAGGCCAAGTTGCTTGGATGTCTTGTCTATCAAACCTATCTAAGGCCTGGTTGGAGCAGGTGACCTCTTCTGACCCTAAGATTAGACAATTTCCTGGTGAAGCACTGACCTTGTAGGCCTAAAAAGAAAAAGGAGATGCCCCGACATGTATGCAACCTCCTTTTCTGTCTCTCCTTTCTTCTTCTCTCCCTTCTTTCCCATCACACCTAGAACCTCACCAGTCATGTGACTGAACTGGGGGGGGGGGTGCGGAAAAAAGGGGGCAGGTGACATAGACTACACACACACACACACCTGATGGTGTTTCTGCTGGGAGATAATGAAGGCCCAAGTCTGCCCAGGAGGGAGGAAAGCTGAGGGATCAACCATAATAGAATGTTTCCATTGCAAGGGTTTTGACAGCCTCAAATGTAGAAATGCCTTCTTGTACTAGGGAGGTTTCTTGGAGCATGCCCCAAGAAACCTTAGGGACCCTAGCTTCCACAGAGGATGGAAAAGCAAAGAAGTTGGGGGGAGGGGTGGAGAGAGATGAGTCGTTAAGTAAGACTCCAATTTAAGTGTTGAACATTTCTTCAATTAGATCTCCCAAAGAACATTTGGTGAAAGCATTTCCTCATCGACATTTTGTATCTGTCTCCCACTCTATCCCCCCCCATGTCTCTTCAAAGTAAGATACTTTCTTGCCCTGGATATTTTCTCCCAAAATGTATTTTTTCCCAGTAATTACCATGTTTGAGTAGATAGTTTATAATGCTTTGAATTATCCATCCATGACTGCCCCAGCTCCATGCCAGAGAGAAATAGGGCCAAATTCAAGGAAATTGAGCTGCCAGTCCAAAAGAATGTACAAGCCTGGATGTGCTGGTGGCTGACAGATGTTTTATATGTTCCCCTTAGAGGCAGCATAGTGTAATGGAAAGAGTATAGAATATTATCCTTATATCAAAGGACCCAGGTTAGAATTCTATCCCTGCTATATACTTGTCCATGGCCACACACTTAACCTATTTGTGCCTCATTTTCCTTGTCTGTAAAATGAGCAGGACTAAAAATTTCCAACGATAATTTGCAGTGATCTATTTTGTAAGGGTTTTGAAGCACTTTATATGAGATGCAGTGTGGGATGCTGGCCTCAGAACTAGGAGGACCTATATTCAAATCCTGCCTTTAAAACACACTGGCTATGTGATAAGGGACAAGTCTCTTAATCTCTCAGTGTTTAGGCAAATCCTCATAGTTGCAGAGAAGGTGCCAACATGCATTAAGAGAGTTATCTCATTTAGTAGTTCCCTATACCAGTGAAATCACAGGTCTGTTCCCTACCCCTGAAATACCTTATATCCATTATTTTCTTTGATCCTCTAACTGCTCTGTAAGGTAGGTAGCATACCATTGCATTTCCAGATGAGGCCTATGAAGATTACCTCTGATATTCTGTGACTCTGTGACATGCGACAGATACCAGACAATAAAAGAAGCAAATGGGCTAGGACTGAGACATTCGCTTGTCTTCATGCCCTATTCAAAAGGCCTGTGGTGAATAACCTTCTCTGAACTGCCATTAACTCACTTTGTGACCTTGGGCAAATCATTTCTTCTCTGTTGGTGTCAGTTTCCTCATTTGTAGAGGAGTCAGATGACCCGGTTTTTGATCATCTCTAAGATCCCTTCCTGTTTTTAACATTTTCTATTTTGTATTCTCTGCTGGTCTTATGAATTGAAAATACAGCCTTGTCCTAGTATAAGGGAAAACAGTTACATTAAGATAACCTGACCTTACTCTTGGCTCTGAACCCAGATGGAATCATATTTAACTCTCCCTCCCCACGCAGACCAATTCCTGATATTTCAAGAATGCTTCATAGTCTCACTGGGTTCCTATATCAGCAGCATGGAAGTCACTATAAAGCTTTAGAAACCAACCAAGTTCAAGTCCATGACTGAGTCCCCAGGCAGAGAGGCATCTTTTCCAGTTCTCACTGCTCCCCAGTGACAGGATTCCATGGGGGCCCTTGGAGAGCTTCTTCCATGACTTACTACTCTGATTCCTAACATCAGTCCTCAGGAGGTTAATAGAGGTCTCTCTAGTGCTCAGAGAATAAAGTGACTTGTCTAATGTCACACAGACATTGGCTGATCTGAGATCAGCATTTGTGAGAAAGGGAGGGTCTGGATTTTTAGTCTGTTTTTCAGTCCTATACACCACATGAAGTCTTCTGAAACCTAGGTTGTCAGTACAGTTAGAGATCATTTCTGCATTTCCTGAGCATCCAGTACTAAACAAAAGTTCAATGGCTAGCACAAAGCTAATGCTGATATCCTGGGCAGGAATCCTCTGCTGATCTTGGGAAAACACAGTCACATTTGATATATTGCATCTTTATGTGGGAGCCTGAGTTTATCAGACCATTCCACATTTCTTATACCATCAACAGGTGTTTAACAAGTGCCTGTCGTGTTCAGCATCATCATACAAGGAACTTTAAAGATCAAATTCAACTTTTTCATTTTATAAAGGAGGAAACTGAAGTCCCAACAGAAAAAGGGACTTGTATAAGGTCATACAGCTGATTAGTGGCAAACCTGAGACTAGAACCCAGGTCCCAGGCATGTTCCTGTAGCAGTCCTCTGAATTGAGGAACCAAGTAATTGTCCATGAAACATTGTGGATGAGAACTCTCAAACGTTGGTTCAGCAGGTAGTAACTGGCTAGGTGATGTCTGGATAATTGTAGAGGGGATTTGCGTTTCAGATGCAGGTTATCAGCACTGACCCTTGAGGTCCTTTCCAAATCAAAGGGAAGAGAATTGTTCCTGCCCCCCTCAATCTGAGCTTCAATTGGCTTGTGGTGGAAGATAACCCAAAGGTTTCTCAGCTCTGGATTTTTTATGTTTAAAGGTTCTAATATTTCTGGTGCTAAGAGTTTGCAATTCCATGATTTCGTTTGAGCAGAACTCTCTCTCTGGTTACTTCTATCTGCACATGCCCCTACGGGAATGCCAATGAGCATAGTTAAAGCATGATTGTTATTCACAAGATCCCTTCCCTACTTCTCTGGTTTTCTTGCAGTCATGGTGGATAGAAAGGGCCAGACTTGTATCATTTCTCTCCTTGGCCTGGTAACTGTGGCATAAGTACTCAGGCTCCTGTGCCCCCAGTTTGGGATATGCCCTCTGTGCCCTGTCAGCCTGTGCCACTTGGTGTAGGGGTAGTTTTAGTCTGGGCTAATGTTGTAGAAGGCTGTGCCATCAAGGCCTTGGCTGGGGACAGTGGTAGGGCAGGGCGGCTTCTCTGAACAAGGCTTTGTAGAAATCCAGCAGAGGTGGGGACTTGGCAGGGCAGCCTGTGAAAGCTGGCACAGATGACTTCCTCCAGAGAGATGTAAGGAGAGGTTGTCTGGCAGCTCCTGGCTTGGAGCAGCAGTTCTATCAGAAAGCAGCTGCCCTGAGGCTGGAGCCTGGAGGTGCTAGAACTGGATCATCTAAGGGTCAGAGGTAGATATGTTGTTGGGGGTGGGAGGAAGAGGTATGTGTCGGTAAGGGATAGCAAAAGCTTTGGAGGAACTAGCCTGACTCAGGAACTATTATCTGTTATAGAACTTTGTGTTTGAGCTCTAAAGAACCAGTCCAGTGGCCTCATTTTCCAGATGAGGAAACTGAGGCCCAGAGAGGGGAAGATGATTTTCCCAAGATCGTTCAGGCACCAGAGCCAGCATTTGAATCCAAGTCCTCAGCTTCCAAATCTACTCCTGTTTCCAGGGCCTGACAGCTGCATCTGGCCTCCCAGAACCCCTGCGGAGGCCAAAAGGTGATCTACGGGAGGTTTTAGAAAGGATGAATTCCCTCCCTGCAGGAGTTACTGATTGTTATTGTACAGTAGATTCAGAAAGCGCCTCCTAAAATATTTATTGGAGTTCTGGGATTTCAATTTTGCATTCTGTTATATGCTCAATGAGTCTCTACTGCAGGAAGAAAGCTCTGCGCTGTGGAGGAGACAGGGTAGTGTAATACACAGTCTCTCCCCTTAAGGACTTCATAGTCTAGCTCTGGTTCTGGTACTCATATAATGTGGACAAGGAAATAGTGCCATGAAGCCCTTAGGGGGAAACATGAAGGGCTGTTAGGGAGAAAAGGATTGAATTTATTCTATTTGTCTTCAGAGCCTAGGACCTGTGGGCAAAAGTCACTGAGAGGCAGATATAAGCTTCACATAAACATAGTTCTAAGGAATTTTTGCCTTGGGTAAGAGGTTGGATGAGATTTATTAATCCCTTCCATCTGTGATATTCAATGATTATAAAGCATACATGTGTATAAACACATGTATCTCCAAACCTGTGTAGGTAACTCCCAGTGTGAAAACTCCCTCCACAGATACACATCAGTCAAGGGACACAGAAAAGGTAAATAACTTGTACATGGTCATACAAATAGTGTGTGTCAGAGGGAGAAATCAAACCCAGGTTTTCCTGATTCCAAAGCTGGCCTTTGTTCAATATGCCATCCTGGCAATGTATAAATGCTCAAAATGGTATAAACAGAAAGTAAGTATTGTTATACATTTTGAGGATACAAACATAGAGGACAGTGCTAGCCATCATTAAACCAGCCTGCCCCAAAGGCCCAGAGACAAAACCCTGGGTCTGCATAGAGCACAAAGCTAATTAAAGGCAATTGGGTTTCTGGCCAACAGATAGACAATAGCTTGGCTAGAAAAAAAAAAAAACAACTCCGGTAGAATGATAGGATTTTGAACTAGCAGGAATCCTTAGAGATGTACAGATGAGATCTACAGATGAGGAAACTGAGGCCCAGAGACAGGGAATAACTTGCCCAAGGTCATATAAGTAGAAAAAAGTTGAACAGGGATTTGAACCTAGGCCCTCTGACTCCATTTCCAGGGCTCCTCCCATCTCCACTGTATCATTTAGCACCATTATGATAGAGTGTACCAGGTTCTGCTGCCATCTCACTTGACC
The DNA here is from genome assembly GCF_028372415.1 of Notamacropus eugenii. Lineage (NCBI taxonomy): Eukaryota > Metazoa > Chordata > Mammalia > Diprotodontia > Macropodidae > Notamacropus > Notamacropus eugenii. The sequence continues at coordinate 432,932,444 of NC_092872.1, forward strand.
ATCAATCACTAAATTTCTCTGAATCTCAGTTTCCCCTTTCTAAAATGGGTATAATTCCTTATGGGATGATGTGGAAGATGACTGAAAAAAGCTAGGTAGGAAAAAAGAAAAAGAAAATGCTGGCATGGCACTTAGAAGTACCCATTAAATGCAAGTTCGGTTTGCCTAGTCTGTTCTTGGTTATGTGTATTTTAAAGGGTGGAGCAGTTGCTATTTGCCCATGGGAAAGGGATTGACCTTTTCCCAGATTACCCTGGCACCTGGTTTTCTTCTCTGTGTCTTTCCAGCTGAATTGAATTGGTCTCAAGAAGTTTTCCCTGAGATATTTTAACTACTTTCCCCAGCCCTGCCTTCTAACCTGGTAGTCTGGCTCCTAAAGCCGTCCTACCCTCCTACAAAGAACGTCGTCCTGTGTAACTGGCTCATAAGCAGATAGATTTCCAGTCCTCACTGAAGCCACTTCCAGGTGTAGAATGTGGTCTGGGGCTCAGAAATGGACTTGCAGAAGGATCAGGAAGAAATGAAGAACTAGTATCAGTGAAGCTGGTTAGATCGTGATGTTAATGAGACCAAAAAAGAGCCAATTAGCTTCTTTCTAGTCCTAGGCCCCCTCCCTCCATCCCCCACAATCCTTTGCAGATGCATGCCATTAGTCACAAGGGAGACTGCTGTGAAGGTGGCTGGATGATTCAGACCAACTCAAACCCACTACAGGGGGGCACAACACAGCACCAGACTTCATGAGTGTGGGCCAGGGAGCATCTGTCCAACCATGTACACAGATTACTGGTGAAAGTGCACCCACTGGTCTTGAGAAGTTCCAATTTCAACATTTAGTAGTTCTGTGAGGCTGGGCAAGTTGCTTAACCATTCTCAGTGTTGATTTCAACCATTGTAAATCAGGAACAAAAAATATTTGTACTGCCTCTGTGAAGGGGCTTGTGAGTCAAACATTTTGCCAATCCCTGATGCTATTGAAATGTGAGTCAGATTAGGTTCTGCCCGTCACTTACTGTGTGACCTTGGACAAATCAATTCCTTCTCTGAACCTCAGTTCTCCCTTGCAAAATAAAGGAATTGGGCTGGAGCAGAGTTTCTTAAATTGTGCTGCCGGAATCCTGAAACACCCTATGTTTTTTAAAAAGAACTTTATGCTGTGTGTTAATAGTCATTAAAAATAATTTTAGAGGATTTTACTACAAGGCCTCAAAGTTTTGTTCAAAATTTGAGAACCTCTACTCAGTTAATTCTAAGCCCCTTCAACTCTTAAATGCTGATCCTTTCTCATACTGACATATATATTGTGTATATGTGCATAAACCTCTGAACTGTTTGAAACTCAGAAATGGTCAGACAGTTTAGTTGATTGTACCTGGGTCAAAGTTTCTTTCCACAGTTTAAGTGATGGTTGCTCTCCTCAGGAGAAGCTACTAACAACCCTAAACGAGAGCTGTGGAGTCTCCCATCATTTTGTGTTACTGTATATTCCCTTATTCCCAGAGTGGGGCTTGGAGGGTATATGCTTTGATATATTAAGTGATTCTTATAAAGCATTTAAATAAACAAGTCCTGGGCAGTCAGCTAATGCTGGAGTTTGTCAGTTCATGGCTACTACCTATCCCAGGTTAGAAATTGTGAATATATTGAGATTGTGGCTAAACTCTAGGGTTTGGTTGAGTTTTTAACTGGTATGTTACCATGTGAAGGGGAAAGCCTCTTCTAGGACTAGGCTCTCTTTAAATCCATTAGGAGTTTATGCAGATTCTCATTAGAAAATATTTTAAATGATCTAGCATTCATCTCTAGTTGGATAATAAAGTGCCAGTTACACTCAAGAATGATAATATGGTCTACACGTCTATAGTACTTTATGGATTTAAAGCATTTTCACATAAGTAAAATTGTCCCCATTTTAAATGTGGGAAAAGTGATTCTGAGACAGAGAAAATTATGTTAAATAATCTTTTTACCCTAGGATCTATGAAATTATTTTTAAAAATATTTTGATAACTATTTCAAAATAATCAACTTTCTGTGAATTATCCTATCATCTGATATTGTTGTCCTATATAATTTATTTTATGAATTTCAAAACATTCATCTGAGAAGGGGTCCATAGGCTTCATCATACTCATAAGGGCCTATGACACAAAAAAGGTTATGAATCTCTGACTTAGAATTATGAACTCATAGAATGTTTGTATTGAAAGGGACCATCAGGAACAACTTTCTCAAGTGGCCAAGGTCCAGCAAGTCATAAGGTTGAGAACTCAGCTACTGACTCCAGGTCCAGTCTTCTCTCCACTAAATGATATCTCAGGAAATGCTGTAATCAGGAAGACCCTCCCATGGTCTCCTGTCCTCCCCTCATCAAGTTAAAGCCAGCAGAGATGGAACTGTGAGTCCTGCTGAAATCCAGTGGCCTTGGAGGCTATGAAAGAAGATAGCAAGATGTACAGAAACTGAGAAAATTGCTGTGACAGGAATCAGATATGGTTTGTAGAGGGAACCAAGAGAAACTGGCAAGCTGTAAAGGATGATTCAGGGAAGACATCATGCCAAGCATCTGAGAGAATTAGTTTCACACCTCAGTTCAGATAGGAGATGTTGATCAGCCTAGACTAGCACCAGACTCCCGAAGCCCCAGGACATTGAAAGGAAATAGATGGGCCTGGTTTCAACGCTGCTCTAGCTTGGCCTCACTTAAATCCAATTCACACACAAGTCAAGACATCACCCATTATGCCGCAATGTCATTGATCCTCTTAGAAAATGCAGGTCGCACAAGAACGGTGACACAGCTCTAGGTGTACTGGGAACAAGGTTGGGGAGTATAAAATCACAAATCCAGGCCTGGAAGGGACCTCAGAGGTCATCAGGTCCTATCTCCCTCCCCTCATTTTTCAGTTGAGAAAAGTCAGGGGTGTTAAGTGCTTGCCCAAAGTCCTACAAATAGTATCAGAAGTGAGATCTGAACCTAGGTCATCTGACTCCAGTGCCAACAGCACTCTCTCCACTGTAGTGTGTGTTAAGCTTCATCTCAGGGTGAAAGTAGGATGGTGTCAGAGATTGTTTCTTAAAGAAAGAAATTCCACAATTATTCAGACTGACCACCTAATTTCCGAACATAAAACATTTTCTATTCATTTTATGTACTTTCCATGTTCTGGTTTGATTATAACCTTTATGTCGCATTAGTTCTACTAGATTATGAACTTCCTGAGATGGCCTTTGACTTCTTCATCTTTTTATCTCCTTCAAAGCAAAGCACAATGCACATTGTACGCAGTCGGTCGTATTAAAAGAGTTTTTGAATGAATGAACTTTGCAGATAAGTTCCATGAACAAGACACTCCACTTCTCAGCTCTGGGCATTTTTTCTGGCTGTCTTCCATGTCTGGCATTTTCTTCCTCCTCATTTCCACCTCCTGGCTTCCTTTAAGTCCCAACTAAAATCCCACCTCCTTCAGGATACCTTTCCCAGTTCCTCTTAATTCTAGTGCCATCCCTTTGTTAATTATATTTTTTATCCTGTATGAAGCTTATTTGTACGTATTTGTTTGCTTATTATCCCCCCTGTTAGATTGTGAGCTACTTGAAAGCAGGACTGTGTTTTACCTTTCTTTATATCCGCAGTACTTTGCACTTGTCTGGCACATAGTAGGTATTTAATAGATGCTTACTGATTGATAAGTTAAAAAACTAAAGACCAGAGAAGGGAACTGACTTCCCAAAGTTACACACTAGGTATTGTTTAATCTACAGTCTGTCCCTAAGAATGGACTGCTGGGAGCTTTCTCTCCAGAGAGGGCTGAAGGAAGAAAGGATGTTCCTCTAATAGCCCAAGGGGACGTGTGATTCTTGTTGAGTGATTGGCTTTAGCCAAGTACATCAGTTCACTCTGCTGGAGGGCAAGAAATAAATCTTATTTCTCTTGTATTTCCCCTGTACTGCCATTATCTGGGCATTATGTAATAGATATTTGGTAAATATTTGGTTGAGTTAATAAATGACATGGTGACTGGCTAGAGCTCAAGATTGAAAGGTCAGGGAAAACTAGATTCCATCCCAGAGTGACATATTCTGAAATGGAAAGATTTGGGATTACCTAGTCCAGAGAAGAGGATGAGGAGTGATTTTCTAACAAATGCTAAGAATAATAGACAAGTTCCATGCTGGGAATGATGGGGTTCAAATCAAGACATAGGAATTTGTTGAGGAAAACACTTCTCCTCCTCCCTCCCCTGATATGTCCTTGGCTCTAAGATGGTGTTGTGTTGGTCTTAATATGATTAAGGACTAAATAAGGGGATATGACCTGAAACTGTAGCAGGAAGGTTTCAGTTAGACAAGAGAAGGTAAATTCCTTAGCTCAGGAATTGTCTTATGCAAAAGTGGGTCCCTGATAGAAGCTGTGAGATTGCCACTTCCTTCAAGCTCTAAACAGAGAAATTTGAAGTATCTTAGAGATATGTTTGAATGTCAGATGAGTATTCAAAGTTCTTCCTAATCCTTGTTTTACCTCTTTTGTCCTCCAATTCCAAGAAGGTTGGAAATCTCATTTTTTGCTATTATTAATAATATATTGGGTACCTTTGGCAACATGTTGGGAAGAGTGCTGGACTTGAAGTAAGAAAGGCTTGAGTTTGAATTCTGCCTCAGTCACTTAACTAGCTGTGTGACCTTGAGTGAGTCACTTTACTTTTCTTAGAACAGCTTCTTCATCTATATACATGATATATTTTGTAAACCTTAAACTGATATATAAGGATTAGCTATTATTATTATGAACACAAATACGTCAATATAACACCACATTTCTGTAGCACTTCACAGTTTATGAGGTGATTCATACTCATTGCATCAGTGTAACACTGTGTTCCTTGTCATAGTTCTGAGAGGGTAGGTAGTGCCAAGAAGTCACATTTCCATTTTACAGACAAGAAAAGTGAGGCCCAGAGAGGTAAAAGTAAGTTAAGTATGGTCACTCAACTATTTTGCAACCCACTGTCATCAAAACAAAGGAACAAATGGGTCTTTTCCTCTCTTTTTCACTCCTTATCCAAATTCCTTAAGCTCTCTCTCCTCCAGGCTGCTATTCATGTTCCTTATAACCTGACTTCCCTGGGAGGCTTGATAGATATACAAACTGGCTAGCTACTAGATACTCCATACACTCTAGGGATGATCTGAACGATAAAGGAGCCAACTGTGCCATAGTGCAAAGAGTATTAAATTGAGAATCAAGAAACCCAGGTTCTGGTCTTGACTTTGCCAGTAATGTGAAGTGTGACCTTGAACAAGTCACTTCCTCTTTCTGGGCCCAAACTTCCTCTTCTGTAAAATGATATGGTTGAGCAGATAGCTTCTCAGCTTCTGTTCTGTCACCCATCAGTGAGATAGCATGATATAATGAAATGTGCATGGGCTGTAAGAGGAGTCAGAGGACCTGGGTTCCAGTCTCACCTCTGACCCTTCTGCCCTGTTATAACACCAGGCAAATCACTTAGCTTCCCTGAGTCTCAGCTTCCTCATCTATTACATGAGGGAGGAAAATGAGAGGGCCTCTGAAATCCCTTTTAGTTCTAAATTTGGGATCCTCTGGTCATGCACACATGTTTCTTTGTATGTAAGTAATCTGAAAAATGCTTAGGATAAGGAGTCTCTTAGAAGGCAAAAATGATGCCTTTGGGGATTGGTTTTCTTCCCTAACCAAGGGTCTTATAAAAATTGAAACCTTAGATTGCTGTGCAGGGATCTACCATGAGCCTTGATGACTTGATCAGCTCCAGAATGGGAGCATCAGTGGCCAAGGTCACCAAAGAATTTCCATCTGGTGGATAACACACATGCCAGTTGTAGAGAGGAGCTTGGCACTGATAGTTCTCCAAGCTTCTGGCCTGTCTCTGAGCCCAACGAGCTCCATCTTGGTGATCTATCTTCTAACATTTGGAGAGTCATCACAGAGCAGGGGGTATCTGGAGAGGGTTGGGGCCATTTTCCAAAATAGCTAGGCTGGTGGGTGAGGGCTAGGTACTCTCTGGTTTGGACTAAGGGGTCTGGGTGGGGAGTGCGATACAATGGAAAGAGCGCTAATGTTGGACCCAGAGATCTTGTCATTTACTAGAGGGACCTTGAACATGTCACGGACTTCTCTGAGGGATGTGGTTAAACTAGATGCATAAATCTGTGATCCCAGGGCCAGCCCACTCCTGTGTGTTGTTCTTTTATATTTTAACAGGGACTCTGACAAACTGGGATGTGTATCTGTAATGCTGAGCATAGTTCCTGGCACATAATAAGTGCTTAATAAATGTCGATTGAGAAGGGTTAAGGAGGAAAAGATTAGAAGCAATTTCATATTAGGATCAGTCAGAGAACTGGGATAATTCACCTGGGGACAAAAAGAACATTTAGAGGTAAGATAGTCCTCTTCAAATACCTGAAGGGTTGTCACAGGGAATAGGGATTAGACTAACTCTTCTTGGCCCCAAAGGAAGCAGTGAATGGAATTTGCCAAATTTCAGCTCACTATGGTAAGAACTTCCCAGCAATGGAGGGGGCTCTCTGAGGGTAGAAGTGAGGATCCTGTCTTTGGAGGCTGCATGGATACTTGTTTGGAAGGTTATGGAGGCAGTTTCTGTTTAGGGTAAGAGGTTGGACCATATGACCCTCTCAGCTCTGAGATTCTCCCCCTACATACCTCATCTTCTTGCCTCCTGTGAGGGTGGGCTGAGACAGTACCAGTCCTGCCAGGTAGAAGGTAGAATTCATGAATTCGAAGGTCATGTCAGAGTCTCTTTCAGAATTCTCCTCTTCCATCCCTCAGAGATGGGGGAAGACATTGCCATGATCATCTAGGAAAGTAGTAAAAAACTCACCTTCTAATAACAGTAACATTACATGACATTTTGCAGTTTATTTTACAAAGCCTTCTAGCTCATTATTCATTGTGATCCTCATTAGGAACCAGAGCAGGGCTTGTTATTCTCATTTTGCAGATCAGGAAACTGAGGCCAGCAGCAGACTGAGGGCTAGAAAACCTGGGAATTCCTGGCACAGTGTCACTTCCACTGCACCCTGGATCCTCCGTTTCTGTTTTCTTTGCTAACTATGCATCAAACATAGAATGCGTCCTGTTCCTTCCCCCTCCTCCTAGCTCTCATCTTCACCACACTGAGTCATAGCTTGGGACCAGATGTGCCTGCCCCCCCTCCCAATATTAGCCTCCTGGACTCACAGGAAAAGTGTTGTGCAGAAGCATCAGGGGGACTAGAAGTCCTTGAGGGCTAGCCTTGATACCATGACAACCCTTTGGATGCATAGCACCAAACTCCCAGGGCTGCCTCACCTCTGTACATGGTGCAGGGGGGGAGCCTGGCCTGGGAAAGGAGGCCTGATGTCTTCCTAGTCCAGGCAGTAAGCAAGCTGTGAAATCAAGGGCCTCCTTAAGGAAATCCCAGGGGCTGACAACACATTAGAAAACTGTTTCTCATTGAGGCAGGAGCTGAAAACTGATTCTGTCTCAGCTCCCTAGTAGGTCAAAGAGGGAAGGTTCCTTTGTTTTTTCTCACAGGAAAGGATATTGGCTTATTGGAGACAGTGAAGTCACATATTTACTAAGTGCAAGTGTTTACACATGCAGCATTCCTCAGTGCTTCTAGGACCTGTGGTTTCATCAGTGTGGACTCCACCTCCTCTGATGGAGCCCTAGTTTCTCATCCTAGTTTCATAAGCAGCTATAACCAAAAGAGAGGCTGGTCCTTAGACCACAGCTATGTGGTTCATTAACTGTCTCCCACATGAACCCTCTCTGGATTATAGCCTGCTAGAGTTGACAACCCTGCTAGCTTAGCCTTTGAAAACCCAAGGTCATTGCCTCACCTTGAGCAGGCATGAGAAAAAGACTTCAGTGAAATAATGAGTACAACAAATTTTTGTTCTCAGTGTTCTCTCTGGAACACACTCTCCCATCCCCTGGCCACGTAGGTCTAAAGCTCTTAGGGAAAAAGCCAAGTGTAATTAACTTCAATGACAGGAAGGTTAGGAGTAGGAATGGGGAGAGAGAGGTAGTATCATGTAGTGAAAAGATCTGGAATGAAATGGCCCCGATTTAAATCTCAGCTTTGCTATTTTTACTACCTATGAGCTGGGGGAGATGAGGCTGTCTGTGAGAGGTATTTAGCTGGGAAATGGTGAGCTCTTGCTTCCTGAAAGTAGTTCATCTCTGGCTATAATTTCCACAGGTTCTGGGCTAGAAAGTGGAATGGAATCTCCTTGAAGGCAGGCACAGTACAATTTCATTTTCATCTTCCCATCCCCAGAAGCTAGTATGATGCCTTGCACGGGGTTGCTGCTTCATAAACATTTGTTGAATTTAAAGTGTGATGAATAAAAAACCTTTATGGAACACCTACTATGTGCAAGGCCCTATGTTCTGGGAGATACAAGACATGATCAGTCCCAGGCAGTGCATGATCAGTGTCGAGTTAATGGTAGTATAACAAAGGCCACATCTGTGGGGAAGGAGAAATCCCCAAGGATTGGGATAGCCAAGGAAAGCTTCCTGGAGGATAGAGAAGGTTGTGGTCAGGAGAACTGAAGAGGTAGGAAATTGCAAACCTTTTCTTAAAGGATAAGATGCAGCTATGACATAATGGAGAGAGAGCTGGCTTCTGAGTCAGAAGGACTTGAGTTCAGATCCACCGTCTGACCTAGGCTTTGTGACTCTGAGCAAGTAACTTAACCCCTCAGTGTTCCCAGATAAGGCTTGAAGACTGTAGGTTACAGGACAGATGCAGACCAACGTTGGTAGAGGAGATTTTCTCATCAAAGAATTCTCTTATATCAGTGAAATTATAGGTGCAGCGTCTATCCTTTTCCCTTTCTGAGCATAATCAGTTCAGCTAGAGCATCTCCTTTGCATTAGCAAATTGTGGGAGATAAGGATGTGTAGGACTAGTCTAAAGGCAGCTATGAGGTGCAGTGGATAAAGCTCCAGGCCTGGAGTCAGGAAGACTCATCATGAGTTCAAATATGACCTCAGACAATTAGCTGTGAGCCTGGGCAAGTCACTTAACTCTGGTTGTCTCAGTTTCCTCATCTGTAAAATGAGCTGGAGAAGGAAATGACAAACTGCTCCAGTATCTTTGCCAAAAAAAGCCAAGAAAACCTCACATGGGGTAACTCAGAACAGGATACAGCTGAACAGCAATGAAAGGACTAGTTGAGTCCACAGGGTAACACAGCAGTCAAAAAATAAACTAACAAACTGACAAAACTAGATGGCTTTAAGAGAACCAGAGTGTCCAGAACAGGGTAAAAAATAGTCCCACTATGTTCTGTCCTGGCTAGACCCCATTTGGAATATTATGTTTAGTTCTGGACAACACATTTTAGGAAATGTATTGTCAAACCAGAGCCCATCAAGAAGAAGGTGACCAGGAAAGTGATAAGGCAGGAGACCATACCATGTAAGGATCAGTTCAAGGATCTGAGACATATAGCCTTTGAAAAGACCAAGGAAAGACTGTGATGACTATCTTCAAGTTGATTAAAAGTTATTATGAGGAAGAAGGACGTAGAACATGGGCATGTCTCCTTCCCTCTCTGAACCTGTTTCCTCCCTAGTAAAAAGAGGACAACAATACTTTTGCTACCTAACTTGAGGGGTTGTTGTGTTCAAAAAGTGCTTTGTAACCCATAAAGCCTACAGAGATGTGAGTTGCTTGATCTGGCTGATGTCCTAATTCTGTTTGGCCTGTGGGTTGGGGGAAGGAGGCAGATGTAGGATCAATATATAAGTAAAAGCTACATGGAGGCAGATTTCAGCTCAATATTAGATGACAACCATTAGAACTGTCAAAAAAAAATGGAATGGAGAGAGTGAGTTCATTACCATCAGATAGATTCAAGTAGAGATTCAATGCTCACGTTTTGGAAAGACTACAGAGGGTAATCTTACTTCAGGGATGGGTCAGATTCTCATCCTCCAAAGCCCTGACTAGTTTAAGATTCTTTAATTCTCTAGAATTCAAATAGGTGGAAAGCATCTCAGGTTGGGAAGAAAGTATGAGTAATGTCCGAGCTAATAATGAGTTCATGCTGTTCCTAGGGTAATGAAGAACTGGCTGAAACATGATTTTCATGGGACAGTTGGACATAAGATTGACCAGGAAGTTTGGGAAGACTTGTATGAACTGATGCAAAGTGAAGAAATCAGAATGAGAGATGACAGAGAAGAGACATGAAAGGGCATTTGAGTCTATAGGCTTCACCAGATTGCCATAGGGGCCCATGATACAAAAAAGGTTGAGTCTAGGGATGATTCTCTAGTAAGGGGAGAAAAGATAGGTTCGTTGAGAAATTTACAAAATGTAAAAACAAGTAAAAATCAATAAAAATTATTTTTTATGAAAAAAATAGACAAGGTTAGAGAAGCACCAGATGGAGGAGAGTCTTAAGGTGCAAAACAAAGCATTATGGCTTGATCCTATGGTTAATGAAGAGCCAGGGGAGATTTTTGAGTATGAAGTGACACCATGAAAGTGTGTGATGGCAAGCAAAATAGGATCTTTTGCTGTTTTTGTTTTAGTACAATCAAGGGCTTCTGATTGAATCTTGCCTTTATCAATCAAGAGTCTGCTAGGAGTAAAGTACAGAAACAAGTTTCTTTAACTAGAAACAGTATATGTATTTGTATTGTTAATGTGATTAAAGATCTTCTCCACCCATTATTGGGCCTGCCCATTAAGGAGAGTTTGATTAGGGAAAATTTGTTAATGAGGTACTGGTTCTCAAGGGTTGGGATGCCCTCTGGCTCTAAAAAAGGTATAAATACTCTGAGTTGAGGTTTTATTTTGGGGATTACTGACTGGAAGTGTTTGTTTGGCCAGATGAGGACTCTGGGAAGCCACTAAAGGAGCCTCCTGGCTTTGAAAACCCAAATGTTGATACTTCCCTGCCTGGTAACTATGGTCGGGACACTTGGACCTGTCTGTTGATTTCAGGCAGAGGAAGCCATGTCTGTTGACTTTTTGATTTTGATTTTCTTTGAAGTTCAGGGTGCTGACTGTCCTGAACTAGGTGAATGATATATGTGCTTGGTTAAAGGAATGATACATGTGCTTGATTAAAGTGGTCGTTAACTCCTTGAAAGTTGCTTTCTTTTTGTGAATGCAGATCTAAGAACCTGTGATAGCAGGCTCCCTGTGTATGTTGGGATGCTTACTGTTGCAAAATGACATAAAATCTTACATTTGGATTCCAAGAATCAGCTTTAACTCCAAGATGAGGAACGTGTAGTTAGGTAGCAATTTGTTTTTTTAAAAAATCCAGAATTTTGATGGATTGTAACTTCAATGAGTCAGCAATCTGATATATCAGTAAAAAAAAAAAACCCAAACCTGCTAATTTGATGTTGGGCTACATTAAGAGAGGCATAACCTTCAAGCGTTAGGAGGGAATGGGGGCAGCTAGGTAGCACAGTGGTTAGAGCACCAGCTCTGGAGTCAGGAGGTCCTGAGTTCAAAATAGGCCTCAGACACTTGACACTTACTAGCTGTGTGGCCCTGGCAAGTCACCTAAATCCAATTGCCTTGCCAGCAGTAATAATAATAATAATTCGGAGGGAATAGTCTGTTAGTATTCTGCTCTTGTCAGATCACTTCTGGAATATGGCATTGAGTTCTGAATGATAAAGGTTAGGAGGGACATTACCATCTTACGAATGCTCGCCACTTTATTGACCAAGATGGTCAATCAATTCAAGGCCCTTGAATCCATGTAAGATGAAGATCACGTGGAGGAACTAGGGATGTTTATCCAGAAGAAGAGGAAACAAATCAGGGGAAGGGATGAGGGACATGATGGCTGCCTTCAAGTATTTAAACAATTGTCGTATAGAAGAGGGATTAGATGAGTTCTGTTTGGCTCCAGAGTGCAGAACCAGGAGCACTGGGAGGAAATTGCAAAGAGGCAAATTTAGACTCTGTATCAGGTAGAACTTGCTAACATTTAGGGCTGCCCGTAAGTAGAATGGGCAGCTTCAGGAGGTACTGTGTTCCCCTTCCTTAACGGAAGTCTTTAGACATAGGTCGAATGACCACTGGTTAAATATGTTACAGTGGAGACTACTATTCAACTATGAGTTGAACTAAATGCCTACTGGGGTCTTCCATCCCCCATGCCTCTGCCAGAAACTCAAACTGTAGTGGTTCGTGCAGGCTGATGGAAAGCAGAGAGCAGCCATTTCAGCAAGGAGGTTATTTGTATCTAGGTATGCTGGCCTTATCACAACTTCACTCCCTATGGCCTCTGGGTTTCCTTTCTGTATTCCATGTTGAGCAGATACCTGGAGCCAAGCGTCATGGTGACAGAATGTCATGGTGGCAGTCTTTTTTCTCTGGAGACCTTTGGGGCAGACAAAGACCCCAAAGGAATATTGAATGGGGAGGGCTAAGAGTTTCCAACTGGGGAATCTGAGAGGAAAAGGGAGAGACATCAAAACCGTTGGCTGCATGGCCTCAACTGTCCCCTTCCTGGCAGGAACTTAGGGGACATGTCCTTGCCACTGGAGCAGCTTGTCAGCTGTGAAAAAGTAACCAAGGGAGATTATTCCAGGAAAGATCTCCCTGAGAAGCTGCTAGCCCCAGCCAGCCAGAAATGCTTCCCCACAGAGCTTCCAGGAAAAGGGGAACACTGCACTACAGAGAGAGAGCACAGTATAGTGGAAAGTGACTTGGACTAATCAAGAAACCTGCATTCTTGTCCTGGTTCTAACCCTGACTTGCTGTGTGACCTTGGACAAGTCACTTTTCCTCTCTCTGGGTCTTTGTTTCCTCCTTTGTGAAATGAGTGGAATTAGACTAGATAATCCCCAAGGAACCTTTGAGCTCCAACCTTCTGTATTCTGGGACACAGAAGCCTTGACTTCTGTGTCTTTGCCTGGTGGTAAGCATTGTTCTTCCTCATCAGAAAGGAAGGGAGGAAATGCCTGTTCACCAAGAAAGTAACCTTCTATAGTTTTATTTCTTTTCCCTTTTCTGGGCATTTTCCCAGCCAGTGACTTGACCTCTGAATATTCTCCTCACACCCACCTCGCCTCCTGATCCTCCCAGCCAGTGCTTGGGGTCTGAGATTCAAATGCTGCTCCCCAGCCTCGGGGCTTCAGCAGGGGCAGGGCTGCTATTCAGTGTGAGATTAAGTTCAGGTGCTCAGGTCTGGGCAGGGCCACCTCTCAGGCTCAGTTCCTTCAGGGGGTTTATGCACAGACCTTCAACAATGGATCCAGGCTCCTGCCTGCTTGGGGAGCCCTGGTCTGCCGCTGCCTCAGCTTCTGCCTCCCGAGGGGGCCTGAGTTATGGGGGCACCCCACTCCCCTCTCGACCCACCAAAGAGACCCTCTCACCGACCCCCGTCACCTGTGGGTGGAGGGACCTGCGCAGCCTCTGGAGATCCTGTCCCTGAAGCCTGCTCGGATCTGTTCCTGTCGGTGCCGCTGCCGCGGCAGGGCTGGGCTGGGCTCCGCGTCCGCAGCGCGACATACCTTTTGCGAGAGGTTTGCAGGTCCCTCTGGAACAGAAATCTCCTTTGCTCCACTGTTCTGTGGCCTCACTGCTCCAGAATTCACCGTGAGTTACTTTATACAGATGTTCTATGGGTTGTGGGTTCGGAGCTATGTGTATGTGCGTCTTTCTACTCCGCCATCTTGGCTCCGCCCCCAACCTTCTGTATTCTAAGATCCCTTTCTACCCATTCTGTCTTTGCTCTATGAACCATTCCATCTGTAAAGTTCAGTGAATCTAAGTCTTTATTTAGAGTATTGTGTCCCCAGTCCTCCCCAGGGCTATAGAAGGAATGGGCAAGTTGAATCAATCAATCAGCAAACATTCACACATTTAATGAATAGCATATTTAACATATATTAGCATATAAATATTAGCATATTTAGCTAAGTACCGGGGACACAAAAAAGAGACAAAAGATAGTCCCAGCCCTCAAGGAACTTCCAATCCAAGGGGAATTAAAGTCAATCTGTTGCCTCTGAGAGCTCCCAGTCTAGCTGAGGAAGATAAGACTCCTGTACTTGAAATAGTTAAATAGCAATCTAAGCCTGTGTGCAATTACAGACCAGATGAATGAATGGGACGGGCAGTAAGTGCTCTCAGTTGAATTGGGAAGAAAAGACTCTCTAACATACAGGAACATTAAGTGCTAAGGGTGGTAGTGGGGATTGAAAGTGTAATAATATAAGTTCTAAGTGGAAGTGGGGGTGGGGGTTGAAATTCTAGCCTGGAGCAGGGTAGTCAGGCTTTTGGGGGAGATAAGTATGCTGTGGAGAGGTGGAGAGGACAGGGAATATGTTCTAAATGAGGGAAATAGGAAACAATTCTCTTCCCTCCTATGACCTGTCCTCCACACACATAGCTCCCTCTGGGCCCCAGCAAGATTTATTCTCAATAAGATCCCTCCTTTCCTCCAGAGCACCTGAAAAGCTTTAGTTGTGTGGCATTAGTTGGCAGAGCAGTTTAGACAGCAGGTGGGGGGGAGGGGGAGACCTGGGCCAGGAAGCCCCAGTAATAAAAGGACCACTTTGTATGCTGGTGGGAAATGAATCGGCCACTTCAGTTTGCTGACTATAACCCAATTGGCAGGTCCAGAAAGGCCAAAATTAGCAACCATCCAGAAGGAAGGGAGAGGAGAACCCCAACCTGGAGGGGAAGGCAGTCCTAGGCACAGAGAGCCAATATTCCTGGGTAGACCTCAGATCCCAGAGGACTTGGAGGCAGGGAGAGGTTGGTGTGGCTTATCATGTCTCTTGCATGAGTGGGAAGGGCAGTCTTGTCCCAGAGCCCCCAGTGACAATTAATACCTGTGCAGCCAGAGCAGGGCACTTTGAAACATGGAAACATGGTGAAGACTGGTAGCCTTTTCCTAACTTCTGCATCTCCCACATTACTCAACTTTAATGGCTCAGTTTGCACATAGCATATAGCTAGGCAGTGTAGTATGAAAGAGTGCCAGGCCTGGAATCAGGAAGATTCATCTTCTAAGTTCAAATCCAGCTTCATACACTTAATAGCTTTGTGACCCTGGGCAAGTCACTTAACTGGCTGCCTCAGTTTCCTCATCTGTAAAATGAGCTGGAGAAGGAAATGGCAAACCACTTCAGTATCTTTGGCAAGAAAACTCTAAATGGGGTCATGAAAAGTCAGATGCAACTGAAACAACTCAGCAACAACAAAATGGATAAATACCTGATCCAGTATCTGGCCCACTCCTCTTCAAAGGCAATTATAGTTTCTGCCTTTGGGAAATAGGAAGAGGGCCATATATTCCCTTGCTATATAAGAGGAATGTTGTTGTTCTTGTAGTCATGTCCAGCTCTTCATGACCCCATTTGAGGTTTTCTTGGCAAAGATATTAGAGTGGTTTGCCATTTCCTTTTCCAGCTCATTTTACAGATGAGGAAACTGAGGTAAACAGGCTTAAATGACTTGCCCAGGGTCACACAGCTAGTAAGTTTCTGAGGCCAGATTGAACTTGGGTTTTCTTGACTCCAGGTCTGGCACTCTATCTACGGTGCCACCTAGCTGTCCCTATATTAGAAGGATATAGGGCTAGAATTTTATCTATTCACCACACCCCAAATAGTTGTAATCTATGGGAACAATACTTTAAGCCCAGGATAAAAGATACTTCCTGATCACTCATAAGGAAAGGTGACACTTAGTTTGCTTTTATCAGCTGATCTTCCTCCCACCAAACACAAAAGACCATCAAGAATAGCTAGCACACCACTTTATCAAAGTAAACAGCAAATAGAAATTGGGGAAGATAGATTAAAATGGACCAAAGAATATACAAGTAGAAGAAATCTATCTAAGACTGAGATAAAATCCCAGCTCAATCAAGGAGGGAGAGAGGATGGTCTCACTAAGGGGAGTTTGATTCCAGGTATGTTGGATTGCCTGCAAGAATGTATGAAGGTGGGGAAGAGGAAGGTCAGGTCAGGGAACTGGAGCACTCCACTTTGTCTGGAGCAGAGCATATATAAGGAAGAGTAGTATGAAATAAAGTTGAAAAGTGAGCATATAAAGGGCCTTGAATGCCAATTTAGGGAGCTTGTCCTATTTACTATTAGTAATGAGAAGCCACTGAAGGATTTTTGAGGAGGAAAATGGGTCAGACCTGTGTGCTAGGAAGATTATTTGGGCAGATTTGTGAAAGATGGTTTAGAGAAGGGAGAGACTAGAAGCAGGAGAGGGAATCTGTGACAGATGGAGAATAGATTAAAAAAAAAAAGGCAGGGCATTGGATCATAGCTGTGGAGCTAGAAAGAAGCTCAGGGGTCAGCTAGGCCACCCCACCCCCTTTACTGATGAAGAAAGTGAAGCCTAGGGAAATACAATAACTTGCCCAAGGTCACTCAGATAGGATTTGAACCCAGGACCTCTGTTACCAGAGCCTAATAGTGCTTTTTTTTTCTTTTGTACTGAACTCTGTGGTTTTATCAGATAAGAGGCACTAAAGCTCTGAGTAAAGCTAAGCCTGATAAGGAACATTAAGAACCACAAAAAAAGTTTTATTAGCTATAAGAAGAGGTTTCAGAGAAGTCATAGACCTTGTGCTCTGTAGATGGGAACATGATCAATTATTGTTCAATCATGTTTGACTCTTTGTGACTCCATTTGAAGATTTCTTAGGAGAGATAATGGAAAGGTTTGCCATTTCCTTCTCCAGATCATTTTACAGATTAGGAAACTGAGGTAGCCAGGGTTAAGTGACTTACCCAGGGTCACACAGCTAGCAAGTATCTGAGACTGGATTTGAACTTTTGAAGATGAGTCTTCCTGACTCCAGGCCCAGCTCTCTATCACTGTGCCATCTAAGAAGGAAGAATTATTCAACTCCTGTTTTGTTTCTGCTTTCTCTTCCAAAGAGAGTAACTTTTCAACTGGAAAAGACAAAAAAAGAATGGAAAAAATAAACCTAACATAGAATTAAAACCTGAGTAGGTAGATAGTAAAAAAGCAAGTCACCCCGCTGACATGGAGCACATGACAAAGAGAGCTAACGTGTGATTACTGAGCCATGGTGAGTGATCTTTGGAAGACTGTTCAGAACAAGAGAATGGCTTTAAGCCTGAAGAAAGCCAAGAGTTGTCTTGATTTTTTTTTTTTCATTTCATTTTATTTTTTTTAGGTTTATTTATTTATTTTTAGTTGTCAACATTCATTTCCACAAAATTTTGGGTTCCAAATTTTCTTCCTTCCTCCCTTCCCACCTATCCCCACTGAGAAGGGAAGCAATTCAGTATAGGCTATATATGCATAGTTTTGCAAATGACTTCCATAATAGTCATGTTGTGTAAGACTAACTATATTTCCCTCCATCCTGTCCTGCCCCCCATTTATTCTATTCTCTTTTGACCTTGTCCGTCTCCAAAAGTGTTTACTTCTAATTACTCCTCCTCTAATTTGTCCTCTCATTTGTCCTCCCTTCTATCATCTCTCCACCCCACTTATCCCCTTTCCTCCTACTTTCCTGTAGTGTAAGATATATTTTCATACGAAATTGAGTGTGCATGTTATTCCATCCTTTAGCCAAATGTGATGAGATTAAGCTTCACTTTTTCCTCTCATCTCCCACCTTTTCCCCTCCATTGAAAAAGCTTTTTCTTGCCTCTTTCATGAGAGATAACCTGCCCCATTCCATTTCTCCCTTTCTCCTCCCAATATATTCCTCTCTTACTCCTTAATTTTATTTTTTTAGATATCATCCCTTCCTATTCAATTCACCCTGTGTTCTGTATATGTATATATATGCATGTATAATCCCTCCAGCTACACAAATACTGAGAAAAATTTCAACAGTTAGAAATATTATCTTTCCATGTAGGAATATAAACAGTTCAACTTTAGTAAGTCCCTTATGATTTCTCTTTCCTGTTTACCTTTTCATGTTTCTCTTAATTCTTGTGTTTGAAAGTCAAATTTTCTATTCAGCTCTGCTCTTTTCATCAAAAATGCTTGAAAGTCCTCTATTTCATTGAATGACCATTTTCCCCCTGAAGTATTATATTCAGTTTTGCTGGGTAGGTGATTCTTGTTTCCTTTGACTTCTGGAATATCATATTCCAAGCCCTTCAATCCCTTAATGTAGAAGCTGCTAGATCTTGTGTTATCCTGATTATATTTCCACTAAAATACTCGAATTGTTTCTTTCTGGCTGCTTGCAATATTTTTATCTTGACCTGGCAACTCTGGAATTTGGCTACCATATTCCTAGGAGTTTCTCTTTCTGGAGATGATTAGTGGATTCTTTCAATATTTATTTTACTCTCTGGTTCTAGAATATCAGGGCAGTTTTCCTTGATAATTTCATGAAAGATTATGTCTAGGCTCTTTTTTTGATCATGGGTTCCAGGTAATCCCATAATTTTTAAATTCTGTCTCTTGGATCTTGTTTTTCCAATGAGATATTTCACATCATCTTCTGTTTTTTCATTTTTTGGGTTTTGTTTTGTAATTTCTTGATATCTCATAAAGTCATTAGCTTCCATCTGCTCCATTCTAATTTTTAGAAGAACTATTTTCTTCAGTAAGCTTTTGAACCTTGTTTTCCATTTGGCTAATTCTGCTTTTTAAAGCATTCTTCCCTTCTTTGGCTTTTTGGACCTCTTTTGCCAATTGAGTTAGCCTCTTTTTAAAGGTGTTATTTTCTTCAGCATATTTTTGAGTCTCCTTTAGCAAGCTGTTGACTCCCTTTTCATGATTTTCTTCCATCGCTCTCATTTCTCTTTTCAAATTTTCCTCCTCCTCTCTTACTTGATTTTCAAATTCCTTTTTGAGCTCTTTCATGGTCTGAGACCATTGCACATTTATTTTAGAGGTTTTGAATGCAGAAGTCTTGACTTTTAGGTCTTCCTCTGATGATATGCATTGTTCTTCCTCATCTGAAAGGATGGAAGAAAATACCTGTTCACCAAGAAAGTAGCCTTCTATAGTCTTATTTTTTTTCCTTTTTTGGGCATTTTCCCAGCTAGTTACTTGACTTTTGAGTCCTTTGTCAAGAGGAGGGTATACTCTGGGGACCTGTAAGTTCTCAGTTCCTCCAAGGTGGCAAAATCAAGGGAGAGGTTTACTCCTCTCCTGGCCTGCACTCTGGTCTGGGAGCAACCACAAGCACTTTTCTGTCCAGGATCTATGAGTAGGATTCCCTCTGCAGAGCCTCCACCAGCTCTACCAGTCAGTGTTCTTCTCACTCTAGGACCACAACTCAGGGCTGAGACCCAGATCAGTTGCTCAGTTCCCCCAGGGTCTTAAAGCCAAGGGCTCCAAAAATGGATGTTGCCCTGCAGTGGCTGCTGCTGGTATGGCCAGACTGCATTCCCTTCTCACCCAGGTGAAAGAGCTTTTTCCCTGACCTTTGAAGCTGCCTTTGGCATTTGTTGGTTGAGTAATTTGAGAACTGCAGCTGCTGCCAGGGATTCAACTCCCTGAGGCCCACTCTGGTCCTGTCCCTGCCACACCAGACAGCCAAAGCTGGGCTGGGCTCCATGGGCTGCACTCTGCTCCATGCCTGGTGCGATAGGCCTTTCCTGTTAGCCTTCCAGGCTGTCTTGGGCAGAAAATCTCTTTTGTTCTGTTGTTTTGTGTCTTGTGCTGCTCTAGAATTTGTTTAGAGTCATTTTTTACAGGTATTTTATGGGTGCTGGAGGGGTTTGTCCTTCTACTCTGCCATATTGGCTCCACCTTGTCTTGATTTTTTTTTAAAAAGAAGATAGTAGAGTATGAAAACCTTGGGCCAATGGACTTAAATTCCTGGTAGGATTCTAGGATGGATTATTTATTAAAGAGATGTTTGGTGCTCCCAGAAAAGGAAGGTATGGTCATGATTTCATGAAGAACCTGTTCTTTCCATTTAAGCTTGTTGTCTTTTCTGACAGTGTTACTGCACAGATAGATCAGGACTATGCTGTAGACATAATTTACCTAGATTTTAGCAAAGCATTTGATTGAGTTTCCCATGCATTCCTTGTGAATGAGATGGAGATACATGGACTGGAGTATGGTACAGTTAGGTAGTTTCAGAACTGGTTAAATGGCTAAAGGCAAAGAACAGTCATTAATATTTCTGTGTCAGCTTATAATGAGGTTTAGATCAGAGTGTCTTTGACCCTGGACTGCTTAACCTTTTTTCAAACATCTAGACAGAGGGATGTCAGACATAGCTGATGTGTCTGTCTGTTTCACGTGCCTATTTCTCTTCATCCCAAGGCAGGGTACCATGATAGGGGATGGTATTGTAAACTGACAATGATGGGTTTTTTTTTTAAACAACAATAAAATTTTTAAAATGTATTGATGACATGTATCAAATTTGCAAATGGTGTGGTAGTAGAAGATCTTTCTGGAGTGTGTAGGGTGACAGAGTTATGATCCAAGATCTTGACAGGCCATATCTAATAAGATATAATTTAATAGAGGTAAATGTATCTAATCTTACATCTGGGTTTAAAAAAATCAACTTCATAAGTGTCTAAGTACAAGATGAGGAGGCACAGCTAAACAGGAATTTGTCTGAAAAATTCATTGAGGACTCTAGGGAGCTCTTAAGATCAATAAAAGTCAACATGAATATGGCAGCCAGAAAAGCTAATGTAATCCCAGGCCACATTAAGAGTGGGAAATATTCAGATCTGTTTACCAGATTTTAAGAAAAACACTGATAAGTTGCAGAGTGTCCAGAGGAGGGCATCAGGATGTTGCAAGGTCTTGAAATGATGCCAGCTAAGAATTGACTGGGGATTAAAGGGGATAGAGAAATTTAGTCTAGAATGTGATATGTGTTGGAGGGGAACAGGGAATAGATATGATAGCTATCTTGAAGTATTTAAAAAGGTTATTCCACAAGAAGAAAATTTGACTTCCAGTTGGCTCTGATGGGCAGAGCTGGTAACAAAGGAGGGGACATTGTGGAGAAGTGACCTTAGGTGTGCTGTGAGAAGCTTTCTAACAATTAGAATTATCCAAGAAAAGAATGTGCTACCTAGAGAGAGGTTAGATTCTCCTTCACTGGAGATCTAGCTGTAGCTGGATGCTACTTCTTAGGGATGTTTTAGAAGAAATCTTCTTCAGGTCTGGGGTGGATTAGGTAGCCTTAGACACCTCCTCCAGATATAATTCTGAGAGTCATTGATGATTTTTCATCTTTAGTATAGGGGTATGCTCAGACCTAGACTTTAGGAAGAATATTTGGACAGTTTACAGTGCCTTCTAGTCAGGTTCTTTCCTATGCACAACTGTCCTTCCTTTCCCCAGGAATATCCCAATGCTCTCCTCCATATTCTACCCATCCTTCAAGGCCCACTTCTGCGGGGGAGCCTTCCTTAACTCTAGACTCTTAGCTCTTCCTCCCCTCTACATCACACTGGCTACTGTATTGCTTAGCACCTCTCTGCTTCATATTTGGGAACCTTATATTCTCAATTAAACTTTGAGCTTCTCGAAAGTTGCTACCATGTCTACAGTAATGCTTAGTTGTACTTGGGTTGTTAATTGACCTTAAGTGAATGCACAGAAGTCTGGTGCCCCAGATGGTAGCAATAATAATCTTGATGCCCTCTGCCTTGGTTGTACCCTATTTAGAGTATTTGTGTTCAGTTTCAGGCCTATAGTTTAGGTAGGACGTTCCTAAGCTAGAACAGTTCCCAAGGAGGGCAACCAGAAACATAAGAGGATGGATGACTGTGTTGCAAGAAGACTGACATGTGAAGGCTGTTAGAGGAGAAGAATTGGGCTTCCAGGCTTTCCATTTCATCCCCCTTGTCCCTAGTCGGGCTACAAAAGCACAGATTTTCCTTGACTGACTCTGTGGCTTGGACACTGTCCACAGAGCCTCTTTCCCTAAATTGAAGGAAACCACAGAAAGCTCCTAGGGTACTGGGACTCTTCATTGGTGTTAGACTGTGGGTTGATAATCAAACCCTTGGCCTTAGGGGGAGAAGGAAGACAAGGAGGAAGAGGAGGAGGAGGAAAAAAAGGAAGAAAATGTGGGCTGCTGAGTGAACAGAGGAACCAACCCTAGTTCTCCTAGCTCTCTCTTGGTAGCCATATCTGAAGTCATTTCCAGAAGCACTCATTAAGCATCTTTATGAAAGACAGCAAAGAGGTTGGGCAGCTAGGTGGCTCTATGGACCTGGAGTCAGGAGGACCTGAGTTCAAATTCAGCCTAAGATGCTAGCATGGTGACTCTGAACAAGTCACCTAATCCTGTTTGCCTCAGTTTCTTCATCTGTAAAATGAGCTGGAGAAGGAAAGGGCAAATTATTCCAGTATCTTTGCCAAGAAAGTCCCAAATGGGGACACAAAGAGTCAGATCCCACTGAAACAGCAGTAGCAACAACCAAAATATGAAAGGCATTCAGCTAGGCTCTGGACATAGAAAAATAACAAGTAGTCTCAGAGACCTTACTGGCAGATGAAACATAAGCCTTAAGTACCCTAAGTAAATACAAAGTCATTTCCTGGGGAGAAGGGGGACCTAACAACTAGACTGGTTAGGAAAAGGCACCCGAACTGATCCTTGAAGCAACTCCTGAAAAAAAGAAAAAGGAGTCATGTGAAAGATCACAGGATCATTCATTTTGCCGTGGAAGAAACCTTAGAAGTTTTCTAGTGTCATCTTCTCATTTTACAGATGAAGAAACTGAGGTACAAGGAGTTTGATTGGCTTGCTCAGGATTACCAAGGTAGTAGCAGAGCCAGCAGTCAGGCTTAAGAGCTCTGGAATCAAGGCTCAAAGCCTAATGGGAAAGCATTACCATGCAGGTAGCCTCACCTAGCTTGCTAGGGGATGGGCAGGCAGTGGCATTGAGCTCAGGTGACCAGCCAAGTGTCTGGCAGCTCCCCCAAGGCTCAGGTACCTGACACCTATGAGCTATGGAGAGAAGACAATATGAGCTGTGTCCTGCCCCATCCTGCTAAGGGGAAACAGGGTGTGCTCTGTGTGCTGAGCCAGAAACGGGCCACTTGAGCAGGCCTCCTTTGTCTGACTCTGAGAAACTAGTTCCTTCAGGCAGAACTGCCTGGCGTGTAAGGAGTGGCAGTGGGGGCCGCTAAAACTGAGCAGGGTATCTTCCCCACCAACTGGGAATTCCTAGGTCTGATTGCCAGCCTTCTAGGTCATCCTTGCCTAATTTCCCAGTTTCTCTTTTGCTGGCAGCAATCAGATGCAGTGGCCTGGATCATTTCACTGGGGTACACATACTTGGTGTGTCCTCTCCTTGGCTTGAGCATCCTTGGTCCTGGGCCTGACCCTGATCTCTCTCTCTGCTCCTTGTCCTAGGAATGGTAACTTCTGGATTGAAAACCAGAGTCTTCTGCAGAGTTAAGAAAAGGCATTATCTCAGCAAATAAAAGCTAATCCATTGTGATAACTTCTGGTGGGATATAAACTAAGGGAAGAACTGTCTCATTTTTGCACAGTACTTAGGGCATGTTAATTGACAGTTTCCCTTGGGTCTAAGTTAGAGTTCTGGAAGCTGGACTACAGCCCATCTCAACCTTCCATAGCTCTTGCCTTCCTAAGGATTTGATGAGTCCTGAAGACTTTCCAGGCCAGAGTGGTTATTCCATCAAACTACCACATAAAATTGAGGAATGAATGAATGGGAAATTATTAAGTGCTTACTATGTGCCTAACACTGTGCTGAGCACTGGAGATACAGATACAGAGAGATCTTCCCTGACTTTAAAAAGCTTCCATTCTAGTAAAAGGAGATATTATATATTGAGGAATGGTGGCCAGGAAGGGGAGGTTTGGTTTGCAAAGCCATGGCAACAGTGAGTGAAGCCCTAGGAAAGCTGAAAGAGCCAAATCTGCCTTGGTCAGACCTCATTCTGTTGTGTTCTATTTTGGGTACCACTTTTTAGGCAGGACATTGATCAATTGAGTGTCCATACTAGAGTAACCAAATTAAAGAGCCCTTCTTATGCAAAAATCACTTTAAGGAATTGGGAAGTTTAGAAAAGAGAGCATGAAGTATGAGGGGAGGATGAGAGCTAAGCATTTGAAGAACTGTTATATGAAAGAGGGATTGGATTTGTTCTGCATCAACTCAGAGCAGAATTGGAATCATGGATGAAAGTTGTAGAGGCAGATTTTAGTTCAAGGCAGCTTGGTGGCACAGTGGATAGAGTACTGGACTTAGAATCAGGAGGACTCATCTTCATGAGTTCAAATCTGACCTCAGATATTTACTAGTGGTGTGGCCTTGGACAAGTCATTTAGCCCTATTTGCCTCAGTTTCCTCATCTGTAAAGTGATGTAGAGAAGGAATGGGCAAGCCACTCCAGTATCTTTGTCAAGAAAACCCCATCTAAAGTTGCAAAGAGTTGGACATGACTAAACAACAACAAAAAGGTTTTAGTTCAACCTTAGGAAAACTTCCTAATAAAGTGAGATCACAGGGTCATTAAGTTCTTAGCAAAATCCCAAAGTAGAATAATCTGTCTTTGACTATATCACTTAAAGTGTTCAGTTTGTTGGGGAGGTTATAATGTGATCTTCTGCATGGGATAAATGGTCAGGCTGGAGCAGTTCTGTCAAACTCAAGTAGAAACAGACCCCTTCAGTACGTCTGTTGACTAAGAAAACCACAAATTAGCATTATCTGTATTGTGTTGTATTTTATTTTGTTAAACATTTCCCAGTTACATTTTATTCTGGTTCTGCTGCACCTGGGAGTTTTGCTGACAGGCCTGTCGGCCTCTAGTTTGACATGTTTGAGCTAAATGACCTCCCTCCTTAGCCAGATACCTTCTCCTTTCCCCTTAGACTAGATGGATTCCTTCCCCTTTCTTTCCAAGTCACAGATTTCCCCACCACCAATTTTAGCTAACAAGTCTCTTCTCTACCCTATCCCCTACCCCCTACCCCAAGCTTTCTTCCCTGTCCCCCTTATTCTCCAAGCAGATAGGCATTCTGTTTTCATATGTACCCTTTCCTTCAAAGGACTTTTCACCCCCTTAAGGCTGGGGTGGACCCAGCTTTTCGGTGACAGACTATGCGCAGAGAAGAGGCTAGTGGCATGTGAGAAAAGGCAGGAGGATTAGGGGCAATAGGGTAGAAAGAGACTCCTGTCCCCCTTATTGCCCCCAAGGTAAGGTAGGGCTGAGCCAGAGGAGGTCCTGAAGAATGAGGGTGTGGATCAGAGTTCTGATCCTGCCTTTGCGCTGCCTAGGTGGCCTGGGAATCGTTGGGGAATGTTAACCCTGTCTAGGAAAGAAGCTTGTAGAGATGTCCCTAACGTGGTCCTATTCCATGTTTGTGTCCCTTCCTTTGGGAAGGATAGTCTCTGACTACTGTCCTCCTGGGGTTTTATACCTAAATGAATCATTCTTTCCTGTCCTGACTTTTAACCAAAGCCCCAACCTGGCCTGCCCATGACCCTGGCACTGTTGGCATGGCTTGTAGGTGGTTACATGTATCTGCATGCATATCTGTGTTTGTGTTCTTCCATACAGATTATCAATACCAAATGACATGCTCCCATTGATGCCTACATGCATGTTCATGTCATGTTCACCTGTAGAAACTGTCATGTTGTGTGCCTCTCCAAGCCATGAGTTCACCTCCATTATGTTTTATGTCCACATATATATGTACATATATCTACATTTGTGTGTTAGTATTGTCGGTCTGTCTTGTTTCCCCTTTAGACGAAAAGCACAGTTCCTTGTGCCACCGGGCTCTCAGTGGATATGGCTGATGTGACGGTTGGTGAGATTAGCCCCTTGTAAATGGGGGCAGGGAGCCAAATCTTGTGCCAGTTCCTGCTTCAGGGAATCCTTCCTCAAGGAAGCAGAAGCTGGGACAGCTAGGGGAGCATCCAGGGTGTGGCCCAAGGGGCTGCTGGAGCTGTCAGGGCTCTGGGAAAGGATACCACCTAGTCTGAGCAAGACCAAGGGAGGCAGCCTGAGGGGAGGGCTGGAAAGAGTTCTGGTCTGGGAGTCAGGAGTCCCTGGTTCTACTCACCTATCTGGCACTAACTCAATGTGTGCATGAGATATCTGACAAATCACTTCTCTCTGGCCTTCAGTTTTCTTATCTGTAAATACGTGTGTGTGTGTGTATGTGTACATTGGTGTGGGGGAAGGAGTTGGACAAGGTGATTACTAAGATCCCTTCTGATTTGAAAAATTTATCTTAGGAGTCAAAAGTCCTTGGTTCTAGTCCTTGTTCTACTATTGACTCACTATATCTTATCATTTAACTTAAGCCTCAGTTTCCCCACCTATAAAATGGGGAGAGCTGGATTAGATAACCTCTAAGGTTCCTTCCAGCTCTGTTATTTTAGAATTATTAGATTGGGGGAAAGGGAACAGTCCCAAAAGAGGATTGTCTTTAAATACGTTTCCCAGGCTGAGGCAGCAGGGGCCTCCTCCACCCAGGGCACGCTCAGCCCTAGGGTAAGCCAGGGGCCCTGTCCAAGGCCTGAAGGGGTGAGAGGAGGTGAGGCAACCATGCCAGGCGGTGGCCCCAACGAGAGGATGACCTGGCCAGGGCCGGCCCTGCCCCCGGCCGTCCCAACCCGCCCTTTCTCCTCAGCCGCGGCACCCATCCCGCCCCTCACCAGGACCCGCAGCCTCATGGCCATGTCCCTGCCTGGGAGCAGAAGGCCCTCAACTGGATCTCGCAGGTAAGTTACCCCTTCCTCCCTTTGCCTTGCAGATTTGGAGGCCGAGAGGGAGGGCCTTGTATGAACCTGTGCAAGTACTGGTCATTGGTCCCCACCCCCACCAACAGGATGAATGGGCCCATTATACCATGAACTTGTTACATGACTTTGGGTGAGGTACTTTGCTTCAGTGTCCCCATCTGTCAGATTAAAGGATTGCATTAGGTGATCTTCATGGTCCCATCCAGCTCTAAAATATTAAGGTCTCATTTCAGCTAACTCTAGTCCTATCTCTGTCTCTCTTTTGTCTTTGTGTCTCTGTCTTTTGCCCACTGTCTCATTCTCTCCCTCCCT
This sequence comes from Notamacropus eugenii, assembly GCF_028372415.1. Taxonomy (NCBI): domain Eukaryota; kingdom Metazoa; phylum Chordata; class Mammalia; order Diprotodontia; family Macropodidae; genus Notamacropus; species Notamacropus eugenii. The sequence continues at coordinate 432,959,484 of NC_092872.1, forward strand.
CCCTCTCTATCTACCCCCTGTCTCTACGGTTTCTGCCTTCTGTCTCCTCCCTTAAGTCTCTTCCCCTCTCTTTCCCTTCTCCCTCCTCTGCCTCCCCTGTTTGTTTTCTACCGCTTGGTCTCTCCCTCTCCATCTCTCCCTCCCTGACTCTCCCTGTTTGTTTCTCTCTCTGTCTCCCCCACCTCTCCCTCCCTGTCTCCCCTCCCTCCCATTCTCTTCCCTGCTCCCCTCCTTTTCTGTTTCTTTCTTTCTCTCTCTCCACCTTTTTTCCTTTCTCTCTCTTTTCTCTTGTCCTTCCCCTCTTTCTTCCCTGCTGCTTCCCTCTTTATCTTTCTCCTTTTCTGTTTCTCCCCCTCTCTTTTTCTCTTTCTCTTCCATCCTTCCCTCCTAAAGCTAGAGTGAATGTTGGCTTGGTGATCACATGTAAGTGCCCATCTGGTTCCTCTGAAAAAACCTTCTGTGCAGTCAGGGGCTAGAGGGTCCCTTCTCTGAGTTTCAGGTTCCCCATCTATCACCATTAAAAATGGCAATATTTCCTGCCCTTCCTATATCAGAGGGCTAGAGTGAGGTTTACAAAACATGGAGCGTCTAGAAGGGGCGTTGGAGATCCCCAGTGTCCTGGGCTGAGAGAGAGCAGGCCTGGCAGAGTCAGGAGGTCTAAGTTCGAGTCCCAGCTCTGCACTGGATTCACTGTGTGAATGGTGTTTCCTCTCTCTGGTTGTTAGGTTTCCCCATCTGTGAAATGAAGGAAGTGGATTAGATGTTGATGATAATAATAGTAAAAACTGCTATTTATATGACACTGAAGAGCTGACAAAGTACTTTACATACGTTATTAAAATTGATCCTGACATTTCTGTTCCGTTGATAGTATGAGTACTGTTAATATTCCCATCTTACAGATGGGGAACCAGGGGCCCTGAAAGGGGCAGACCCTTGACTAATATCATGTGGCTAAATTGGATGAGAAAATGCCTTGAAATGTCTAAAGCAGCACATAGCTGTGAGGGATGTATTGTTACTGGAGGGAGTCCTTCTGTCTTGGGCTTATAATAATGTGGTCCTCATAGATGCATTATCTCATTGTCTCCCTTCCCATATCACACACACACACACACACACACACACACACACACACACATACACCCTTATTTATGTTTTCTTCTTTTTTCTGCTTCACATGTCATAGGAATCTCAGACTGGGCTCTTGGCCTTGTCAGGGAGCTCTTTTCTCAGCTCGGAAGGGACACTGGATGTTGGGGACCATTCTTATGAGTGACTTTGAGCAGAATACCACTCACTTACCCTGGAGACATGTTTTCTTGCTCTGCCATTTATTGGCGCTGTGACCTTGGGCATGTCACTTCTCTCTAAGCCACAGTTTCCCCATCAGAAAAATGAGAGGATTGTGCTAGATGATCCCTGAGGCTCTTGTAAGCACGGACATGGCACAGCCTCTCTATGTTTAGGTGATGGGAGCAAGGTAGGGCTGGCTCTGTGCAGGTAGGAATGGCCTTGGGGGAACTAGGAGGCCTGGCCTCCACTTTGTCTTCCACCTTGACTTCGATTTCCACTGTCTGTTCTGTCGCCCCTATCTGTATATCCCCCCATGATCGCCCCACAGCCGGGGGCTGTATGGACGAAATGGGCTGGCCGTGTTCTCTCAATGTTCACCATCCTCTGACACCCAGCTTGGGCCTCCACCTCTTCTTCCTGCCTCCAGGCGTACCTCACCCCCTGTCAGCATGCGGGATACCTATGGTACCTCCTCACTCAGCAGCAGCAGCAACTCTGGCTCCTATAAGGGCAGTGACAGCAGCCCCACACCCAGGTAACTGTCCCCACCTCGCTGTCCTTTCCCCATCCTGAGCCTGGACACCAGGGGAGTGGGTAGCCTTCACTCATCCACCACTATGTAGCTGGGTGACTCTGGGCAAATACTTTCCTCTCTCTGAGCCTTCATTTCTCTTTCTGTAAAATGGGGATAGTGATGCCCTCCCTAGAAGGCTGTGGAAGCCCAAATTAAATAATTTTTGCACAGTGGAAAGAAATGGGTTCTTAAGAAAAACAGCCAAGAAAACCTGGAATCAGGTGGCATGAGGTCCTGGGTTGGGGGGATCATTTAGAGGTGAGTATTGCAGGACCAGGAGAAGTTTATTCTCTTGTGCCTCTGCCCATTCCACCTGATGAGGTTGGAACACTGATCCAGGCTTGAGAACATGCCATCCATAGACTGGTGGCCTGAGCTCCCCGTTACACTGATTGGCATTGAGGTATTGGGGTCAGGTGTCCAAAACGAGCTGATTCATATGTACATGTAACCTGTGTGTGCATGTGCATACACGTGTGAATGGGTAGGTATGCGTGAGCTATATGTGCATCTCTTTCTGTGTTTGTGCGTGTTTATGCATGTATCTGTATGTATATCAATAGGCATGTGTGTGTGGAGGTATATTCAGGTGAATTTGTGCACATGGATATGTTATGAGAGGGACGTAGGGAAAGAATTATGGTGAAGATGGCCATGAAGGTGGAAGGAGTCTGATAGCACACACACACACTCATTTCCCTCCTCGGGTACCACCTCCCCTAATCTGAGGTGCTCATACGGTAGCACAAGCCTTATTGTCCCCATTTACACAAGAGGGAACTGAAGCTCAGGGAGGAAAAGTGATTTTCCCAAGGTCACACAGCTTGTCTGTCGGTGGTGAGTTATGCCCTCTATAGTGGTGATGGAGTAGGGGATAATGACGATGGAGAACTGTGCTTTGCCCCAGACAATGGCAGACCCCCCAGGGCATCCATCAGTCCTAGAGATAGGGATGACAAAATGGAGAAACAGCCACTGACCAACCACCCCATCTTCCAGGCGTTCGATGAAGTACACACTGTGTAGTGATAATCATGGCATCAGACCCCCCACCCCAGAGCAGTACCTGACACCCCTGCAGCAAAAGGAGGTCTGCATCCGGCACCTGAGGGCTCGTCTCAAAGACACGCAGGATCGACTTCAAGACAGGTAAGCAGGCGCTGTGAGGTGGGGCTCAGGGGCTCAGGGGCTCACAGGCGTGCCCTCACCCACTCTCCTCTGGGTGCTAGAAGCAGTAGTGACCCTTGGAGCCAACAGAAGTATCGGGGGACCCTCTTGACCTTCAACCCCTTTCTTCCATTCACTCATTACTACAAGTAAACACCTACCCTGCCTACCCTGTGGAGGGCCAGCGTAGAAAAGAGATTTAAAAAAGATGGTTAAGTTAAGGTCCCTGCCCTTATGGCGATGGATCACACTGTAGTAGGGGAAAGAAAATGTGGAGACAGGTGAGTATGATGCAGATTAGATTTTATAATGCACATTATATGCAGGATAATGAAAGGGATGTTTAGTCCAGGAACATTATAACTGCTGTCTTCAGCTCTCTGGAGGGCTCTCAAGAGATAAAGACTGAATCTGCTTGTCCTCAGAGGACAGAATGGGGCAATGGGTAGGTTTATAAAGAGAGAGCTTTTTTTTTGCTCAACATGAGAAAACCATCCTAATTATTAGAGCCGTTCAAAACAATCATCTTGGGAAGAAAGGGATTCCCTGACATTGAAGCTCTTTAAAATCAAGGGAGGGAGGAATTTAATGGAGGAGAGGGGAGATTTCAGACTTTAACTCCAGGGATCAGGATAGCTTTCTTTAGGGAAAAGAAGGGGAATGATTCTGAACATGGGAATCGTGAGCAAAATCAGGAAGCCAAGAAAATGCAGGTGCTTTCCAGGGAGGATGTGTCTGGCTTGAATGAGGCTTGCTTTCTTCCTTATCTCTCCAATCCTAGGAAGCAGGTCAGGTGAGCCAAGTCACCCATGCTAGGCAGTGACCAAAGCCTCATTCCCTTCCCTGCAATCCCCTTGTCCATTTTACTCAGCTCCTCTGGACACCTAAGCCCCAGTTTTCCTGTTTTCCCCTTTTTAAGTTGAATACTGTTATTCTCCTTCCCTTGTGTGAGGCCTCTGACTGCTTCTTTTGTCCCCATCTTTACCCAAACCCCCTCTCTAAACACACCCCCATCATTTCTTCAGACAAGAATTTCTCTCTGTGTAGGGGCCTGTGAGTGGAATCAGAGGCAGGTGTAGGATTGGGCAGACATAAAGACGATGACATAGGGTGCTGGGGTTTCCTCCCTGGGCTCCTCTGCTTCGGTGGGGAACTTGTGGGGTTTCCACTAACTACCCTTGGATCTCATTCTGTGTCTGTACTATCTCCTCAGTCCTCATGAGAGCCTGCCTATCTTTACCACTTATTTCTTTAAAACTCAGTCATGTGATCAGGTCCCAGAGCCTTCTTTGACTGAAGAGAACTTTCTAATTATTTCAAGTTTTCTTCTCTGAAGCTTCATGGCTCCATCTGGGGATTTGGTGACTTATTTCTAGGTCCCCTTAATGGGGCACTTTGAGTTGGAAAACTTGAGTTCAAATCCATACTACCCATATCGTATTGGGCAAGCCCTTAACTTTGGAGCTTTTGTTTCCTTATCCGTAAAAATGAGACAACTGGACTAGATAGTAATAGTAATAATAACAACTCATATTTCTGCAGCACCTGCTGTGTGCCAGAAACTTTACCAATATTACCCAATTTGTCCTCACAACAATCCTGGGAAGATAGCTGCTGTTATTATTCCCATTTTACAGTTGAAGAAACTGAGGCAAACAGAGGTTAAATAACTTGCTTGGGGTCACACAGCCCATATGGGCCTGCGGTCAGATTGGAACTGAAGTCTTCCTGACTCTTGGCACCACCTATCTACCATCTGACTAGATGACCTTGGAGGTCTTCTTCAATCTAAATCTGTATTTCTGTGATTCTTCCAGTAGCAGCAACAGCAGCAGCTCATTTGGAAATGATCCTCAATAGTTTGTTACACAAGTTAAAGCTGAGGAGGACCTTAGAGAACATCTAATTCAATCTCTTCTTTTTACAAATGAGGAAACTGAGGCCCAGAGAAAGGAAATTACCCATCCAAGGTCACACAGCTAATAAAGGGCAGGGCCAGCAATTGACTTCAGGCTTTCTGACTCCCAAGCCCAATGATCTTTCCATTGGAGCACACCACAACCCTCACCAAAACAATAAATACCGATCCCTAGGCACCTGGTGCCTTCCCCCCGTCCCCCAAAATGAAAGCATCCCGGATTTTGAACAGACCCAGGAGACAGGCAGTGCACGTGTTGTTATGCCCATTTGCAGATAAGGTAACTGAGGCTTATAGTGGGGGAGCAGCTTGTGTCAGAGCTCAGGCTCCTTCCGTTCTTTCTGTGGACGATGTTAGAGGCTCATGCCATGTTCCTTCTCGAATTCTTCTAGTCTCTTCCCTTCTCAAACACTGTTTTTAAAAAGAAAAAAAACCTGCCAGCTATAGAGGAAAACATAGACTTTGCCTGTTACTCTGCTTTTTAATTCTTGTATTCTTTTCTCTCATCATGAAAAAAGATGCCCAGTCTTTTAGGAAGTAATACCTGATATTTACATAAAGTTTTGCTTATTTTATCTCATTTAAGCCTCACAACAACCCTGTGATGTGGGTGTCATTATCCCCATTTTACAGATGAGGAAACTGAGGTTCAGAAGTTAAGTGACTTGCCCAGGGTCACACAGCTAGGAAGTGTTAGAGGCAAAATTTGAACCCTGTTCTCCCTGACTCCAAATCCAGCGCTCTATCCACTATGCCATGCTAATTAGAAGCAAGTAACTTTCCACTCTATCTTTAAGAATTCAGTAGGCATTATTAATTGCTTACCATATATAAGGCACCAACTAATTACTGGGAATACTGAGACAAAAATAAAAGTCTTTACCCCCAGGGAGCTTTTACCTACTGGGGGAATCCAGCATGAGCATGGCTACAAAGTAAGTTAAGAAATACTTTCAGAATGGGGAGAGCCGTCAGCAGTGAGGGCACTCAGCAAAGGCCTTGTGTGGGAGACAGAACCTGAGCTGAGTCTTAAAAGATGCTCAGGATTCTAAGGAGTAACTGTGATGACAAAATAGGGATAGACTGGGAAGAAAGCACGGTGATAGCAGGTGGAATGCTCCGTTAGGGGAGAGAAGAGAGAGACCTGCCAACAAGTAAGGGTTTCATCCTCTGCCAATCATGAATTTAAGCGTGACATTCCCTTAGTTGTTCTTTGTAACTCTGCCTACACACATTGAGGTGGCAATAAGTGCTTGAAGGTTGTGCCTGTGGAACTCACACTCTGGCAGATCCTCCTGCCTGGAAAGGTTTTTAGTCCAGCCATGGTAATGACAAGATGTTGGTCACACAAGACCCAGCCTTGCTAAGTTCAGAGACTTTAACCCTCACAATTAGCCAGTAAGGGCTGACTGCTTTGACCACAACAGTTTGTGACACTGGCGTCTGGGAGAGGGAAGGGTTGTGATTTCTGAACAGGCACTATGGAAGTGGAAATTATAAAGTTTTGGAAGTATGTTCCTACAAAAAGAGTTCTTTAAAAGTCGGCCTCAGTTAAAAGACCTATATCCCTTTCCTCCAAACATAGCTTTTAAAAACCATGTTTAAACAGAAATATATTAAGGTTTTAAAACAGACATGAAAAAGTTTCTTGAACACAGTAGTTTACTAAGTGTTCAGTTGAAAAACAATTTTATGATGTCATTTCTAAAGGGACTGGAGGGGGAACATTCTCTTTATGTCTTCAGTTCCCTAGATCATCTATGGCAGAAACTGGGTCCCTTAGGAGATTATCTTCACCTTGTCATTTAGACAAGTGCCCATTTACCCTGACTTTTTGTTTCCTGTCTCTAAGATAGATTCCTGGGTTTGATAACAAAAACCTGTTCCCAATCCCATGAGAATGTTGTGCTTTTTTTTAAAATAGCCTTAGTTATTGTCAGGGTTTTGATGACCTCAGTGGTTGTTTGCATCATAGGATCCCAGAAAAAAAACAAACTATAGATATAGGGTAGGAACACAGCAAAAATAAATGTATTATTAACCCTCCTCAGTCCTATGGTTTAATTTGGCATATATAACATGTCCTGTGTTCCTGTTGCCTATATCTAGATCCATCTATCACATCATATCCATGCTCTAGTCTGAGGATGTTCCCAAAAGGTTTTCCATGAAGCCCTAGTGGTAGTGTATGATGCCATTTGGATAAGGATTCTTTAAGATACTTTTGATGACAGCAAATGTTGGTGGGACTTAGAAAGAGGACCCATTCAAGCATGAAAATTTAGCAGCATCAAACACAGGGCAGAATTTCTGGTTCAGGCTTCCCTTGTTTGACCCGATGAGCAAGAGGTGGCCTTCAGTGTGCCTCAGCTACATCTCCACCCTCCTTGTATCTCAGCCTCATCCTTTCCCTTTTGACACTGGTCCCCATCCCTGTGCCCATTACACCCACCTTCCAGTACCCTCTTCACCCTCCATTTCTGACACACATCATGGACTTTAACATCTTATGTCTGGCAATGGGGCACCACCACCTTCTTCTAAACAATGTCCTCTACTCTTTCTCTTATGTTTCCTAATTTTCCCAATCTCTCTTTACTCCAGGGGCATTCAGTTCCTCAGGCTACCCAACCCAGCATTTCTCAATCTCTCAATATATTGGGCTCCAAAATATCTTTTGGCCCAATAAGTTCAGGAAATACTAGAATAGGCAATTTCTGAGTAAATTCATGAACAAAGGCATAGGGGTAGTAAGATGCAGGCAGGCCATGTTCAAGTAGCAAAGAGTAGGAAATATAGTTTGAAAGGAATATAGAGAGTGTAGAGGGGAATAATGTGAAATTAGGCTAGACAAGTAGGTTGAAGTCAAATTGTAGGGGGTCATTGAACGTCAGGCAAAGGAATCCAAAGTTACTCAGTTGGCAGTAATGAGCCATTGATGGTTTTTGAGCAGAGGAGCGATGTGACTAGATCAGTACATAAGATTACTCTGACAGTGGTGTGAAGGATGGACTGAAGGAGGCAGAGAGACTAGAAGCAGGAAGATCTGCATCCTTATGATGTGGGTGTTAATGAAGAACTGTTCCAGGGTGGTAACTATGGGAATAGTCATGGAGACTTGGCTCCAAGACTTGGGGATGACTTGGAGAAGTCTTCTGGAAGTAGAATTGACAGGAAGAGAAGGGATGAAGAGGGGATGGAGATGGATTACATAAGAGACAAAAGGAGGAGGGAAAAATCAGAAGATAAAAAGGTAAGTTAAGAACATGAGAGTCTAAGTAAATGATGGGACCATAGACAGGAGGAATGGAGTCCAGAAGATGGAACACATTTCAGAGGAAAGATAATAAATCAAAGCTCTATCTTTAAGTAGGGGGGATTTCTGCAGCCTGAACACTATTCTTGGCCTGGAAATGATAAAAGTGGGAACTAGAAAGATTTCCTCAATTCTGTCCAAGTCATTAGCAACCAAAAAAGCTACTTCACCCTCACCCCCAACCTTTGATCAATCAAGAGCCACGCTTGGGCCTTTCTTACCTTTGCTAGATCTAGGTCCTGAGGACCCATGGCCAAGTTCAGGTGGGATAAGTGTGTCACCCTTCTTCTCCTCCTCCACCCCCCAATCTACTTACAGGGATTCAGAGATTGATGACCTAAAGAGCCAGCTATCCCGTATGCAAGAGGACTGGATTGAGGAGGAATGCCACCGGGTTGAGGCCCAGCTGGCTCTCAAGGAGGCCCGGAAGGAGATCCGGCAGCTCAAGCAGGTGATTGACACAGTCAAGAGCAACCTCATAGACAAAGACAAGGGGCTGCAGAAGTACTTTGTCGACATCAACATCCAGAACAAGAAGTTGGAGACTTTGTTGCATAGCATGGAGGTAGCCCAGAACGGGACCGTCAAAGAGGATGGGACTGGGGGGTCTTCGGGGGGCTCTCCTGCCCGCTCCCTAACCCGAAGCTCCACCTACACCAAGCTGAGTGATCAGGGCCCTGGTGACCGAAATGCTGACCCTCAGAGTGCATCCACAGAAGAGGTGGGGGACAGCGGCTTTGCAGCAGCTGACGACACCCTGAGCCGCACAGAACTGTTGGAGGCAAGCAGCCTGCTCTCTTCTGGGCTGGACTGTGGCCCAGATGAAGGCTCCCTGCAGAGTTCCTTTACCTTGGGGTCCCGACTTCCAACCAGCTCCACCTATGAGAAGCTGTTGGGAGGCAGTGGTGGAGGCGTGGAGGCTGGCGTACAGGCCAGCTGCATGCAAGAGCGGGCCATCCAGACAGACTTTGTGCATTACCAGCCTGACCTAGACACTATCCTGGAGAAAGTGATGAAGTCACAGGCCTGTGGGCTGGCCAGCCCTGGCCCTAGCCCAGCCTGGGCTCCAGCCCCAGACACAGAGGAAATGCCCTCAGGCTTCCCAGGGCCTATGGACCTGATACCAGCTGACCCTAATTCAGCAGTGGTGGTGACAGTAGGAGAGGAGCCCATGGTGGCTCCAGTGACCCAAGGCCCTTCTCCACACGTGCCCAGCCTCAACCCATCGGTGAGCATTGCCTGCCCTGTGGATGAAGAGGCTGGCGAGGTAGCGCCTGAGCCTAAAAGCTACTGGAGCCGTCACTTCATTGTGGATCTCCTGGCAGTGGTGGTGCCCGCGGTGCCAACAGTGGCCTGGTTGTGCCGGTCCCAGCGGCGCCAAGGCCAACCCATATACAATATCAGCTCCCTGCTTCGGGGATGCTGCACTGTGGCCTTGCACTCCATCCGCAAGATTAGTTGCCGCTCTGTGAGCACTTCAGGGCCTATGGGCACCGGAGGCAGTTCCCAGCTGTGACTGGCCACCCATCCCCGGGAACCAGGCTCATCTTGGTCTGACCACTGATTGTAGGTCTTTCTCTTTCCCTCTCTTTCTCGCACACACACATTCACACTCACATGTGCACGGAGTGTCATCATCTTAATTTATTTAGCTTTTCCAACATAGGGAGGCCATAGTCTGGGTAGGCCAGGATAGCCTGGGGATGGTCTGAAGTTCTACAGATGGCTGCCACTGTGGCCTCTCGGAGCAGGAAGGAAGCATTCTGTGGCCTGGGGTGAGAGGGGGATGGGATAGATCTGATTGAAGCTGGGATATTGCCAACTTCTATCATAGCAAGGAAGATTCCCACTGAAGGAAGAGGGCAAAGAACTTGAGCTTCCATTTTTCTTTCCACAATGCCCACCTTTTTCTGCCACCCCAGCTCCTCCTGTCCAGCTGACATTCTCCCTAGGCAGTTCTGTATTTGTTTTTGGAATAAGCTGGCTGGTCCTCAAAGTTCATGGGACTACCTTCTTAGTACTTTCTTCCTTGACTGTTAGGTCAGTATTATTGTTTCCAGTGGGTGAGATGACTTGCCTAAGGTCACATGGCATAGGGATTGGAATTACTGGGGAATGGGAACACATGGCTTTTGTCTCTTTGCCTTCGTGGGCAACCCAGGCTGGTTCTGGGAGTGAATAATGGGGGGAAATGGAAGTAATGGCTGAAACTACCCTGACATTTCTTTGCTTCTTGTCACCGGGTGGGTGGGTTGGATGAGTTGGGGTGGAGGCAGAGCCAGGGAAAAAGGAAGGAGAAAAATGAATGGGGGAGGGTCAGCAGAAGGAGCTGTAGGGTGTGGCTGGCTTTCCCTGATGCACACACCCCTGCACTGAGCCTGTTCTCAGCCTTGAAGAAGGGAGATGGCTCCCCCAGGGCCCAGGTCACCGTGAGAACAAATTATCACTCCATCTAACTAATGTCCTGAACCCCTTTCTCCCTTTCCCTGATGCTTCTGGGTAAGCCACTGCTCTTGGGAGGCCTAGGGGATGCTCTCCATCTCACAAACTGTATTGGAAGGTGCTGAAGGGTCCCCACAGGACTTGAGAAGCCAGTGGCACCCCCAAACCATTTTGAAATCACTTTGCACTATGCCCCCTTTGTGATAACAATATTTTCGTAGGGGAGGTGGTTGGATGAAGCTCTACCAGAATGCCAGTGGGCCCATGGAGGGAGGGAGGGAGAGAGGGACTTCCCATTAGCTGGTTCTCCTCCCTCTGGAGGTTGGGGGGCTCTAAGGGATAGGGGAGGTGGAAGAGAAGGACCCCAAGTCATGCCTTTATGCCTCTGGCTGAAAACTCCTCAGTGCAGTAAGCCAGGGGTTAGGATAAAGAAGCCATGTTTTACCAGCCAGCCCTGCACTAGGAGCATGTGGATAGAGAATTTGCCTAAGGGCAGGGCCTTACAAGTGCAAGCGTGTTCACTATCGAAGACCCTGCTGCATCACCCTCACTCACACTCGTACACACGTATACACTTACATAAACATACGTGCACACATGCTCCAGGTAGGGACCAGAGTCACCAACACCTTCCTAACTCTGAGCACCAGCTCCTTTAGTGAAGTAGTTGGCATTGTTTTTCTTTTAAAAACAACCCACTTGTGTTCGGTCTCATAATTGATTTCATCTCCCAGCCTGGAGTGCTTGGAACACGTCTGGGGTGTTAGGAAGGGTCCCCTTGATTCTCCATTCTATAGGCCTATAATTTTCTTTTTTTAAAATTGAAGTCTAGTCTTTGAGGACTAGGTCCCCGCACACAGCTTGGGCTGTTTGGCAGCTTGAATCTGCTCATCACCTTTGCTTGAACTGGCTCCTGGTGTGCCTGTCCATGCCCTGTCTCCTCAGACTGGGGAGCCTCCTTCTGCATGTGCAGGGGTATCGGTCCCACTCTCCCCCAGCTTAGCCATGTGCTTCCCCAATCCATAGAGGCAGGCAGCTGTTTCTACCCATGGATCCTCTCCAGTGAACCCCTATTCAGAGGCCCAAATCCAGGGTCAATATCTGGGTCAAGATTACCTGGGAAGTGGGGGGAGGGAAACCTCCCTTTGGACACTGGAATGGAATATGTCTGCAATCTGGTGATGAGGGAACTGTTGAAACCTGATCAAAAGTGAAAAGGCCACTCGTTCTAGGATCTAAGTCTCATGTGCAGTGTATTTGTGGATCTGTGTAAGCATCTCATTAGACTATCCAAAGCTTTGCTGAGAAAATAAATGTATGATTATATTTGAAAAGAAAATCTATATATTTTTCAAAACCAGAACTTCATGGAGTGATAAGGGCTCAGCTACTGTCTCTTGCTATCCTACAGCTCCCTTATCCTGTCTACAAGCTGTAGTAAATGATAAGGATCCAACCTGGTCCCTTGTTGCCAAATCAACCCCATTCCTTCCTCACTATAGGACTCTGACCCAGGAAGGCCCCAGCCTTTGGTGTTACCCTTGCATGGATGTGCCCTGGGCCTGGGAATGTACTTGCTCCTAGCCACCAGAGAGAGCCCTGTGGATTTAGCCCAGCCCAGCTTGGGCAAATTCAGGTTTGTGGGAACTATGTGAAAGCCCATGAAGATTCCCATCACCTGAAGTTTGTCTTTCAACCCAGTGGAGATTCCACAGGAATCTTTGATGGTCTTGGTCTAAAACTTTTTTTGTGGGGAATCTCCTTGATCTTGAGGGATCTGTGTGCCATGTACTGGTGACCAAGGCTGGTGTCACCATGTGCATTGCAGGCAGACTGCAAGGTGATACAGAAGGTGGGTAGCCCCTTTACTATCAGCATTTACGCTGGGCATCAGTATGGGGCTGAATTTTATTCCTATAATACCAGAAGCTGCTGACCCAATCTTCCTGCCCCCAGCCTGGGACCATCTCAGCTCCCCAGAGAGGTAGCTGGGCGACCCAGGCACTTCCCACAGACCTAAGGGGTGATAATTGACTAAATCTGTCAGGGGCAGCAGGACCTTTTGCTATCTCCCATAACGCACACCCATGCTCGTTTGCTATGTGCCTATGTGTATGTGAGATGTAACCTAAGACTATGCAATGAGTTCAGTGCTGTCTGCCCTGGGGTGGGAATAGGGCAAAGAGAACTTTCTCATTCATGCAGTCACCTGCTCAGGGCTCAACGCAAATGGATCAGTGATTGTGCAGGCCTCAGACATCTGGAGCCTTCTGTTCTGACTATGCAAAGGGCACTGAGGGGCCTGGAAGGTGGTGCTCCACTTTCCGGGAGGATGGGAAGATTGGGCCTCAAATGGCTTCGTGCCCTGTCCCCACCCCAGGAATAGTTGGTTTGTATTTCTACCCTTTTACTTCCCATGCTGTAAACTTTTAGGTGTTGCTCTGGGTTGAGCCCTGGGAGGACTAGAGGCTCCACACCTACTGAGCAACTTAAAAGAAGACTCACTCCAGCTTAGAGAGCAGGAACACCCCTCATTCCCACCCTACTCCATAACTCAGGATTTTCTCTCCCCCCCTACCCCCCAAACCTCTTCTAGGGGCCCTTGGCTCCCCAGTTACTTGTCTGCAGTGGGCAGTCTGTCTAGGAGCTGGGCTTGGCTCTAGCAGGAGCAACAACAGCTCCCCATGATCATAATCCAGCTCTAGGCTACTGTCCTGGGTCTCATCTTTGCCATTACCGAAACCCTGTAAGTTAGAGCCTTCTGCCATCTTGATATACATCTGTGATTGGTTGCTTCCCTTGCAAAGATCTTGGGCCTCAAGAGTGGAATTTAAGACAATGTCTCCTAAGGGGATAACTTAGCTTTTCACTAGAATGCTCTTGCCTCCTACGGCATACCCTGGCATCTCATCACATTGGTCAGAGGGTTTGGATTGGCTTTCTCTACAACAACTCCCTGGCTCCCTTTCCATCTATCTACCCAGGGAAAGAAATCAGATCCGTGGGAAACAAGAATTCCTGGAAGGTAAACCAAGGACACATCTAAGTACAAGGGCTATGCCAGTTTCAGGGAGAAAAAAATGGGAATTTGGGGGGAGGGATGGGGAGAAGATGGGTGGCAATAGGAAACAAGGTGGTCAGTATGAGGTGTCTTGTCTCATCTCCTTTATCTCTGGTCTTTCATTCACGTGGTTGGAACTGCAGCTGAACTGAGCAGTTCTGTATTAAAGCATGAAAGCCACACCCCCAGTGTCCTGCTCTCTATATTGCGCCTCTACAAGTGGGAGGGAGGGAGGAAGGGAGGCACTAGACCTACTTTAGAATACTGAAGAGGTGATTGGTGATGGATAGACTAGAAGAGCACTGAATTTGGAGTTGGAAGGACTGAGGCTAGAATCTGAATGATACTACTTGTTACCCACGTAACTGGGCAAATTAGTTGCTTTCATATAGGCCTCAGTTTCATCATCTGAAATATAAGGGACTTGGTACCTTGGTATAAAATCTCTTCCATGTCTAAGCCCCGTGAAGATTAAATATGTTTTTTTTTAAAATCTGATCTAGAGAACGCAGAATGAAAGCCTTCCCCATGGAGAGCACAGTTTTGTGCAAACCCCAGCACTATCCAAACAGAAACAAGTAGTCATGGCTACCCTCTGGCAAAATTAACAGACGTGGAAAGGATGCAAAGGAGAAAAAATATTAGTTTAAAAAAGTGACTATTTTAGTGAATGAGTGCATGAATAATCATTTATTCAACGGATATTGTGCACCAGATACTGTACTAAGAAATGAGGACTCAGATACAAAAAGCATTCCAGTCCCTTATATTCCAATGGGGAAAGAAGACATATTTGGGGAAGTTGTGGCTAGGGAGGACTGTTGGTCTGGGAAATCACAGGGAATGAAGAATGGAGCCACAGAGAAAGATTAACCCATCCTTTCTGGGATTGTTCCCAGAGCTGGAAATGGAAAGCTATTGGGATGGGGGTATGAGAAGGCTGCAGGGCAGGATGATGGGTCTAGGCTGATACTGGAAAACCCTTACCTACCAGGAGCCCCTCAGAACAACTGTTTCATCATCTGTTTTCTGGGAGCAAGATTCATCATTGAAGTTCTGCTAAATTTGGCTGTTTTAGTGTTGTTTTTATCAACCATGTTGGAATCTGCTTAGCAGTCTCTTTGCTCATCATCATGGGGTCCCCTTTATTTTCAAATCATTTTCAATCAATCAGAACAGTATACAGTGTTTGGCATGTAGTAGGTGCTTAATAAATGTTTATTGATTGATTGTTCATCACCATGGGACTAACTTTATTTAAAATATATATTTTTTAAGTTCTGTTGCAAAGATGGCAAAGAGTTAAGAGAGAAAACTGAGATCTGTCTGATTCATTCCCTTTTGAGGATCAGCTCTTCAAACTAACCTAGGAGCTATTTCAATAATGGCAACCAACTATTTCTGCCTAGGTCCTGTGCCCAGCATTGAGGCCTACCCCCTATATCAGCCTTTTTGAATATATTAAAATCAATTGCCACAAAATCTTGAAGTGACAGGTTGGGGCGAGGTGGCACAGTTGAGTGTCCTGTGGCATTAATTTCCTTAAGCTCTAATTTGCTTGGTTGTATCACAATACTTATAAATTTGGTACTGAGTAATGAGGGCTTGGAGCAGATGGTCTCTGAAATCCCTTTTAGCTCTCCCTCTGCTTTGATCCTAAGCCTTCTATAATGCTCCTTCATCAGGTTTTTTGCAAAGACAATGTGAAATGGATTATGTCCACACCCATTCCTGTGCTTGATACCTGCAGGCCACAGGAGACCATAGGAGTGTTAATATTTGCCAGAATTCACTCTTCTGGGTATATAGACATGAAGATTTTGCTGTGGGCTTGCTCAAGGTTCCATTTCTTTCCCTAACCCGTTGGCATGCATAGATCCTTTCAGGACCCTGTCTTCCCAACCTGCAGCAGGATCAAAGGGCTCCCTCTCAGCCAGCTGGAAGAAAAAGCAATCATAACATGGAATGCTGCTCATTCCCACCCTCTCCCCTGAAATAGCAGAAATGGCCCCTTGAAAGGGTTAAGGGGGCCCTTAGAGGGATGTGAACTGTGGTCCCATCCCATCCTTTGCAATGACAAGAGAGTTCCCTTGTAGAAGGACGGGAAGGAGGATCTGGAGCTTCAGATATCAGGAATAGAATGATCCATGGAAGTATGCAACAGGGTCGAAGAAAGCCTGGAAGCAATGAAAGAGAGCAGGGATTGGCACAAAGCTTTCCTCAGAGAACCCCTCATGATATGAATACAGCCCTGCATTTGTTTTCCGTGCTTCTGAAGCTTTCGTATCTCCTGGCATTTCCTCTGAATTCCCTCTGGGGAATGGATAGGCAGTGAAAGGATAACCTCCCCCCACCCCTTGGATTTACAGATTAGATATAGGTTTTCCCAACTATGACATCACAGAAGTCCTGTGTTTTCCTCATCTGATAACAAACAGCCTTGGAATGTCATAGTTGAAAGGGACTTTGGGGATCATTGACTTAAACCTCTTTATCTTACAGATGTGGAAAACCGAGGCTAAAATAAACTACTACTAAGTAGCACATTTCCTCACTCCCAAACCAGGAAACTTCCTACTCAACTAGGCTGCTTTTCCTTTCTTCTAGCCCTTCTTCTTCCTTAAAAGACAGCCTGCACTCCGTTACCTTACCTAGGTTGCTTTAACCTAAGAGGCAAGATTGTTCAGTAAAAACAAGCCCTGTCATGGAAGGTGGCGACTTGGGTTTTTGCCTGTCTTTGCCCCCAACTTTACAGTTAGTCTTCAAGAGGTTACTCCCTAAAGTTCTATATTCTGAAGGTCCCTCCCAACACTGGCATGTGATTGGATGCTGGAGGATTCTCCATAGCTGTTAGGCACCCGTGAAGAAAGGGATGGAGTGGAGAAGAGGTCTACTTACTTTTTAATCATGTGCTCATAAATCACTGTGGGGATGATGGTGAGGGTGATCACATTTCCAGCTGTGGCCAGGATCTCTGTCGTCTCTTTGTCCTGGAATCAAGGGGAAGGGGGAGAAGAAAATGAGAAATGAAGAAACGATATTAGTTAGGATTCTGGTAGGGGCAACTAGTGCTGGGTTTGAAATCAGGAAGACTCATCTTTGTGAGTTCAAATCTGGCCTCAGACGCTGCCTGTGTGACCCTGGGCAAGACGCTTAACCCTGGTTGGCTCAGTTTCCTCATCTGTAAAATGAGCTGGAGAAGGAAGTGGTAAACTAGTATCTCTGCCAAGAAAACTCCAAATGGGGTCACAGAGAGTCAGATACAACTGAAATGACTGAATAAGAACAGATGCCTCTAACAATGCTGCTGATTCCACTGAAAGAGTAATGCGAAGATACACAAGATACTGCAGAGGCATAAAGAACATGGCGGCACTGATTGTAACCGACATTGGGTCATATAGGACCTTATAGATCAGTGGCCACTACTTTCAGAAAGTCAGCCTCAGAGTTTAATCTCCAACTCCCAGACCTCCTACAGGGTCGGAGAAGTTTTGTAAGGACAATGTTTCCTTGCCTATCTGTCCCTTTCTCCACCTTTCTAACCCCCAAATGTAGAGAAAAAACTGAAGTAAATAAAGATTTCACATTGTCTGGGTCTCATGTACAGCCAACCAGAGTGACTAGCTCACATGGGCTTATCTCAACTCTATTCAACTGACTAGGACCAAGTCAAAGTGGAGAGTGGGAAAAGTGTGGACAGAGAGGAATGAGTGCAACTTAGCTGTTGCAATTCAATAAGCAATTATTATGACATTACTGTGTGTGAAACAACAGGGAAAGTGCTGGGGAAGATACAAAGTTTAGGATACACACAGTGCTAGCTGCTAGAACTTATTTGTTGGAGGGAGAGGTAAAGGAGACAAGAACCACAAATAAAAACCGGGTTGACCATAAGGAAAAGGCCCCCACTGGCCTAAACAAATCCCAACCTTGTTGGCTAAATCTAATGGGTTTTATACATAGGAAAGTCCTCCCAGGCCCTGACTCAGAACTTATTTATTTTTGTTTTATATACAATTCTAACAAGCTTGGGTATGTGGTTTCCCAGACTACAACACATAAGGGGTGACCAATAAAAAATTTAGAAGAAGAGAGGGTGAAAAAAATGCTGTTTGCTACAGGCGAACATATACTGTCTGCAAGAAGTGATTGCTTGACAATGGAGAAGATGGAAAAATATGAAAACACAGACTCAAGAAGTCTAGTAGCTGTAGGCAAGAGAGTACAGAGGCAAGGAAGTCCCCATATCTCAGTAATCCCCTAGAACTCCTGGGTCATAGGCCAGCATACTAACTTCTGCTTATAATAACCACTCCGAAGGAAAAAAAAAAGTTAAATGTTTTTAACTCATTCCAATTAAATCCATTTGGCACCTACTATATGTAAGACTCTGCACTCAGTCTTGAATGATAACTAAGTGTGGTGTAAGAAGGCAGAGGAATATTTAAGACAGAGAGTATGATATGTGGTATTTCTCTGGATAAAATGTAAGCTCCCTAAGGGAAAAGATGGTTTTGTTTTGTCTTTGTGTCCCCAGCAATCAGCACAGTGTTTGGTATATAGTAGGTGCTTAATAGATGCTGGCTGACTGATGGATTGGTACAGTGGTGAGACCTCTGGAAGTCAGGAGACCCAGGTTCTAGAGCCATCTCCACTAGTAATCCACTGTGTAAGTTTAAGTAAATTACTTCCCCTCTCTAGGCCAACATTTTTCTCCTCTGTAAAATGGTAATATTGATACTGCTTACCTCTCAGGGCACCCTGAATACCTTAAGGGGCTAGATAAAAGTGAGGTAAAAATAATGATAATGATCAAAAAACAGAGGGTTTGAACCAACTTGACTCCAACAACCTCCAAGAACTTTCCCTGGTTCTAATATGTCAAGTTGTCTTCAAGTCCTGAGATTCTAAGATGTCTTGAGCTCTGTTCACAAAACTGGCCTCACACACTAGCTCTGGGTCATTTACAGTCCAGTCTGAGCCTGGCTTTCTAGGCCAGGGACCTCCAATGGACGTTCTGTCACCCTGCTGAAGATCCTGGAGGGGGTGAAGGGATGTTCAGCCAAAAGGTGACCAAGATCAAAATGATGACACTCCTGGTTACAAGCAGCCCTAGTCAACCATTGTGCTAAGCCTATCAGGAACAAAAAGCCTGTTTCAGAACTCCTGGGGTTTGCATCTGATTTTGGTTTCCATTATTGTCTATGGGATTCTTTTTTTTTTTTTTAAGAAGAAATATTAACAGGAAGAGAGGAAAAGGGGAAGGAAGGGATGATAGAGTAAGGAGGGTAGAAGAAAAGAAAAATAGAGTAGGAAGGGAAGAAGGAAAGAAAGAGGAGGAAAGAAAAAAGAAAGGAAGAAAGGAAGGAAAGAAGGAAGGAAGGGAAAGGAAGGAAGGAAGGAAGGAAAGAAGGAAGGAAGAGGAAGGAAGAAAAAAGAAAGAAGAGAGGAGGAGAAAGGAGAAGAGAAGGAGAAAGAGAAGAAGAAATTTATTCCAAAGTGATTCATGATGGAAATGTGTAAGGTGTCAGGACACATCCAGCGCAGCCCCAGGAGGCAGAGTTCTCGCCAATTTCAACAGTGACAGCGATACAGAATCTCAGTCCAAAAGCACTTTCTGGTTAGAGAGGGCTTTCATATCCAGTCTCTCATCTGCACCTCACCACAACCCTGGGGAGGGAGCAGGATAGGAGTTATCATTCCCATCTCCACCCTTCACTTTATTTATGTGTTTTGTTTTTACATGACATTTAAATATATATATATGCACACACACATATATATACACATATAGATACAGAGAGAGAGAGAGACTACTCCCACTCCCTCTTGTTATAAGGTGTCTCTTGTAACAAAGTAAACTAATAGGCTCATTTGAAAGGGTGTGCAATATTTCACATCTAAACCTCCATATGTTTTTGATGAAACAGAAATCTGTTTTTTCTCCTTCCCATCCCTCACCATATCAGAAAAAAAAGAAAAGAAAAAAAGCAAATTTATTGCAGAAAAAAAGCAAATTTCTTTTAACAAATATGCAGTCAAGCAAAACAAATTTCCTCACTCTCTGTACACACACACATACCACACACACACACACATACAATTGTGAACCCTAAATTTATCATTTCTCTGTGATGGATAAATATGTTTCATCCTCTGGAATCATGAATGATCATTTTATCGATTGCTCATAGTTCTTACAGCTTTCAGAGTTGTTTTGAGTGTGCATTGTCACTATCAAAATATCTTTTCTGGTCCTGCTCAGTTCATTCTTTATTAGTTTATAAAAGTCCTCAAAACTGTTCATATCCATAATATTGATGTTACATATCATCCCTGGTTCTGTTCACTTCACTCTGAACCATCCCATTCATACCCGACTTTCAGGAAACACCTATTTCTCATTTCTCGTAGCCCAATAGCATCCTGTCACATTCATAGGCCACAATTTCATTCAGTCATTCCTGAATTAATGGACATCCTCTTAGTTTTCATTCTTTTCTTTTTTTTTTTTTGCTATTAGAAAAACTGCTGTTATAAATACCCAGAAGAGAGCAAAGAGAGGAACTTCATGTATATTCCCATTTTACAAATGAAGAAACCGAGGTCTAGAAAAGGAAGTGACTTGATCAACTTCCCACAATCTGTCAATGGCAGACTTAGACCTCGAACCCAGATCTTGTGAACACCTAGCCAGAGATGGGTTGTTTTTTAATACCTCCAGGGACAACACCCCTGACTTACCTTCAGCCCAATGACATTCTGCCCATTCACCTCACAGATATAGTGGTTGGTGAGGAGCCCATTTTGGGCTGCAGAGCTGCCTTTGACAATGGAGGTAATTTTCCCCTTCTTCATCATAAAGCCCACAAGGCCATTGCTGTCTTTGTGCAGGGTGACTGTCCTCTGGAAGGGCCTAGAATGGGGAGACAGCAGTGAGACCAGGGATGTCCGACCCTAGAGAGAGCACCTGCTGTGTAGTATGGGGCCCTGGCCGGCTCACCTGTCCCTCACAATCATGACGATCTTCTCAGGGGAGGCTTTCTTCACTACTTTGTGGGCCTTGTCCACACTCCACCCTGCACAGTCTTTCCCGTCAATTTGCAGGATCTGGTCCCCGAAGCGCAGGCCTACGAGGGAGGCTGGAGTATTGGCCTGAACCAATTGGACAAACAGGCCCTACAAGAGGGAGACACACTTGACAGTCAGGACTGGGGTTCCATCCAGCTCCAAACATCTCTTGAAACTGGCCTGGGGGTCAGGGCTTGTAGGCTCATAGATTGAGAAATGGAAGGGACCTTTGAGCACCTAGTCCAACCTCCTCCTCATTTTATGGATGAGAAAAATAAGGGCCAGCACATTTAAAGGCTTGTCCCAAGCTCACAAAGTTTCTGAGTGCAGAATAGGGATTTGAACCTCAATTGTTTGCCTCTGAAGCTCTTATTCTTTATTTATCTATATTTGCAAAAGGCAAAATACCTAGGGTGTCTTTTGGGGCAGATGGGGCAGAGGGCTGGCATGGGAGCTGGCAGTGCCTTGTTGCCTCCACATACAGGCCCTAGCCCCTCCCTCACCATACACCCATATTGCCCCTTTTGGGTCTTTCTCTTCTCTGATCACAGGATCAGGATGTTTACAGCTGAGAATAAAATGCTATCCCAGGATGGGCAGTTATGGAGTGGGAGAAATGTCAGTGTGGTCTCAGACATAGAAGACTTCAGTTCAACACTCCAGAACTTAAGTAATTCCAGGACAACCAGCAAACCACTTCCTTGTCTTTGAGGCCTCAATTTTCCCATATGTAAAATGGGAGTAAGAAAAAAAATCTCTGTCCTGCCTTCCACACAGGAGTATTACAAACCTCAAATGAAATAATGTGGATAAAGAACTTTCTAGCCACAAAATAATATATTTATGTCCATAATGGCTAACATTTAGCTAGCACCTGCTATATGCCAGGTGTCTTTAAGTGATTTACAAATATTATCTCATTTGATCCTTACAACCACCCTGAAAGTTGGGTGCTATTATCATCCCTATTTTATAGATGAGGAAAGTGAGGCAGGCAAAGCTTAAGCAACTTGCCCAGAGTCACACTAGTAAGTCTGAGGTTGAATTTTAACCCAGCTCTTCCTGACTCTGGGCCAGCCCTCTATCCACTATACCACCTACCTGCCCCAAATATCTGTACATGTCACTCCCACACGTATCGAATTAAACTCCAAAAATGAGAACTCACATATGTGTGTGTATGCATTATAATCTTAAACAAGAGCCAATTGTAATTTTGGACGAGAATCAAAGTTTCCAGATTCCTATGATGAGCAGCAAAGTTTTACCCAGAGATTTCCAGCTCTGGCCCTGTTCATTAAGAGAGGGACACAGAGGATGCTAGAGTTTCATATCTGGAGTCAAAAGGAACTGGTTTTGACTCCCAATGCTGTTTATTGCCTGAGTGATCTTGAGCAAAAAATTTCACCACATCTTTAAAGTGTGTATGTATGCATATGTGTGTGTGTGCGTGTATGTATGTGTTTGTGTATGTGTGTACTAGATGACCTCTAAGGACCCTTCCAAATAGAATTCCCTGATCCCAGGAAAATGAGGGAAGTTCAGTGATACTCTAAGGATAAGGGGCAGAAATCTCTGGGAACCTCTCTATCCTCCTTAGCAGAAGACCCTGTCATCCTTTCCCCTTTCCCAGAGCCTCCCACAGTGATGGCCCAAGCTGGCAGGGAGGCACAGGAGCTCCCCTTCCCAATACCTTGTCAATGGCTTGCAGACGCAGCCCAGTCTTCCCCTTCTCGTCCTTGCACAGATGGATCTCTCGGACACCCGGCTTGATCTCAGCTCTTCGGATGCCCAAGTTATTTCCAGTCACTGGGGCTACCATCTGACTTTGTACAGTGGGAGTGGCCACCTGCTGTAAGGGTTGGTCAATTCACCAGGGTCAGTGTGAGTACCTAGGAGAGACTATTCTATCCTACTTGTTAATTGTGATGCAGTGGGGGTGGAGAGTGGAAAATAAACTGGGGTTGAAAGCAGGGGAGAAGACTGCCTTTCTGGGGAAGATAGGGAAATGAAGCCTCTGAGGAATGCAATATTTGTTGGCCCTACTCAAAAGCAAAACAGAGGAGACATACGCAGAAGAAAGTATAAGTTCCTCTGAATGGCCACTAGAGGGCAAAGTGGCCCCACACACCCGAGAAGCCACATGCAGTGGTGAACACGTGCGCACGTGCGTGTACTACACAGCAGGATGGAAGGAAGGATGTGACAGGATTATGGGTTTGGAGCTGGAAAGGGCCTTAAAGGCTGTCATTTCTCAGGTGAGGAAATCAAGACATAGAGAGGGTAGGTGTTGTGCCCAAGGTCCCATGGTTAGCGTCTGAGATGGATCAAGTTTAGCCCAAGGGGCTGATGAACCTAATAGAGAAATTCGCAGAGGAAGCATCTCCCCCTGCACCAGATGCTAGTCTGTGGAGTTCACTGAGGCCCGGCCTGAGGTCTCCATAGTCTAGTGGTAACTCCCTTGGAGGTACCATCAATTCCAGGCCTTCCTCGAGGCTGGGCCCAAACCTCAAGGTCCCAAGAACCAATGAACCTTTGAGTCTAGCTGGCATCCAAGACCAGGAAGGATGTTATTCTTTGAGCCTAGGGGCCCAGATCTTAGATGGAACAAGTCAAAGTATATTCAGAAGATGGAGACCAAGGACCAAAGGGATTCAAATTCATATCAAGTGAGGAAATGTCAAAGAAACCAGAAGTATTTTAATTCCAAAGAAGAGAAGGTATAGGGGGACTGTGACCATCCTCTTTAACTATCTGAAGGGACATTTTGGGGAGGAAGGATGAAGACTTGTTCAGACTGACCCCAGAACTAGCATCAACTGGGAGATATTACAGGGAAGCAGATTTCAGCTCAATATGATGCGAGAAATTGCCTATTGACAGAGCTATCCTAAAGTGGAATGGGCTGCTATAAGAGACAGTGAACTCCTTCCCTATCACTAGAGGTTTTCCAACAGAAGCTGAACAACCACCCCTTCTCAGGGTTATTACAGAAAGAATCCCTGTTCTCTGGTTCAGATTTAAATTAAGTATGTTCTGAGGTCTCTCCTAACTGAGATTCTAGGATTCTGTGGCCCAAGCTGGGCTGGGACTTCAGAGATTGCTTTATGCCAGGATTTTCCTCTGGCCTATAGTCATCTGGATTTTTCCCAAATGCTGAACTAGAGCCAGCCCAGTTTTCAGGGGTCAGAGGGGATCTTTCTTCCCTAAATGAAGCATTACCAAAGGGACAGAAGGAGCTAAATAAGAAATACCAGCACAAGAAATGGTAAAAGGAAGAGGAAAGGAAAGAGGCCGACAGACAAAAAATACAGAAGCCCCTTTAGGTCAGGAGCAGGAACTGAAGCAGCAGGGAGTGAGGGGGGCAGCACTTCCATATTCTGTGCTTAGCTGAAATGATCCAGACAGACATAGATACTCACATTGTTGGCTCCTGGAGTAACGGACAGGTTCTCTAGGACTTCTTGACTTGAGAGTGAGAGACCCATGTAACTTTCTAATTCAGCCAAATTTGGGTACAAAACTAAGAGGGGAATAGAAGAGAACAGAAAAATATGATTCACACACACATAACTGTCCCTAGTGCCAATGGCCTTTAAGGACAACAGGCATATTTATACATTAAGGAAGATTATCTACTATCTCTAAACACACATAGGTATATGTGTACATGTGGATGGATGTATATAGTATATACATATACATACTACATAGATACATACACATATACTCATATGCAACTAAATTTATATTAAGGAATAATGATATATGTATGTGTGTATCTATACATATGTATATATATGTAGTTAAAAAACCTAAATACATATAATTACATTTATGTTAAGGAATAGTGATATATTTCTATATATCATATAAAATTCAATAATTTTAATTTATTATATATTACAATATATAATGTTTTATAATTTAAATTACATGGATATTTGTCTGTCTATATCTATCTATAGATGTACCTGGATAGATCTATAGATAGACATAAAATGAACCCAAAGCTGAAAGTGAGGAATCCTAGATTCCAAGCTGGCCTCTGCCAGTTGACTTCTTAAGTGACTTGGGTAAACTATTTTTCTCTAGGACTCAGTTTCCTCATCTGTGAAAAGACTGTGCTGGACTCAAGGGGTTTTAACCTGAAGTCTGTGAACTTTTCATTTCTAATGTTTTGATAATTGTCTTTCATTACAATTGACTTCCTTTTGTAATCCAATTTTTTAAAATTTTATACAAAAGAACATTATTCTTTTGAAGATGTCTGTAAACTTGCAGACTGCCAAAAGGAATCCATGATAGAAAAATGGTTAAAAAGTCCTGGTATCTCTAAGATCCTTCCTAGCTCTGACATTCCATGTTCCAAGGTCCCTCCCAGCTCTGACATTCCATATGCTAAGGTCCCTCCCAGCTCTGACACTCCATATTCTAAGATCCCTCTCAGTTCTGACATTATTTTGGACAATATCCCTGTGGTCCCAACAAACTGAGAAGTAGAAGGCCCAAAGCCAAGAAGAGCTATGACCCCAGGAATAAATAAAGAAATGAATGAAAAGTATTTACTAAGTGCTTTCATAAGCATTATGTTTTTGTGAACTGACTCTGGTACCAATTTGTCACCATCCTAAAGAGGCCGGAGCTGTCAGAGGTATATGTGGGTATGACTTGGAATCACAAGTCTACCCTATACCTTCCAGTAGTCCCCAGCTGGCTGTGCATTTACTCTCTCCCAACCCTAGCCTTGTCCTTCCAGAAGCCAGCCGGACATGTTAGCTATCTAAGGCACCCTCCTCCTCCCTCCCAAGAATGCTCCAGCTTTCTGGTTCAGCACTTCTTAAACTATAGGGTCGTAACCCACAGTTTCAAGAAGTGCTGAAGGGGTCATGAGTGAAAAAAGTTTAAGGAGCCCTGGACTGTAATTTACCGGGTTGTGAGGATGAGGTCTCTTGAGCTGGGAGGGTCAGCATCTTGGGAATCACAGAAGCCTGAGCCTGCAAGAGACCAGAAATATCCATAAGAAACTCAGCTCTCACCCTCCTGGCTTCCTTCATGTGAAGGGGTCAAAGTAAGTTCCCAGTTGGGCTTCCTTGAATTCCTGAAAAGTTCCTATCTACCTTAAAACCAATGGAGAATGACTGAATAAGGAAGACCCTAGGAGGCAGCCCTACAACTGACCTAAGGCCCTTCGGACTAGGTGGCACATGTCTCATTCCAAATCAGTAAAAGGTCACAAACAAGAAAGGTGATCACAACAGGGAAGGAACTAAAAACCCTGTCATATGATGATCAGCTACCAGAGTTGAGAGCGGGACACATAACTTTAGAACATTTAACAGGGGGCTTGGTGAGCTGTCTTGGAAGATTTGAAGGATTGTTAATGAGGAAGAGAGATGAAACGTTTTCTCCTTGGCCTTGGAGGACAAAACTAGGAGGAGTGAGAGTAGGGCAGAAGTTGGAGTGAGGCAGTTTTCAGCCCAATATACAGAACTTCCTAACAATACAAACTATCCAACAATGGAATGAATGAGCTGTCTCTAAAAGAATTCTTCGAGAAGAACTTGAGTTAGCATTTATATACCATAGCACTTTAAGGTTTGAAAAATATTTTACGTGTGTTACCGCATTTGATCCTAACAACGATCCATCCAAGGAGGTACTGTTAATATCCTATTTTGCAGATGAGAAAACTGAGGCTGAGAAAGGTAAAGTGACTTGCCCAGGGTCATACAAATAATTTAAGTTGGTTGAGGCAGAATTTGAGCTCAGGTCTTTCTGACTCCTAGCACAACAACATCGCTAGTGCCATCTCACTGCCTCAGAAGCTGAATGACTCCTTGCTTGAGGATGTTGTAAAGAGGATTCCTGTGTCAAACACCCATTTGAGGTGTCTTCCAGCTCTAACATTCTCTGATTCCATGATCTACTTAGAAGGCATAAAGAGGCAACGATATAATAGAAAGAGCACTCTACTTATTTCCTATGTGAATGTAGAAAAATCAATTCCTTTCTTTAGACTTCAGTTTCCTCAGCCTGTAAAATTAAGATCAGAAATAATCTCTATGGTCCTTTCTAGCTCAAACTCCAACAAATCCAAGAGTTTATAAACGCCCTCTAATAATAGGGTCTTGGGATCTACTCTTCACCTAATGACATATGAGGGCGGAAGAAGAGGTTTAATAACTAAGAAGTGTGCCAGGCATGGTGATCCATTCATGGCTGAAATCCCTGGTAATGGGAGGCTGAGCTCCATGGATTACTTGAGCTTGGGGGCTGGGAGTTCTAAGGGGTGAGAGCTGCATAAGGAAGGACAAATCAGTTCAGGTCAATCAATTGATAAGCATTTATTAAGTACCTACTCTGTGCCAGACATCATGCTAAGCACTGATTGGAAACAGAGCAGGTCAAAGCTTCTATTCAATAATTGTATGATACTTTGTAAACCTTTAAGTGCTATATAAATGCTAACTATGATTACCAAGACTGGGTCCATAAGTGGCTCCTGCCCTTCCAGCCTGGGCAAGATAAGAGAGAGCCCCAGTCTCAAAATAATAAAAATAACTAAGAAGATCAAATTCACTAAAAGGTACCCATGGCCTGCTTCTTTCTCATTTCCTAACATAACCCCTTTGACTGGAGTTTGATCTTTCTGCCGCCGCTTGCCCAGCACTGGCTCCACAGCCCTCAACTTCCTCCCCACACCTCCCCCTTCATTCCTTCTGGGCTTCGCCCGAGGCAGTTGACAGGTTTTGTTGCTACTAAAGGACAGTGTCCAATGATCCCACTAGGAGCCAGACCCCTCCCAGAGCAGGTTGTCACAGGATGTCTAGGATTAAGGAAACATTACCGGATAGATTTTGTCCACCTTCAGGTCTTCTAGTGATGGGTATAGGACAGACATGGTGGTGTCCAATGAGTTACCTAGGAAACAACAGCCAATACAACATGCTATGAAATAGAGCCAGAGAGAAAAGACAAAATTGTAGAGCATGGACTGTTGGTAAATGTGGCCCGAGGCTCTGTAGCTATTGTGGGAACCTATAGGTGGCTCACTGGATAGAGGCTGGATCTAGAGGAAGGAAGACTCGTGCGTTCAAATCCAGCCTCAGACACTTACAAAACCGCATGACCCTGGGCAAGTCATTTAACCTCTGTTTGCCTCTCTTACCTTATCTGTAAAATGAGGATAATAATGACCCCTTCTTCCCAGGGTTGTTGGGAGAATAAAATGAGTTAAAATTTGTTAAGTACTTTGCAATTCATAAAGTGGTGTGTAAATAAATGTTAGCTCTTATTAGAGTGATTATGTATACTATGTAATTATGTATATTATGTATAAATGTTAACTCTTATTAGAGTAAAGAATACTGGGAAAAGGGTGTGTGATGAGATTGCTTTCTTTAGGATCTTAAGGGCTGTCATTAGGAAGAGACATTGGACTTCACAGGGTCATAGATTTGGAGCTGGAAGTGAATTTAGAGTAAAATCTAGTCCTACCTCCTGATATTACAGATGAGGAAACTGAGGCCCAGAGAGGTTGAGTGATTTGCCCAGGGTCACAAGTAGGTGTATTAGATGCACAGGTATAAATACCAACTCCAGAATTTGATGCTAAGTTGTCTGACTGCAAATCTGGAGATCTTTACCCTGCTCCAAGCTCCTGTGCCAGATTCCTGAGCAGAACAAGGAGAAGCAGGCAGGCATGAAAGACTTTATTCATCTTAAGAGGCTGAAACATTTTTTGAACAGTTGTTGAACTTTGTAGAAGGACTTCCTATCTGGGTCAGAACCACTAGTTTCTGCACCTACCCATCCATCTCTTGAGATGTACTATTTTCTTTTTTCTTTATTCATTTGTTTGTTTATTTATTTTTATAATTTTGAAGTCCAAATTGAGATATACTATTTTGAATAGTTACACCTCCCAATGATATTTCATACTTCTATGGTACATTAGGATTTGTAAAGCACTTTATATTCATATCATATTTGACCTTTACAATAACCCTGGAATGACCAAATTGTGTTATAATTCCCATTTTGGAGATGAGGAAAGTTAAGTGACTTGCCCAGGGTCACATAGTCGATAAGTATCAGAGACTGAATCTGAACCTAGACTTTCTTGAATTCAGCATTCATTGTTATCTGTTATCTAGAGGCCTAGGTATTTATGCTGCAACTTCAGAAAAAGAATTCTTCATTTCTAATTTCCCATCTAAACAACAAACCCAACACACTGCCCTGGGCTACACCAGAGGTAGAATGACCTGCCAAGCACAGTAATGTCATGAAACATGATTCCACTGGGGTTTTGGGTGAGGGGACAAGCTATTATCTTAAAAGGTTACATTTTTATGGAACTTCATAATGCATCCTAAAGATACCACTAGGCAAAATACCACGGCTGTGTGACTTTGAGCAAGACACTTAACCCCTATTTGCCTCAGTTCTACATCTGTAAAATGGGAACACACTGAAGAAGGAAATGGTAAACCACTCTGGTATCTTTGCCAAGAAAACCCTATGGACAAAGTCCACGGGTTCACGTAAAGTTGAACATGACTGAATGACTCAACAATAAACAAGGTAGAATACCAAGATAGTTTCACTCAGTGATCGATGGGGACAAAGTTTATTTGCATCCAAAAACTAAATGCTGGAAAGGAACTTTGAGGTTTAAAACAAAACTGAAAATCTCTTACTGGCTGTCTGATCCTGGGCAAGTCATTTAACCTCAACTGCATCTCCTCCCCCTGAAAAAACCGAAAATCTGCACATATTCCTCCAGTTGCTTCTCCAGGTTGCCTATGGAATTTAAGCCCTGTTTTGGTTTGGTTCCTTTCAGTTGTTCAACAGACACTGAATAGATAGAATCATAAAAAAGTCTGCATTTGGAGTCAGACTACCTGAATTTGAATCTTCTACCTGTTCCTCATTTACTGTATGGCTTTAGGCAAGTTTTTTCAGCTTTCTAAACCTCACTTTCATCATCTGTAAAACTGGGAGGAGGGGAGAAGTTGGACTGTGGCTTCTGAGGTCCCTTCTAGCCCTAAACCTACCCTCTCATGACAGTAGAGGATCATAGCAGATCCAAGACACTTTAGATCTTGGCCTTAGCACACTTGGCCTTAGAAACAATTTGTCAAAGAGGAAATAAGGCAACATCAGGCAGTGAGAATCTGGCTTTCCCAGGTCCCCTGTCCAATGGCTCTTCCATCACTGCCTTTCTAAGTCTTCTCTTAATACTAGAAGGGCCAAGCAGGTCAATGAATACAAAAATGTTATTATAATTTTATTCTAAAATAAAAATGTTCATCCTAGAAACAAGGGACACAGTGGATTAAGCACGCGGTCTACAGGAAGGAAAACCCGTTTAAATGTGTCTTCAGACGCTGTCTAGCTCTATGACTAAGTCACTTATCCTCATTTTCCCCTTCTGTAAAATGGGGATCACAAAAGCACTTACCTCACGTAGTTGTTGTGAGGTTCAAATGAGATAATTGTAAAGCATTTAACACAGAGTAAAAGCTCTGTAAATGTTATCTGTTATTATTATTAAAGGAGATAATGATTGTAAAGTGCTTAGAACAGGGACTGGCATGAAGCAAGCACTATAAGTAAGGTATTATAATTATCATTATTAATTTGATATCTGTAAAGTGCTTAGCACAGTACTTAATAAATACATATTTCCTTCCTTTCTTTGCCTTATGGATAAAAAAAAAAGACTGCACCAATTGATTCATCTTGATCTTTTGAGGTATTCTTAAATTCCAGTCCTTCTACTGATTTTATTGACTATCAGACATTGGCCAGATCTTTCTCTAAGCAGCCACAAGTGTCACTATCACATGAGACACATGGAACATACCCCAGACTAGTCAGGGTTTGAAGGTGTGACCACCATGCAAACCATTGTCCTTGCCGTCCCCTGGCTCACCCAGAGAATCAAAGGGGAAAACAAAACCCAAAGATAAGAGGCTAGACAGGGGCTGCCTTTGATTTTCCAAAGGACAAACAGGTCAGGGTTATACTTTAAGCTGGTGTCTGAGTGTCAAAGGTGAGAAGACATGGGCAGGACCCAGAAATTATGTTTCATTTTAAACTCTCTGAAAATCCTAGAAGAATAAATTGTGAAGGGATCATTGAGTTCCTCTATTATCTAGCCCAAAACACTGTTCTGTCTGGCTAAGGATATGACACCCAAGTCAGTTCTCCTTTACCATGGTTTCCCCCACCTATAATCAATAAATATGACACAGATTAGACATCTACCATATTCTCTGCACTACAGAACCCTGGTCTCAGCATCTATCAGTGGTGGGAAACCTGTGGCCCTCCTTAAGTGCAGCCCTTTGACTGAATCCAAACTTCAAAGAATAAATCCCCTTAATAAAAGGACTTGTTCTGTAAAGCTTGGACTCAGTCATAAGGCTGCACCCAAGGATCTAGAAAGCCACATGTGGCCTTGAGGCCAAAGGTTCCCCACCCCTGACTATCTAGAATGTTGTAGGCATTTAATGGGCTGTTAGGGGGTACAACGGACAGAGCTCCCGACCTGGAGTCAGGAAGACTCATCTTCCTGATTTCAAATCTGGCCTCAGACACATCTAGCCATGTGACCCTTGGTAAGTCACTTAACCCTGCATGACTCAGTTTCTGAATCTGTAAAATGAGCTAGAGAAGGAAATGGCAAACCATTCCAGTCTCTCTGCCACGAAAACCCCAAATGGGGTCCTGAAGAGTAGGATGTGACTGAAAAGTAACAACAACAAAGCCATTTAATAGATGACTGCGGAATTGAATTGAATTGGTTGAACTTTCCAGAGTCTATGTAATTTGCTTACTGTGTGACCTTAGGCAAGTTACTTGTTCTCTCCAATCAACTGTTTCCACCTTTCTAAAAAGGAAGTATAGGTACTCATACTACCTCTCTTGTACTAGGTTGTGAGCCAAGGGCCTTGTAAACTGTCAAATTACTAGAGCAAAGGGCCTTATAAACTGTCAAGTATTAGAAGAATATGGGACAGTTAGGTGGCTCATGGACAGAGTACTGGACCTGGAGTCAGAAAGACCAGAGTTCACATTTTATCTCAGACACTTACTAGTGACCCTGGGCAAGTCACTTTGGTTTCCTGCATAAAACTGAAGAAGGCCATGGCAAATCACTCTAGTATCTTTGCTAAGAAAAATCCATGGACACTTGGTCAACAGGGTCACGAAGAGTTGAACATGACTAGATAAGAGCCAATGTTTCGGGTCAAGTCCCTTGACCTCTCGTTGTCTATAAACAACTCTTTATGAATATATGTTACAGAGCAGGTACTGACCTACGTTAGTAGAAAGCTCACTTATCTGAGAATTCCCTACATACAAAGGTCTATTCCCTCTCCTCTGTCCTACTACACATACAGGGTCCAGAGGGCTTGGTGCTATTGAGGAAATCCAGAGAATAAGGTGCAGCCTCTCAGAGTGGGAAAGGACTGCCAAGGACATCTAGCCCACTCCGGGACTGAACAAGAATTCCCTCTACAATGCCATTTATCCTCATTCCTGAAATATTCTCCCTCCTCATCTCTATCTACTGCCTTCCCTGGCTTTCTTTAAGTTTCCCTAAAATCCCATCTTTTACAGGAATCCTTTCCCAGTCCTTAATTATAATGCCTCCCATCTTTTGTTTCCTACATATCCTGCCTATAGCTTGTTTGTACATCATTGTCCATTAGACTGTGAGTTCCTTGAGGGTAGAGACTGTCTTTTGCCTCTTTTTTTTAAATCCCCAGAATTTAGCAGGGTGCCTAGCATACAGCAGGCACTTAATAAATGTTTATTGACTGACAACCTTTGTTTGCCTCGCTTTCCTCATCTGTAAAATGAAGATAATAAATAATGGCTCCCAACTCTAATGGCCGTTGTGAGGATCAAATGTCGTTGCTGTCGTTTGCCCTTTATTCTTGAAGAGGACCATGACATCAGGGAGGTGATGTCTTGACTTGCCAGTGAACTGGATTTAAGTGAGGGAGGGAGGGCTATGCAAAGTCACCAGCCTCACTTTCTCCTCAGGAGCCATCTGGAGCCAGGGGCCAGATACCTATCAGGATGACTGGCCAAGATCAAATGATTTACATTTGTAAAGAGCTTAGTGCAGAGCCGGTCACATCTTAGTACTTAATAAACACTGGTTTCCATCCTTCCTTCCTAGCCTTTGCATAAAGATCTCCAGTGTGGAGAAGCCCCCCTCCTCCCCTCTTAGGTGACCCTTTGCCTCTTGAAACAGCTTGAATGTTAAGAAGTTCCCCAATCAAGTCTAAGTTTGTGTCTTTATGCCCGCTGCCCATTGCTTCTGGTTCTGCCCTCTGGATAAGAAGTATATCTATTCTTCCTCATGATGCCTTTTACATACTAGAAGCCAGAGTTCTCCTTCAATTTACTTCAGTCTGACTAATTGGTATGAAGAATTTATTTTGTGCAAGATGATGTGCCCGGTGATGGGGATACAAAGACATGAAAATGAAGTTACTTCCTGCCCTCAACAAGCTTACATTCTACTGAGGTGGGGGAAGGGGAAAGAATACAGCATGTATGAGGATACATAAAAATAAATAAAGTATAAACAAAGTAATATACAATGACTTAAAGATGGAGAAAATATAGGAAGTGGTACTCAAGTGGTGCTCTGAATGAATCTAGGTGGGTGATATACAGGGAACAGCTAGCAGGCCATTTTGACTAGAGCAGAGAATGTATGGAAGAAAGAAAGGAAGGAAGGAAGGAAGAAAGGAAGGAAGGAAGGAAGGAAGGAAGGAAGGAAGGAAGGAAGGAAGGAAGGAAGGAAGGAAGGAAGGAAGGAAGGAATCCCCTTACTACCTGTGTGATCTTAAGCAAGACATTTAACCTCTTTGTGCCTCAGTTTCCCCATTTGCAAAATGACATCAGATTAGGCAGTCCCTAATACCTTTTCCAGCTCTCAGTGTAAGCTCCTATGGCTAAGGCAGAGTAAAGTGGGACTGTCTGTCCCCTAGCCTTGGACAGTGGCCCTCTTTTGTTGCCAACTAAAACTGTGTTCGATTTTTTTTGGCTGCCTGATGTCATGATGTTGACAGATTGGTTGGCACTTTCCCAGTAAAGTCTTCCTTGACACACCCAGGCTTTACTGTTCTCTTCCTCCTATTTTCCTACAGCAGTCTGAATCTCCTCTTTACCCTCCACAGTCCTTAGCTGTATAGATTGAATCCCAATCCAGTCCTTGTCTGTGTAAATCATATTACCCAACAATGTAGAAAGTAAGCTCCTTCAGAGTAGGGAGAGGATCTGGTTTTGTCTCCTAAGCCCCTATTAAGGGGTCTTGCAAGGTACTTGCCCCAGGCCTAGACATGCCTCTCTTGTCTTTGAAGTTTTCTAGAGAGAGATAAGGCCTCAGAGCTAACCTGCCAGCAAGGGGTATGGGCACTATAGCAGTGATGGGGGCTGAGAGAGTTCTCATTTCTAAGGTAGGTCACCATATAAAGTGGAGTTTTGCAGATCCAGGGCAGAATTTAGGTCTATGCTGAGTGTAGGAGGGCTTTAAAAGATGAGATCACTGGGCCATGAGGTCAGGAAGGGTGAGGCTAGTCTATCCTAGGAAGGAGATTCAAACACATTCCCCTTCTCTGTGGAAAGCAAGGACCAGGATCAGATGGTCAGAATCCAGAGGGAGACTGACTATTCCAGGTACCTCCCAGCCCAGCCCAGTGTAGGTAGGTACAGGCAGGCTGAGATGGCTGAATAAGATGAAAGGGGAGCCTACCACTTTCCCCTCTTCAGAATTCCCTCTATTATGGGAACCTGAATGCAGACTCTGGCCTCTCCTCTAGAACTTCCAAGCCCTCAAAGTGAAGGAAGTCGGTTAAAAAAGCAGCAGTAAGAGAAGAAAAGGTTAGCATCTTTCAGCAAGACCCAGGGACACAGCCAGTCTTAAAGAGACTGAAATCAAATTTCCAATCCCACCAGTCCCCATGGCACGCTCATAAGTGTGGTAACTTCATGCCTAACCCTAACCTCTTTGGAAGCCACAGCTAGGAAGACCACCAAGACTCAGAAGTCCTATTCCCACTACCTAAGGAGAAGTCACAGTGGGCTCAGGAATCTCCCCTCCTTACTGGGCTCCCAGTTCCTGCACTCACTGAATAGAATGTGTATATGTGGAGGAAATACACTAACCACTCACTATACAACCTTGGACTCAGCATTCCCCATCTCTGGACCTGAGTTTCCTCTTCCAGGGAAGAGGGAGTTAGACTAGCTGGTCCCTTCAGACTCTGACTATTCAAGTGATTAGGCCTCTTCCACCTCGGATATTCAGTTCTGAGATCTAATGTTCTAAGGGCCCTTTGCAGCTTTGGCTTGCAGCCAGTCAATGGAATTCAGGAATTCCTTCTTCAGAGCTCCAGGTCCTAGAAACAGAGAACATTCACAGAGTGCCTGCTACGTGTAGATTCAGCAGAAGTAAAGGCATAGCATAAAGATTCAGCTTGTCAGAGATGGGAGGGGCCTTAGAGTGCAGCTAGTTCATCCTAGCCGTTTTACCAAGGAGGAAACTGAGGCCTAGAGTTTTGCCCAAAGTCAGCCAGCAAATTAGTGACTCCTGACTGCCAGTCCAGAGCTCTTTCTACCACACCCTCTATAAGCACCTGCTAATGAAAGGCATTTCCCAGAGATACCGAGCTACTGGGTCCTTTGAGGTTAAGTAAAACCAAGGAATTTAGCACACAGTAGCTGCTTTGAATACCATTCAGGGGCTGGGAGAGGTGGGAGCATTCAGGAAGGTTGGAGCTTGGAGGAAATGTTGGTATGACTGAAAAAAAATTCCTTTAAAGAGTCTCCACAATGTACTCCTGAATTCGAAGCTGGAAGGCCCTCAGATCATCTATTCAAAAGTCTGAAACAGGAAGGACCTTGCTCATAGTAAAATTCATAGCAGAGATTCTAATATCCTTGGAATCTAGAATTCCCAAATCCCTCAGATATAAAAGCTACTTGCAGATTGGGCCCTCTAATTCACTTCTCTTTGAACTCTCTTTCTCTCTCATTTCCTATCCCCCCAACTCCATATCCAATCTGTTGCCATGGCAACAGTTCTCTCTCAATGCCCCCTTCTTTCCTCTGACACTGCCCCCAGCCTGGTGCTGGCCCTCCTCACCACACACCCGGATTATTGAAGAAGGCTTATGGCTGATTTCCCTTCCACAAGTCTCTCCCTACTCAGCTGTCAAAGAGATCTTCCCAAACTGCAGGTCTAACCAGATTACCAGGTCACCCTGTTACGCGATATCCTTCAATGGCTCCCTATCATCTCCAAGATCAACTGTAAAATTCTGTTTGGTGTTCAAAGCCTTTCACAACTAGTCTCCTCTCCCCCAACCTTTCCAGAAGACTTATACCTTACACCTTACCTTCCCACATACTCTGAGATCCAGCAACACTGGCTTCCTTGTTATTCTTCTAACCGGAAACTTCATCTCCCTGTTGACTCAGTCTAGATTGTTTTTGTTTCAGTCATGTCTGACTCTCTGTGACCCCATTTGGGTTTTTTTTGGCAAAGTGGTTTTCCATTTCCATCTCTAGCTCATTTTACAGATGAGAAAACTGAGGTAAATAGAGTTAAGTGAGTTGCCCCCCGTCACAAAGCTAGTAAATGTCTAAGGCCAAAATTGAATTCAGCTCTTCTTGACTCCAGGTCCAGTGCTCTATCCACAGAGCCACCTTGCTGTCCTTCATCTCCTACTCTGGTCATTTTTACTGGCTAAGGTGTTGGCTATGGAAGGGGGATGGGGATGTCAGAAGAAGCCTAATTAAATGGAGAGTTATAGGAGAAGTTGTGACAAGGTCATGTGTGTATTCATCATCATCCCTGAAACCACATGAATGGGAAAAAGACAGAGACAGAGAGATATGGGTAGAGGGTAGCACAATAGAGACACAGAATGAGACGGAGGCAGAGGTATTCCTAGGTAGGAAACAACTGGTTTCTCAAAATGAAATGAGATTTGAAAAAAAAAAAAGGGAAAAAAAGCTCACCAGGGTTTGTTTATCGTCATCTTGATTAAAATGTTAACAAAAAAAATTCCATTATCAAAAAAAAGCCCATAGCTCCAGATTGTATGAGGGTGGGGAAAGATCCCTGGCCAGAGTCAGGAACCCTGGCTTCTGGTCCTCATTATGTCACTGATTCTGGATGACCTTCCTTTTTCTGAACCTCAGTGCTGTCATCTGCAAAATGGGGGGGACTGGGCTACATGAGCCTCCAGCTTTGACTTTCGGGGAATCCTTTTCTTTTTTTCAAATGAAATAGAGCCTTCTCACACAGCGGGGAGAAACGTCACAGGCAAGGGGGAGCCACAGGAAACAGGCTGCTCTGGGCCTTTGGAGAGGTGAGGGGGTGGAGGCAGTGGATTCCAAGCAGCTCTAGCAGAGAGGAAAACCCATTAGAGGACATCGGAGTGCCGGCAGAGAAGCGCGGGCCATTTGGGGCTAATGGAAAGAGGTCTTGGCTCCAGCCAGCCCTTTGCTTCCACTGGGGCCCCTGGCCCCGACGCCTTCAAGGCAAAGTACCCTGTTCTGGAGCCAGGGAAGCAGAACACAGCGAAGAAACAGACGGTATCAGTGCCCACTCTCACCACGTTATTAATGTTTAATCCCCAGGATTCACATTTCATCCTGGCGCTGGAGGCTGGCTAGCTGCCATTCAGAGCCCCTTTACTACATTACCTCCGGAATCCTCACCCCCAGGAGGGGAGCACTGAGGCAGGATTGAGTGTACTGGATGGTGGGAGGCGGAGAGACAAAAAAGAAAAAGAACCAATGGGTCAGAGGAGAATTCGCAGAGAGGACCACAGCGCAGCTCTGTCCTTCGCGGGGAGAAGGGGGTGCGCTGTGGGCACCCTAAGGAGACCTGATCAAATAATGCCAGAGAGGGGGAGGGGAGAGAGAGGCAGCAAAGAGAGCAAAAAGAAAGGGGCAGGGGAGGGAGAGGAAATGGGCGGAGGAAAGAGAGCAAGAGGAATGGGGAGATAGGAAAAGGGGGAGGGAGAGCAGAAGGAAATGGGGAGACAGCAAGAGGAATGGGGAAGGGCATGAGTAAAAGGAGAGATAGAGGAAGGAGAGCAGGAGATATAAAAAGGAGAAAAGAAGGGGAAGCTGAGTGAAAAGAGGAAGGAGGAGGAGGGAGAGGAGAAAAAAGGAGGATGGAGAGGGAGAACTGGAGAAAAAGAGGGGAGGGAGAAAGGAGAGGGAGATCAGGGGAAAACTAAGAAAGGAAAGAACGAGAATGGGAGAAGGGAGAAAGGGAAGGAGAGACAAAAGAGGGGAAGAGAAAAAGGAAAGAAGTCAGATAAGAGGAAAAAAAGAGGAGGAGGGAGAAAAGAAAAGGAGACCAAGAGGAGGAAAAAAAAGGGAAGGTTCTTCAGCCATCAAATCACCCTTTCAGTCAAAGTTAAGCAACTTGCTGTTGGTGGGTCTTTAAATGACCAGAGTTTTCCTAAGGGTGCTTACCTGAAGACTCGAGGCTGGCACTAGTCTACTCCTCTGCTCTCCTGTTCCCAGGAAGGTCTGTCCTCCTCTCAGGAAGTCTCTACGCTTTATTTTTCCAGCTGAAGTTCCTCCTGGATGCTTGCCCTCAGTTGGGAGGGGCTGGCCTGGCTCTACCCACAGCTGATTTATGACTTGCTCTGGGGAGGGGCCCTTGGATGCCACAGGTAAAGGCTAGTTGTCAAATCACTTTCTGAATGATGTTCCAATTTTAACTCTCAGGGGTGTAATGAGATTAGATCTAATCTTGGAGTACAGGATAGGCAAAGGGGAGATGGGATTGCTTTGAGTTGTGTAGTCTAGGGCAAGACATAGCTTCTGTTTATCAGTTTCCTTCTCTGTAAAATCATAAAATAGAATAAAAGATCTTTAAGGTTCTTTCCAGCTCTCAGTATGTATTCTGTATTTTGTTTTGAGATCTCATCTTTTCCAAGAGCTCAGAATTTAGAATGGATCAAACTGGAATTTGGTCAGTAAAATGTCCCTCTTTTCCTCTTCATGATGTTGACTTCTGTCTTACTCACTCAGAGCAT
Source organism: Notamacropus eugenii (assembly GCF_028372415.1). Classification (NCBI taxonomy): domain Eukaryota; kingdom Metazoa; phylum Chordata; class Mammalia; order Diprotodontia; family Macropodidae; genus Notamacropus; species Notamacropus eugenii. The sequence continues at coordinate 432,998,433 of NC_092872.1, forward strand.
GGTATAGGACTTCATTGGAAATGTCAAAGTTCAAGGACCTGGGCACACCCATTGATGGATCACTAGCTGGCTGACGTAAGGAAGGGACAAGCCCATGTTAGATATGAATAGCTGAGCTACCTGTCACATAGGACATTGGCCAATTCAAAAACTAAGTGACCATTGTGGTGATGAAATTTATACCTCAGGAACCATGAAGGTCCTATTGAGTGTGGACATCAGTAATTTTAATTCAACAAGTATTTGATAAAGTCCTCCTTGGGGGCCTAACACTGTGGGACAGACATGGGAAGGAGAAGCTTGTCTTAATGAGCATCCTGTCTTCTTGTTGAGGAGTTGACAACTTAGACACAAAATAATTACAGAAAAATATAAGCCATACATAAGCTAGGTTGAACCCCCTTCATAATGAAGAAATTGGACTAGAAGAAGGTCTTTAAGGTTCTTCCCAACTTTGATGCTCTGTAGCTTAGGTTCTAAAGGCCCCTTTAACTCTGCTGTTCTAGGCTCTTCATTTCCTCACCTCTGCTTCTGAGAATACCGAGCTTCCTTCAAAGCTTATGTGAGGCCTTTCATGATCTGCTTGACTGTTAGTGTCTTTGCTTCCTCCACAAATTATGTTGTATTTATGAGCTGTAAAGACACACATACATCTCTTGTGTATAATATATATATATACACACACACATATATGTGTGTGCATGCATATATAGGCTTATATACATACATGTTTATATAGACATATATGGGAATGTATAATATTGTATATGTGTTTTAGCATGTGTATATTATATATGTATGTGTATGTGTGTAGAGATAGATAGATAATCTCCCTGATGGAATAAAAGGTCTTAGAAGGTAGGGACTGTCTCATTTTTATTATTTCATCTCCAGGGTTACCACAGTGCCTGGCAGCAGTGGGTATTATAAAAAATGCTTACTGTTTAATTAATGATTCATTTCTAAATTGTATATCATAGAATCCTGGCCTTATCCCTTAGTTGAGGTCTCCTCTGATAAGCAAAAGTGGAAAATTAAGACAACTATCTTTATTATTTGAACACGCAGAGTGCAATGCAGTAGAAGACACTGAGATGGGAGCCAGGAGACCAGGTTTCTGGTTCTGACTGTACTATAAACTTTCTGTATGTATTTGGCCAAAGCAACTTCCCTCCTCTGGGCTTCTATTTCCTTCTGGTTCTAACATTCAATTAATCTAATAAATAAGCCCTCTATCCTCAGTTATCTCAGGTCAATGCAATCCCCACTGTCCTATGTATCATGTCCCAGATAAAATCCGTGAGAGGAAGGACTTTGTCTCATCTCATCTAAATTTTGTACCTCCCGATTTCCTGGCACAGTATTCTGAGTCGAAGTGCTAAATAAATGTTTGTTGAGTGAGTCTGGTTGTGTCAGTGAGAAGATCAAGGCAGACACAAGATGTTAGGACTAGTTATCCAAATTTTTGATCTCTGCTTTGTGATGACTGTGGGGATGTGACCGTGAGCAGGTGAATATGACTGATGCCAGTTATTGATTTTTGGCTTGAACCTGGCTTTATACTGCCCAGTCAAGTAATGGTAAATCTTTATTGGGTACCAAATGTGTGTAAAGTCCTATATTGGGTCTTATAGGGAACACAAGAGAAAGAGGAAATATATTCCTGCTCCTATCTAAACTCAAGTTGAAGAGAACTTATAGTCTTAGTAAGGAAATATGACATACTCTGTGGAGTCATAAAGCCTTAGTCCAACCGCCTCGTTTTTTGGAGGAGAAAATGGACAGAGAGGGGGAAGTGACTTACCTAGAGTGAGTTAGTGACAGAGGTAGACCTAGAAACCAAGTGTCCCCTTGCTAGACCAGGACTTTTCCATTGAAACAGGTTATAATAATTCAAGGCAGTCTCTGCTCCAGTAAATAATGAGGGACACAGGCAGTCAGGGCTGTAGGAACTCAGAGGAGAGAAATCCCCAAGGTCTGGAGTAACTGAGGGAGGCACGGCATAGTCACTTACACTGGAGGGGTAGGAGAGAACCTGAGAGTAGACAAGATAAAGCATGAGCCTTCAATGAACATTTCATTGGCTACTCGTTGCCTGCCAAGTAAAATGCCTTAGCCTGCCATTCAATCTGATTTTATATTTTTATGTATATGTGTATGTATTTTTATGTATGTACATGTATATATGTATATTTACGTGTCTAATATATACTTTGCACATTATATTTATATGTTACATAATATTTATATTATTAATTTTATATTTATGTTATATTTATAATTATGTAAGTATATTACGTTATTTATATGTTTTTATATAATACATGGTTATATTTTTTTACATATATTATATATCTAATTTTTATTTTGAGTCCATATGCCCCAATGTTCCCCCTCAGACATTCTATACTCTCAACAAATTCTGTTTCTTGCCATACCCCAAATATGCCCTATTTCTGGAATGTACCTTTTCTTTTCAACTCTGTTGTTAATTGACTGATTGATTGTTGATGTCCTATGCATCATTCAAGGCCCAGTTTAAATGCCACTTCCTCAAGAAAGCCTTTACCTACACTGTTCCATGATCAGTGTGCAGGTAGTATGTTCACACCCTCTGTGCTTAGTCACAGGGATTTTATTGGGACTTAACCTAAAAATCTGGAGTGAGTCAGAGTCAAAGCCAGAAGTAGAACCAGGGAGATCTGATGTCCCACGGTCCCTTGCATCCCACTCAACCTCCAACCAGAGCAAACTCCCAAATGACTGAGTCTAAACTCATCTCTAAAAGAAACAATTGAGCTATATCTGATCACATAGTACCTACTGATAATGACCCAGTTTCAGCCAAATTCATCCCCAGGGCAGCGTGGTATAATGGAAAGAACATCTAAGGAGGAGTCAAGAAACCTAGGAGTTAATTCTAATGCCGCTGCTAACTCACTGTGTCATCTTGGGCAAGTCATTTGGCTTCTCAAAATGGGATAGTTAACATATGAAAGAATGTTCCAAATCACTAATGGTAAGAGAAATTCAGACAGCTCTACCTTATGCCCAAGAAGTTGACAAAAGAGAATAGGGCAGCTAGGTGGCGCCATAGTGCACAGAGTGCTGGACCTGGAGTTAAGAAGACTCATCTTCCTGAGTTCAAATCCAGCCTCAGACACTTACTAGTTGTGTGACCCTGGGTAAGTTACTTAACCCTGTTTGCCTCAGTTTCCTCATCTGTAAAATGAGCTGGAGAAGGAAATGACAAACCGCACCAGTATCTTTGCCAAGAAAATCCCAAATGAGATCACAACTGAATTGACAGAACAAGGGGAATAGTCAATATTGCAGAGATTGTGGAAACACAGACACACTAAAGCATTGTTGGTTGAACTGTGAAATGGGGCAACCAACTTGCAAAGCAATTTGGAATTAGGTAAATAAAGTGGCTAAAATGCCCAAACTCTTTGACCAAGAGATTCTACTGCTAGGCATATACGTGGAGGTCAATAACAACATGAAAGACTTAGGTGCACCAAAATATTTATAACATCACCTTTTGCGGAAGCAAATAACTGGAAACAAAGTAGAAGCTCATCATTAGAACATGCATTCCTGAGCCAAATGGTGGCTCATGAACGGAATGGAATGCTATTGTACATATAAAGAAATGATGCATGTGATGAATACGAAGAAGCCTAGACTGACATTAACCAATGCAAAGTAAAGACAGCCAGAAAAGCAATATACAAGACAACTACAATGTTGTGAATGGCAAGAACTGTCAAGACAAAGCAACTAAATGTGGCAAAATTGTAAAAAACAAGCACAAGCCCAGAGAAAAAATATGAGAAGACTCCTATCTCCACTCCTTCAGAAAGGTCCGTGGGTGTGGACAATTGAACATAATGTTTATCTTCTTTCAATGCATTGATCAGTTTTACTGAATTTGTTTTTCTTTCCTTCCTTTTTTGTCTTTTAAAAAGTTGTTTGTCATAGGGGATGGCTCTCTGGGAGAAGGTGGGATGCAAGGGAAATCTGGGTGATGTAAAAACAGAAGATACCAATAACAATCTAAACGAGATGGTGGAAATGAGGTCTCTTCCAGTTTGGAACAGAGTCCCTTTCCTCTCTCTCCCACATCCCATTCTTGAAATATTCCTCCCTCATCTCTGCCCATTGAAGCAATATGTCCTTCCTCCAAGTCCCAGATCACACACCTCCTCCTCCATGAAGCTTTTCCTGATCCTCTCTCCCCAGCTCCCCTCCTTTCTTCCTCAAATATCTTCTAGCATTTCATCCAGCTGTCCTTTATCCCATCACAATCTACCTTGTATCATACGTAGAGAATTGTAAGAGCATAGATTGTGAGTTGGAAGAAGACCCTTAGATTTCATTGAAATGCATTTTACAAAAAAACTAACTTGCACAGAAGATACATAGCTTGCCCTGAGTTTGGGGGTTTTATTTTTAATGTACATCAGGTCAAGACCTATCACCATTAGTCTATAAGGTCCTTGAGAGCAAGGATAGTGTCATTTTTCGTAATCTCTCCTTCTCCAGGGCCTGGCAGAGCCTCACACATGACAGGTTTGTTTAAGGTCTCTTCCAGCTCTGAATTCTATGTTCTAAAGAGCCTTTCAGTTCTAACATTCTATGTTCTATGACTCTTTATTTGAAGGCAGAAAGAGGAATTTCTTCTTCTCTCCTTGATTTGCCTTCAATCTGGAATAAAGGATGGCTGTATGTTCCCCAGAAGACGGAGTCATTCCAACTCTAAGTTGATTCTCCATTTCCAAGATTCCAGGGGGCTTTGATAAACAAGAATGTATTAGGAGCTCCAGGAAAGGGGTTGCATGGCCATCTGCTCTTATCAATTTAAAAAAAGTGTCAGGATGTCCCTTCTGGCCTGAAGAGGCAGCTGTGAGCAGGAGATTGGGGGGTTTAGCAGAAGGGATTGGGAGTACAGGCAGGGAATGGCAGCCAGGCGGAATGAGAACACTTAGATCAGGAACCAAGAAGCCAAGTTAAATCCTGGGCCTGCTACTCACTAATTCCCCTCTTGTATAACCCTGAGCAAATCACCTCCTCTTTCTGGGCCTCAGTTTTCCTATCTTAAAATGAGAAAGCTGGCCTCAAAGCTCTCCAAGGTCTCTTGTCAGGAAGACCTGAGCTCAGATTCAGTCTCAGATACTTACTGGCTCTGGGACCTTAGACAAGTCACTTAACCTCTGTTTGCCTCAGTTTCCTCAGTTGTAAAATGGGGATTATAATAGCTTCTACATCCCAGGGTTGCAGTGAGGATAAAATGAAATAATATTTATTTTTTAAAAGGGAGAGGTATAAGGCTATTTCAAGGAGTTTTAATTATTGGTTAACAGAGTTTAGCACAATGCCTGGCATATGGTAGGCATGATATATAAATGCTTATTCCCTCTTTCCCTTTCAACCCTAGTATCATTCCGATTCCTAAACAATCAGTGTTGATTCTCATTCAGTTTCATAGGATCATAAATTAGAGTTGGAAAGGATCTTAAATGTCAATCCTTTCATTTTATAGATGGGAAAAACCAAGGCCCCGGGGTAAGGGAAGTGGGTGGACCTGCTCCACCAAAGTTAGGAAAGTTATAGTTAAGTAGTAGAGCTGGTTTTGAATTCAGGCTCCATGATTCCAAGGGCAACAGTCTTTCTATTGCACCATTCTGTGGTCCCATTTTCTGGCTCCAAATCCACTCTTCTTTTCACACCTTACCTGCAAGGAGCACTATGAAGTCCTTTGATGCTAACAACAGCTGTGAGATAGATAAGCTACTAATAATATTGCCATTTTTGTTGTTGTTTCAGTCCTGTCTGACTCTTCATGACTCCAATTTGGGGTTTTCTTAGCAAAGATACTAGAGTAGTTCACCATTTCCTTCTCCAGCTCATTTTACAGATGAGGAAACTGAGGCAAGCAGGGTTAAGTGACTTGCTCAAGGTCACACAGTTAGTAAGCATCTGAGGCTGGATTTGAACTCATAAAGGCAGGCTCAGTGCCCTTATCACTGTGCTCCTTTGCCATTTTAAGTGCCTGTGAAGGGAGCAGGAAGTTAGAGGCAGAGCCTGAATTAGGAGGGTTTCACAGACAGGCTGATGCCACTGAATCATTCAGTTCCTGGGGATATAAATTGGGTCCCTTCCCCCAAGTCCGTGGAAGCCCAGCTCTGCTTGGTCCATTTGCAAGCTCGAGGTACTCTCCAATGAGTTTTATTTTCTGACAAAAAGCACAGGTGGCTGCCTCAGCTGCTTCTTTGGAATGCAGCCAGTCCGGGCCTAGACTGGCTCTGGTTCTGGAGCTGGGCTGGGACAGGAAGGGTCAGGGCACACTCTACTATTCTTAGCTTGCAGACTGTAGTAAGAAGGAGTCTCGTGGAGTGTCTGGGCAAAGGTGCTCCTAGAGCAAATAAAAAAAAATTATTGCTTTAATGACTGTCACAATGTGAGGGATGGAAGGATCTTACTGACCACCTGGTCCATCCCAATGCCCGCATGCTGGACAAATGGTCAGTCAACTTTCTGCATGAAGAGCGCCAAAGAGATGAAACCCCCCAGCTCCCTAGGGAGCTCATGCTCCTATTGGACATCTCTAAATGTTAGGACATTTCGGACCACTCAGTTGCTCAGAAGGCTGTTCCCTCCTAGTGTCAGGACCAGAGGAGCGTCAGCAGCTTCTCCCACTCCCATCTACCCTTTGCACCCTCTTCTGCCCTCAGGGGTCAAACAGAAAACACTGAAATGTTCTTCCCTGCCCTGGTGTTTCCTTGAGGCATCAGAAAGAAAATGGAATAACAGAGCTGGAAGAGACCTTAGAAATCATCTAGTCCAGGGGTGGAGATTTGTTCTGTAAAATTTGGATTCAAGAGATGTACTTGAGGACCTAGAGGGCCTCTGTGGGCCCACCCCTGATCTAGTCCATGGGTTCCTAACCTTCTTTGTGTCATGACTCCCTTTAGCAATCTGCTAAAATCCTTGGACTATTCAGAATAAAGTTTTCATTTTTCAGTTTAATATTTTTAATATTTTATGGATCTTTAGTATTTTATTTTCTCCAATTACATGTAAAAACATTTTTTCAAATTTTGAATTCCAAATCCTCTCCCTCCCTCCCCAACCCATTGAGAAGGCAAACAGTTTGACATGTTATACATGTATAGAATGCAAAACATATTTCCATGTAAGTTGTGCTGTGAAAGAAAAAATAGACAAAAAACCCAAGAAAGATAAGGAAAGTAAAGAAAAACTATTTTCAATCTGCATTCGGTCTCTACCAGTTGTTTCTTGGAGCTGGACGGCACTTTTCATCCTAAATCCTTCAGAATTGCCTTGGATCACTGCAGTGCTGAGAATAGCTAAATTCCAGATCATGTGTTTAAATGCATAAAATTAAATATGTAGGATTACAAAGGAAATAAATGATATTAAAATACAATTATCCAAATATATATATTTTAAAAGACAGTTCCTGGGCCCTAGGTTAACAACATCTGATGTCGCCTAATCCTTTTATTTTACAGATGGACCAAATGAAGGCTCAGAGGCTAAATGACAGGCAGAGCTGGGAGTAGCAGCTGAGTTGCACAATGGATAGAGGCTTGGACCCGGAGCCGGAAAGACCCAAAGCTTACTAGTTATGTGACCGTGAGCAAATTCCTTAACCACTCTCTGCCTCACTTTCCTCATCTGTAAAATGAGGATAGTAGCACCTGCCTCCCAAGGTTGTTGTAAGGATAAGTGAGATATTTGTAAAGTGCTTTGTAAACCTTAAAGTGCTACATAAATTCTGCCCATTATTATTAGCCCTCAAGTGTCCTGTTGCCTTCTCCAGGGTGCTTTTCAACGCTGGCTCCATTGGCTTTTGCAACAGTGCCTAGCTCATATTATGGACTCAGTAAATGCTTGTTGACTGATGAATTTGGTCAAAGTCCAAAATAAATTTACATCCAATTCTTCACATAATGGATCCCAGATTGAGCCAACGCACAGATGCCCCATAGGTCTCCTGAAGACATTTGGCCCATTCACCTCCTCCCTTCAGCAGGGGGGCCTTTGGCTGCTTCTAAGAAGAGTCACAGGGATGTAAGGAGGCTGGTCACCTCACATTGCCTTGGGCTTAGCAGTAGAACAGCTCTCTGGGCCCCAGTGGGGGCTGCTTGGGAAGGAAGAACTGGCAATGCTTCTGAGTCTGGTACACTGGCTGTCTCATGCCAACAATAAAGGAAGCTCAATCCCCAGTCGCCTCTACTTCCTTATGGCCCCTTTCCAGCCCAGGGAAATTTTGTGGGGAGAATCCCCCAAGGAGCAAGTCAATCCTTTATGGAGGGCCAGTAGG